>NC_138728.1:44721135-45089111 GCF_965113295.1 Leuciscus leuciscus
AACATAGTGCTGAATATTGAGCCCTGAGACTGCATTTAAATTATTGGGAGAATGTTAGGGTGCAGCTGATTTTTCTGACTTCCATTTTTTTGTTTCTAAGGAACGGCTGCTTGACCACATTTTGGAACGACTCCGCTCTCGTTTAGATCATATTCTTGGACAATTGCCTCTGGATTTGGACTACTTAGAGTTCATTAGCACACAAGAATTTGTGTTTTTAAATGCCATATCCAGTCATGTAGCTGTTTCACAGCCTATTCTAGATGCCTTGACAGAGCTACATAGCCTTGTAAATGTAGAAAAAGAAAAAAGTAAGCAACACTATAAAACTGTGCAATTTGAGCAAGGACCAGTTGGACGACCGAGAATGGTTCTGTCTTTGGAGTACATTTCCAGCCTTTTGGACCTTAATCTGTCCGTCCCATGCATAGCTGCACTTTTGGGGGTGTCAAGACGAACAGTCCATCGACGCATGGCCGAGTCTGATCTCTCAGTTAGGGCACTGTACAGCACTCTGACAGATGAAGAATTGGACCAGTGTGTGATAGACATAAAATCCAGGCAGCCTCATTCTGGATATCGAATGGTGAAAGGACTTCTTCAAGCTCAAGGACTGCGGGTGCAGTATGAACGGGTCAGAGCTTCCATGCACCGTGTTGATACCATCGGAGTCATATCCCGAATTACCAACTTAGGTTGCATTGTTCGAAGAACCTACTCCGTTCCTAGCCCCCAGTCCTTGATGCACATTGATACAAATCATAAACTAATCCGGTAAGTTTTTAAAGTCCTTTTATTGACAAAGGACAGATTAATTAAAAACAGTAAGATAATATTGTAATGAAATAATTATACTTTTGTATAGGCCTATTCATCATACCATCTTTATTTAATAGTGCTGCTTTCATGCTACTTCTTCATCAAACATGATAACCGTGTTGTTCACACATTCACTTTTGACATACTAAATTACTTTTTGATTGCTTCTAAAAATGACAGTAATAATCTAGGGTTTTAGAAATTGCTGTATTTCATTTTGCAGTTGTTAAAAACATTTTTTAACTTGTTCACAAGTATAAGTTCACAATTCAGATGCTTTTTCAAAAGCTTACCTGTGAAAAAGCAAACAACTAACATTTTCTCTAAGTTATATTTATCTTTTTTGTATGTGTGTTTTCCTACAGCTACAATATTGTCATCTTTGGTGGCATAGATGGCTTTTCACGGAAGGTAAGCACAATATTCAGTGATAAATACACAGTACACGTTTGTCATTCTTATATACATTTGTGTTGTATATAAGTGTACTGCATTGTACTGCAGATTATGTATCTTGGTGCAGCTTCCAACAACCTTGCCACAACATCCCTGGCATTCTTCCAAGAATCTGTGGAGAAGTTTGGTTTCCCTCTTAGGTAAGTATTTTACTTTGGAATGTTTAAGTTTTACAGTCATGCTTGAATGGTTTTAAACCTCTTTGAAATAACCAAAAGTACACTTTTGTGTGGTATTTGCCTAAAACACTGTTTCGATATTTGTATGAATTGGATAAAGATCATGCTGTATTTCTGGAGCCATTTATACAGGTTCTCTTACGAGAGGACTCTTGTGTTCTTACGCTACGGGAAAACCTCCTTTTCTCGAGAATACTGAAGCCAAAAATTATCCATAATTTTGCATTTCTTGTCAGTGCATTGCAGCAGCAAGCAGACCTAGGCGAGCTAGCTTGCGCACCCATTGGCTGCTTTGCAGCAAACTGCAGCAGCCTATAGAGAGCCTAAGTCCCTCCCCTCCGCTTCCGGTTCATGGGACCTTATTTCGGAAAAAATATGTATGGTAGTCAATGGCGAGAGACAACTTATCTTTTTATTCCGTCTGAACTGTGCCCTGAATTACACACATGATGTTTGTCAATTTAAAAGATAATTATGAAAGTCAAGAAAGTCGCAGTTTGTCATAAAACAGAAGAGTAACATTTAGTTTTATGTGAAAATCGCTCAATGAACTACAACTCGCGTCTCGCACTATGTACATCACCAACATGGCAAGATCCGTTGCTCGTATGTGTGCAGTCTGGTACAAAACACTCAGGCATGACAGCGTAACGGCACGATTATAACGTAAGACTATAGAAAAAATGACAGACGTTAGCTTCAGTAAAGTTAGCTTCATTCATTGAGAGAAAAGGTATGACATCACATGTGCGCCTTTTGGGTTTGTAGTTTTTGTAATTACGTATTTTCACGTCTTATACCTCAACAGTTTTACATCAAACTGCGACTTTCTTGACTTTAAAATGTATCTTTTAAATTGACAAACATCATATGTGTAATTCAGGGCACAATTCAAACGAGATCAAAATATTTGGTGTCTCTCGCCATTGACTACCATACAATATTTTTCCAAAATAAGGTCCCATGGTGGTCGACCGGAAGGGGAGGGACTTAGGCTCTTTATCGACGAGCCGCCAGTGACGTCAGCGCCAGTGAGGGCGATCGCGCCTTAGCACGTCATGTCCTGCTGAAATAGGCGTGGCTTATGGCTATAAATACCGGGCTCGGATAATCTAGCTTATGCAACACTCGTTCCCTCTTTAAGAGAGAACTGAGGTTACGTTAGTAACAGAGACGATTTCAGTTATTTTTGCATGACTGTATAGATCTGTTTTTGTTAAAGCAAAGTCTATATAGATATAATGGGGTACCCTTTATTACTAAGTTAAAAGCATGCATCATGTTCCACATTAATGTTTTGTTGAGATATCTATAAAAAAATAACTCTTGTAAATGTTACTCTGTTTTAAGGGTACGGGCTGATCAGGGCGTGGAAAATGTAGACATTGCACGCCTCATGTTTACAGTCCGTGGCACTGGAAGGGGCAGCTTCATATCCGGCAAGAGTGTTCACAATCAACGGTCAGTCCAAAACTTCAGATAATGCTAGCTGAAAGATACCACCTCACTGCTGCCATGCAAGAACATTATTATTTGCTACAAATACAGTATATCAGCTTGCAGCAGGACTACTATTTGAGGAGTGTGAGCTGAAAGTCCTATCTCCAGTGGAAGCTGCTGTCAGTTAAAGGGTACTGAATAGCAACCTCCTTAGCATGCAAATTCAACAGCCTTAAAAAAGTTAGTTTTTTGCTGGGCAATGGGTCTGGAATTACATCTGTATGTCACTTCTGTTTTGATAGTATGCAGTGACATTATATTCCATTACACATTGTTTCTTCTAAACAAATAAAGTAGATAAAGAAAAACACAACTATGCATTGAACAATCTGATGAATTTTCCCTGTACATTAAGTTTAAAGGTTCCTATTGAACTTCACTGTTTTCCAGAATCGAGAGGCTTTGGAGAGACCTGTGGGTAGCTGTCACAAACATCTACTATGATGTTCTCCACTACCTTGAAGAAGAGGGCTTCCTCAACATCGCCAATGCTACACACCTCCTCTGTTGCCATTATGTGTTCCTGCCACGGCTGCAAGATTCCCTGGACACTTTCCGCAGTGGCTGGGACAATCATCCAATAAGAACAGAAGGCCATATGACCCCTAATCAGCTGTGGGAGCTGGGCCGAATCCATCACCCAATTCAAGGCCCAGAAAATTTGGAGGTATGTACCAAATGTACAACTTGAATACTTTCAATAGTATAAATCCCTACATTTGTGCTTGCAAACATTAGTTATGAAGATATTGCATGTATGTCAATACTCCCTTACCAAAGGCTGGCCTTAAAGGAATACTTCACTGATCAGCATTAAGCTTTGTATCCGTAGTATGCCGGTAGTATTTTCGAACGAAAGTGCATCGGTCCCTCATATCCCACTGCGATGAGAAATCTCTGTTTTGTGTGTGGGAAAAATGCCTCCCTCCGATGATGCGAAAAAAAGAAATGGATATGAGGGAATGACGCACGTTCGTTTGAAAATACTACCGAGATACTACGGATACAAAGCCTAACGCTAATCGGTGAAGTATTCCTTTAAGTTAATAAATATTTAGCAAAGTGGTTTACAAAAGTGTAGGTTACAATAAGTGCCATAAAGCCATTAGGATAAATAATACTGCAAACAAGTAAGATTTTTCTATTTTGCTTTGATAGGGTATGGATATTCCTCACATTGAGTGGGAAAACAGTGGACTTACTGCTGATGGCTACTCCAGTGTCATCGTCCCAGACACAGAAAGCCCACTGACTGATGGACAAATGGCAGCTTTAAGAGAGGTTGTTGACCCAAGAGCTGTATCCCAGTCCTTTGGCTGTGATATCTATGTTGCTGCTGTTCAATTTTGTGAGCATGTTCTATCTGAAAACTGAAAGACACACACATGCCCCCCTTGTTTCTGTTCTGTTTGAAACTTTTTTTCCATAGTGTGTCAGATCAGGGCAAGCTAACTACCAACATTTACAAGACATAAATACATTTTAGGCATTTCTTGTAATTGTTTTAGTTTTATGAACGGGCCTTTATACTGTACAGATGTGAACAACTTAATTAAAATGGCAATAAAACCCCTTTGTAAGACTGGCAGCAGCTGCTAATGTGTCCATTTGAGCAAACGCCCCACAAATTAATCATTACATGAGTTGTAGTGACCTACCATATATGACTCTTATTCAATTGACAAGTCATCACTTTGACAGACATCCATTGCCAAATGTGCTATTTACCACTGAAGATCAAAACTGATCCTGCATCACAATATACACATTTTCCTTGAATAACTGGAGGATTACACATGCACTATTTTCATATTTAGGATGTTATGAAGTTAATCAGACTGCAAACTGTTGCAAAGTTGCAGTCAAATAACCCTTAAAAGCACAGATGGGTGTTAAGATGATCAGTGTCATGTCTTTAGAAGTTATTTGGTACCACAGATTGGAAAAGCATGTTTGCAAAAGCAACAAAGGTTATAGTGGATTTGTTCTAGGCATTGAACATTCACTCTGGAGACAGATGCATTTCTGCATAAGATGTTAAGCACAGTTATATAAAACAGGCAGCATATGAGTTAATCTATGAGATTCCATCATTGTAATCTGAAATGATGAATGTCAATCACTGATGAATTATGTAATGAAAACACTGACAGATCTGTCATGAACACAATGATACATTTATTATAATAATAATAATAATTTGTTACATTTATATAGCGCTTTTTCTGAGACCTCAAAGCGCTTTACATAGAAGGGGGGAATCTCCTCAACCACCACCAATGTGCAGCATCCACTTGGATGATGCGACGGCAGCCATATTGCGCCAGAACGCCCACCACACACCAGCTTACTGGTGGAGAGGAGACAGAGCGATGAAGCCAATCAGTATATGGGGATGATTAGGAGACCATGATGGACAGAGGCCAAGGGGCAAATTTGGCCAGGATGCCGGGGTTACACCCCTACTCTTTTTCGAAGGACATCCTGGGATTTTTAATGACCACAGAGAGTCAGGACCTCGGTTTAACGTCTCATCCGAAGGACGGTGCTCTTTTTTGGCAGTATAGTGTCCCCATCACTATACTGGGGCATTAGGACCCACACAGACCACAGGGTGAGCACCCCCTACTGGCCTCACTAACACCTCTTCCAGCAGCAACCTGGTTTTCCCAGGAGGTCTCCCATCCAGGTACTAACCAGGCTCAGCCCTGCTTAGCTTCAGTGGGCAACCAGTCTTGGGCTACAGGGTGATATGGCTGCTGGCATTTATTATAAGAACCTCACAGACAAATACTGATGAAGCAATCTGAGAAAAGCAGCGGCAGCAAAATATACTTCATCCAAATATTTCTGTGCTTAACTGCATTTGTAGGTAACTAAAATAACTTAACTTTCCTTAAAACTTTTTTTTTTAAAAGGACATTAACTTTGAAGTTGCTACATTGCCATTGCTAGCAGGTTGCATGCCATTTAATATAATTGTCCATCAAAAAACATAATGGACTTTGTATTCGTAATTTGGCATATTAATCTGCAAACATTTAACATTAACGTTATTCAGTAACAGTAACATTATTCACCACTGCTTTGTCCCTACACAAGACCAAATCCTGTTTGACAAGTGCCAATACAAGCCAGAATGCCATTTTTAAAGGATGCATAGTCCTTGTAATGTCCTGGGATTCGCAGGGTCTCAAAACAGGTGGAGGCTGTTGGGAAGCTGCCTTTAACCACCTCAATGGATAGGTTATTCCTTGGCATAATCTCCCACCCTGTCCAGAATTTCAACAGGTCAGTCAATTCATCAGGTGATGCTGTGGATTAAACAAAATGGATCAAATGATAGGTTGCTACAAATAATGGTTAATAATTTAGAAAATTTAAATAATGTTTAGTATCCAATAAATGTATCATAGTAGCTCTGTTATGTAACAAATAAAGCAGTTTCTTGAACAGAAATACCATAACACCATATACCCTGGTGAAATGTCAAAAAGGTATGAAAAAATACTGTTAATAAAGCTGTGTGTGAAGAGTGTGCGGTTATCTACTCTTCCTGTCCTATATACAGGTGTGCAAAGATGGTCTTAATAACCTTAATAATGAATTGAACAATTTCTATAACTAACTGTTTAAAAAGTAACCTGCCACTTATAAATAAAAACTTTGGGTGACTAACTTATTTTAATAACACGTTGGCAAGATTTCGAACTCTGTACACATACCATTTTCAATGAAGTGGCGAAGATAACCTGATATGCGGCATTTTGTGTCAAGTGAATAATCGTCGTCGTCGTCATCATCATCTTCTTCATGAGGCCAGGTGATGTGCTGCATGATTATCTACATTGACAATAAAAAAAACATGAATTTAATAATCTTACCACTTTATCATGGATTCTATCTATATAATATACACACAAATAATATCGAATTGTAAAAAGTTACCGCAGGGTTACAATCCACTGCTCTCTCCTGTGGAAAAAGCTGGGCCACTGTGTCAGGTCGTTTGGTCAGCAATGTCCAAATTGGTGTCTCTTTAAGACCACGCCTGAATTGTTTGATTTGTCGTGTGACACGTCCAATTACCTGTTAATGACATTTCCGGACAGAAGATGATTTTATTATTATCCCAAAGCAAGTTCTGAGGATGACTTTTGCCAATATGTGACAGTTTCTTTAAATTTTACACACAGCATGGATCAACATCTTCTCAAAAAGCCATCTTCGGTTATTTCCATTAAGGCCAGGGAGATCCCAAGCGTAGGCCAACTCCTGGACACTTGTTTTGTCCTTGTCTGAGAGTTCAGATTCCCCTTCAAGCTTTAAGACAGAGAGGGAAGCAAAAGGCGAGGCAAGTTTATCTATATAGCACTATTTAAATTGTTTTGCATACAACATTAAAAAGCAGTTTAAATTGTAAAAACATTCATTAAGTAGAATGTAAAAAAAAGCTAAAATAGCACAGTCTTCACCACCTCAGCCATTTTTCCATAAAATATTAGAGCCCACTGAAAAAACAAATTGGCCAAGGGGGTGGAGACTTTCTTTCTTGATTGTATATAACAGGGAAGAAATAATGAGGTTCGATAAAAAACATACAAGCCTGATTGTTTCACGGATGTCTAGGTCTGGACAGTCCTCTGGTGTTACTGTTGCAGTTTCCGGGCTTCCTCCAAACAGGACATGCACAACAGCAGGGCTAAGCCCTGACAGGCATGGTCCTCCATGAACAAAGGAGTGCCCCACCATTCTGCCTGCCATGGCGAACATGTCACTTTCCACGAGAAACTGAGAGGCTGAGGGGACTAAATGGCCTGGCTGTCCATCAAAGAGATGTGTAACAGCAGTGTTTGCTGTTTAAGAAATTTACAAATTTAGACAAAAGAAAATTCCAAATACTACATACTCTGCATAGTAGGCATTATAGTACATATTCTATAAACTTTAAGTATCAGGTTACAGCAAAAAAAAAAAAAAAGATATAAAAACATAACAGAATTACAATATGTTTAAAAGAAAAAAATGTTTAAACAAGACTTTAATAACATGATATTTGCTAATGACAAGTCAGCTTACACATAGCTACAGTCAACATACCAAAGTTGAAGCAAAACCCAGATTTTAGCTTGTTCATGCAAGTTGAGAGGAAAAAGCGACTCACACCCTCTCCAATGGCTGCATCACCTGTAACACAATGGAGGGTTTGATAAAGTAAAAGGGAAAATCAATACTCAAGGTAGGCTTTAACTACTTTGACATGAAATTGAAGCTACCTTCAAGTCTGCAATTCAAGGGTCGTGCCCATTCCACATTCGGCTTCTTATAGAAGCAGATGAGCGCAGCATCTTGTTCAGCAGGGCTCTTTCTAATATCCATGCTGAGAAGTAAGGGATTCTGCCTTTCATGATGGCTAAGAATAGAATCCCGAAACAGAGACATGGCCTTGGTAGGGTCTTGTACCGTGAGCCACTCTAGTAAGAGATAAAATGAAAATGTTACCAATAAAAT
The DNA here is from genome assembly GCF_965113295.1 of Leuciscus leuciscus. Lineage (NCBI taxonomy): Eukaryota > Metazoa > Chordata > Actinopteri > Cypriniformes > Leuciscidae > Leuciscus > Leuciscus leuciscus. The sequence goes on from NC_138728.1 coordinate 44,729,601, forward strand.
TACTTTGGATATGTAACTTATGGAAAGAGTATTTCTGCAATTACATATTCTAAAAATCAGACATTAAATTTACTTGTAATAAATAGAAACTACTAAAAGCAGTACAATACCGTAATAATGTTTCACATGGTCAAATATGATGTAGGTTATGCCATGTGGCATGCCACTTTTGACTGCATTGCATCACCACAGTTTACCCTCCATAACATTATTGTCCTGCTGCTAAACCTGAATAGGACCTACCATCTGTAACTTTTTCACTACTGGACGGTCCAGGCATTGCTGCTTGCTCTTCAACAGTACTCCTATCCAACACCTCATACATTCCATCACTGCCCACATTCACAACACAATGTCAAACACTATAATTATATTTGTGAAACTGCTTCATGGTTTATATCTGATGGTGAGAGAAACAAGTACATACAAATAAAACTGAATTACAGTATATGTGCAGTATAATGTACCTTTCACCACACGAAGCGGCATGTGCTTCAATAAAGTCAGCGGTAAACATTTCCATGCAGATGGGACAGGGCTCCTGAGCTGGTGCTGAGAAAATGGAGTTAGCAAAGATCATCAAAAATTTGACTTCAGCAAGAACCAATAAATTTAGTCATAGCTTTCTATGTTTCAACAAAACCATTTGCCCTTATCAAAAATAGTGATTTTAGGCCATCCATATTGAATGTCAAATCTATTGAAAATGCTACATTTATTTTTTACATTGTCTCTCACCTTGCTCACTGTTATCCTCCACATTATCCAGGTTGTCTTCATCATTGTCAACATCAATGATGTTGCAAGACTTCAAGTGTTCCATCAGGAGCTGCAGTGGAATGGCTGCTCCACACTTTTGGCACATTGCCTTGGGCATGTCACTGAATATTTCATTACTTAGTTGCAAAGGAGTAGTGTTAAGTTCGTCTTGAATTGGAGCTATGTAAAGAGGAGATTTACCCCCCTGGCTTGCAGCCTTTACGATCTTGCCTGTGTATCCAGTATGATCAGGTGCCACCAGGGAGAGCTTTCGGGAACCCCATCCTCCTATAGAAAACATGAACATGGAAAAAAATTTAAAAAATGCTTTACATATGATATAAACTGTTTACACACACACAAAAAGTTGTGCATACCTGCTGCTTTGTAAATCATCCAGCCTCCAGTTACAGCCTCCAATTGAGGAAAGACACCTTTGAGTGTCTCACATAACTGTAAGCAAAGCAGATACACAGAACATTAATAATATGCATGTATCCTTAGAAAGGATGCTGAACTGTTGAAATGAAGGATGATTGTACTAGAACATCAGTCTTGATTAGATGCATTTTAGCTTATTAGAAATCAGAATTAAAACCTGTGCCAAAGGATTATAATTTTCAAATACATTAATGCAGACTATGTTAAAGGTATCATTTACCCAAAAGTTTAAATTCAGTCATTATGGAAGTTGTTATCTGACCATTATAAACTCGATGACTACTACTTCATACAATTTACAGTAGTTTGCATAACTACTAAGAAGCTTTCTTCCAAACAGATTTCTTTCCAAATGAGAAAAGGATGTCAGTCAACTTGCCTGGTAAAATAAAGGTTAATAATAATAATAATAATAATAAAAAAATGGTTGCCAGTCCTGGTTGCCACATCTCAAAAAGGAATCGGGTAGGACTAATTAACAGAATTCTTCATGGTCATAGTATAACTAGCACAAATATACATCTATGGAATCTGCTTACCTCATCATGTGTTGTGCTCTCATCTAAATAAACAGTCCTGCGGCCCAGTCCTGCCTGCAAGTGGACTAGTTGGTCTTGTTCTTTTGGGGTTTTTTCATATTGTTTTGGCAAAAGGTGGAAAGCAACTTCTACTGGTTTAGGCCTTTTAGCAGGAACAAGATTCACTGCCGGAAAACGCCTCTTCCCTTTTCCCTTAGTGAACATACCTGGAAACGACCTGTAGGAGATAGCACAGTCTGTTAAAACTTAATACTATCAAACCATGAGTTTTTATAAGATTGAATTAATCCAGAGAATATAATGCTGAACCTTGTCAATTCCATCTGAATAGAAGGTCTTGGTGGCTGATTGCCTGACCTCTCATTTTGGCCTATTTGCCTCTGTTCCATCTGAATAGAAGGTCTTGGCGGCTGAATGCCTGACCTCTCATTTTGGCCTATTTGCCTCCGTTCCCTGCAGGATAGTAACCAAAAATAATCATTAATCACAGATTAGAAAAATATCCATGTGAACAGATTTAAAAATGTATTTTAAACACAACCTTATATCCTGACTGCTGCAAGGAACATCACTACTGGCTGCACCTCCTCCCCTTTCAGATTCGGTCAATAAGGACATTAAGTGCCTGGCTGATCGTAACAGCTCAGCATGACTAGTACCCTGTCAACACAAATATCATACAGAAAATACAAAATAACAATCACAAGAGAGAAAAAAGTTTTAAACACACTGACCATACGACTGATGTTAAAGCTAAAGTGTAATCTGCATAGACAGCTGTTTATATCACACAAATACCCCGCTGTAACGTTACGTTATACTGTATGTGTTGACTCTTTTAACCGTATCCATCTACATTAATGGCTCCCAGTCTGTCTGTGAGCTTCTACCATTGAAATCTTTTATTTTTGTTGCCGTTTAAAAATAAAATCGGCGCCAAATCAAATGTTTTATTGTCAAGATTCATCTCAGAGCTGTTGGCTTGGTTCCAGGCTTAAACCTTTTTATAAACGTTAATGTAGCTTTCAGCCAAAAAGTGGGCGGCCACCGTTGAGCTCTAAGGTTATCTTGCTAGCTATAACGTGTTGTAGGGGTGGAACGGTACACAGAAGTCACGGTTTGGTTCAGACATCACGGTTCGGTACGAGTTCGGTACAATGGAGGAAAAAGCAAAACAAAAATGCAGAAGGCAATTTTTTTTTTTATTGTGCATGTCTCAGGCTGTACCACCAAAGGAAAATAAATGTCTTAAGCCTTGTATTTTTTAAATAGGTTTTATTAATAAAGTAAAGGCATAGACCCAGTTTATTTGTAGTGCATTGACAATTGTTTTATATAATTAGTTTATTCATTAAATTAATAAAAAGACAAAAAGACCTTGAGATATGTTTGGTAATTGTACCTGAATGAATTTAAAATTAATTTGCTACATTTCAGATCAATATATTTGTTTTCCTTAAAATTTTAATTAACACTAACTTTATTCTCATCTTAATCATAAATCATTTATTTCTGTATAAAATAATACTACCATTAAAAACACATTTGATTTTCTTTCAATGTAGAATGAGTAACTTAAAAATAAACAGATTTGTGCTCTGTTTGAGGACAAGAAATGAAAACCAATGCAATATGATGAATGTCTAAAAGATGGCACCAACAGACTGTTTTTAAATGGGGTTGGATAAATATTTTTTGCTTTTAAACAGTATGTGTGTGCGCGTGTGTGTGTGTGGACATGTTTTTCTACACCGGTGGGGACTTAAACCTGAATGCACACAGACTCATGGGGACTCGTGTCACCGTGGGGACCTAAATTGAGGTCCCCATGGGTACAAAAGCTTATAAATCATACAGAATGAGTTTTTTTTGGGAAATGTAAAAATGCAGAAAGTTGTGTGTGATGGGTAGGTTTAGTGTAAGGAGATAGAATATACAGTTTGTACAGTATAAAAACCATTAAGTCTATGGAGAGTCCCCACAAAGATAGTGAACCAGACGTGTGTGTGTGTGTGTGTGTGTGTGTGTGTGTGTGTGTGTGTGTGTGAGTGAGTGAGTGAGTGAGTGAGTGAGTGAGTGAGTGAGAGAGAGAGAGAGAGAGAGAGAGAGAGATTTTGGTTTGGTGACAGTTGTAGGTTACAGTTTGACAAGAGTTTATATTTTGACAAAAGCACAATGTTGTATTTTATCGCGAGTACACAATTATAAGTAAACACTTTGCAGTTTGAATGATGTCCTGTATGAACAAAATGACGCAGTATGTTTTTATGTTTCCACTGTTCGATCGCGCCCGCGCCTCTCCCTCCCTCCCTCCCCTCTCCCTCCCTCCCTCCCCTCTCCCTCCCCTCTCCCTCCCTCTCCCTCCCTCTCTCCCTCCCTCCCTCTCTCTCCCTCCCTCCCTCCCTCCCTCCCTCCCTCCCTCTCTCTCCCTCCCTCCCTCTCTCCCTCTCTCCCTCCCTCCCTCCCTCCCTCCCTCCCTCTCCCTCCCTCCCTCTCCCTCCCTCTCCCTCCCTCCCTCCCTCTCCCTCCCTCCCTCTCTCTCCCCTCCCTCTCTCTCCCTCCCTCCCTCTCTCTCCCTCCCTCCCTCTCTCTCTCTCCCTCCCTCTCTCTCTCTCCCTCCCTCTCTCTCTCTCCCTCCCTCTCTCTCTCCCTCCCTCTCTCCCTCCCTCTCTCCCTCCCTCTCTCCTCCCTCTCTCTCTCTCCCTCCCTCTCTCTCCCTCCCTCTCTCTCTCTCCCTCCTCTCTCTCACACACACACACACACACACACACACACACACACACACACACACACACACACACACACACACATAACAAATTCCAGCATTGCAATCTTGACATCACAGTCTGTTCATTATAGCCACAGAGCTTCAGAGATAAGACAGCTTAGGTGTCCCTAAAGAACCCGCGTATCTAACAGTAGTTTCGCACTACATTAATTAATTTGCACGCGAGTTTTATTTATTTTTATACCTTGTATTCTCCGTGTAAATTCATGCACCGAACCGTGACGCCCGTACCGTTTCGGTTCAATACGAATACATGTAGCAGTACCGTTGCCTAGCTGACTTACCTACATAGAGAGACGAGTCACACAAACCATAGCTATGTGTTCCAAACATAATTAGCAACAACATACTTATGTTCTGTCGAGCCCTGAGTCCGATTGTACATAAACGGCAAACTTACCGGGGCGCCTTCGTTTTCCCTGGAACTTCTGGAAGTCATCTTTACAACATCCTCCGTGCCGATCGACTGCTTGGATCATTCACGACCATAGAGTTCACGACAGACAGGTGGTCGTGCTCTTCTTCTTCTTTCCGTTTCATGGCCGTTCACTCCTTAGGAGTATTACCGCCACCTACTGTAGGCCTATACCTTGCGCGCATGATCGTCGTGCTCTGATCGGCGCTCAACTGTTTTTCCTATCCTGGGTAGCCCGGATGTTACCATGCGAATATTTAACTTGAATTTTGTGATCTGAATTTGAGCAGTCGAATTAGACTGATGTTTTCTTTGAAAAATATTAACTTGAAATTTGAGATCTGAATTTGAGCAATCAAATTTGATCAACTTGAATCTATTTTATCTGAAATTCTGTACGTTGATTTTTTTTTTTTTTATCTGAATTTGTGAGCATTGAAAAATATTCATCGAAATTCAGGTTTTGAGAGGTAAATTCGAAACAAATAAATTCATTACATGGTTTCCAAATGTAAAATAATTTCAAAGGGGTGAATTCAGAGCAAATAAATTCAGATAAATGTTTTTCAAAATAAAATATTTCAAAACTAAGTATTCAGTAGCTGTTAAATTTCAAATAGTTCTGTCTCTTATTTGCTTCCATAGGGAACACATGACAGACAAGAACAAGACACAAAACCCACACCGTGACATATTGATTGTATTTAAAGGTTTTCCACACACAATTTCAATTTAGCAGATACAGAGCTCTATAATTCGCGACCCACCTCGTTTTATTGTAAGGTGAATTCAGCAAGGCATGTTGTATCTTTGAAGGAACAAAAGCTATTTGTTACAGTTTTTTCTTCGTGATTTGTGTGGATGACACACAGCGACATATACAGTATTATCAGCTGTATGGTGTTTTTTTACGCTGAAATGCTTAATTTCGAGAAAGACCCGCACGCGCAGTGAGGGAGACCAAACTTACTAAAAAAAATATCCAGCGCGAGAGAGGCAAAAAAAAAAACGTTTTTGCTTTGAAATGTTGCTTTGAACTTTATTCGTTTTGTACCGTTTAAATTTTTTAATTTAGCTGCAATTTCTTTGACAATAGAAATTTTAAATGTTGCAAGAATAAGATTCTGTGTTTCTTATTTTGCATCACAAAGGGAATAAACTCTATCGATGCAACCCTGTTTAAATAAATAAACTGTCCCGACACTTTATTCGTACCTTGAAATGTGCGATGGGTTTTCAAACTTAATTAATTTTCTTTTACATTTTCATTGTTTATTTTTTAATTGAAAGCAATACTGTATTGAAAGTTTTTTACTGATTTCTTCGATCTGTTTTGAAAAATGTCTTCCGTTGCTATGGCCGGGTATAACTGTCAGTCATCTCAATCTCGTGAATGATTCACACACACAAAACATTTTTTTTAGCAGATTAAAGACGAGCTTCATCATCTTCATTTTCTGGTGCGATCGGCTGACAGTCTTCCTTCATCAGATGTGTTGTCTTTGCAGCGGCTCAACTGGAATGTAGCAAATTTATGTTGTAATGTACAATTGATAATTAAACAAGATGATTGACTTTAATAAACAGATGCATATTTAAGCATCAAGAATGGAAAAACATAAACACTGTCGGCTACACTGAGATTCGATCTCAGATCGTTTGAAGCTCCGAGAGGCTATTGTTAATGCATTGACCACAGAGCTATCGTCTGAATAGCCTAGGTCTACTATTTTCTCTGTTTTAAAAGTTTGTTATATTCTTTTTATTTTTTTAACATTGGCAATTTACTGTCTCGAAATTATGTGTCGAAAAAAAAAAAGTGTTTTTACAAGACCTTGTGCTGTTTATTATTATTATGCAGATGTTAATTCAGCCATTCTGTTGGATAAAAATTGTCCCTAATGTAAAATGGAAATGAATGGTAATTTTATTTTATAAATATAAAATATTTAATATAGGCTATAGGAGGAAAAAAACAATATAGTGTAGCAATATTTTAGAACTATCAAAAGTTTGTTTTATTCTCTGCTTTGTTTGTTTATATTTTTACATATTCAATCAGTCTCATTTTTGTTCAAATAATGAAAAAAGTGTTGTTGTTTTTTTGTTTTTGTTTTTTACAAGATCTTGCGCCGTTTTTTTATTTATTTTTTATAAACAGATAGGAAACGTACCTTTTAAAATGCCGCAGTTGCTGCTGTTTTGCCGTCACTTGCGCCACCCGGTATAGCCTAGTCATTTCGCGAACGACTATGAAATTCGACTGGTTTATTTTTGCTGCGGCAGTAATAGGCATTGTGGTTGATTATTTATTAAAGAATTCAATTGATAATCATAACAACATGTAAGCCTATTTAATTCTGAATATAACAAAGAATGCTTAAACCGACTAACATCGGTTAGTAACTGCAAGTCCTGAAAATGTTTTAATTTTACGGTAAATTATTTTAATTTATTTCACTGTTATGTTTCAGTTAATAAATCTACAAACACATTAAAATAACATGAAGTAAATGACAAGTAACCTATTGACATAGCCTTTCTAAATTATAGAAAAACTGGGCACACAATGTTAACGTGTGTCTACTTTGTTTAAATTTAATGAATTTGAATTCGTTTAACCACAATATTTATCTTGAATTTATCTGTGACCTCAGCTCAGATTACTGCCGCGGCAGATTACGTCATAAAGAGAATAAACTGACACTTTTCAAAGTCTGTGATTACAGTGCCACTCAGCGGTAAAAGGCAGCAAATACACATCCCAATTTTAAAAGTCTCATTCTGGCTGTCCACCATCTGTATGGTCCAAGGTTGGCATGACGGTGGAGGACACCATGCATACTGGAGATGGCAGCGCACATTGTGATGTTCCCACCATGTTGGCCAGGAACATCTATAATGGCTCTGTGGCCAATGACGTTTCTCCCCCTTCTTCTGGTCTTTGCTAGGTTGAACCCAGCCTCATCTATAAAGATGAACTCATGTGGGATTGCATGAGCATCCATTTCCAGTACTCCCTGAAAACAAAGAAAAAAAATCAGTCAATATGGTGTTATCCAGTACACTGGGAAACAATGTTGCGTGTAGTGTACTGCAGTCAATATTGTACTTACATCCACATATGCTCGTCTGACCTCTTTGTTTCTTTGAGAGTTTCTCTCAAACGGCACCTTATAAAGTTGTTTCATTCTGATTTGGTTTCGCTTGAGAATGCGAGCCAATGTGGACAGACTGACTCGTTGAATGTTGTTGAATATGGTGTTGTCTTGGATGATGTGGCTTTGAATTTCTCGTAATCTGATTTCATTATTTTCCAAAACCAAGTTTACAATGCCAGCTTCCTGTACCCCGGTGAACATTTGGCCCCTTCCTCTACCATTGTTTCGTTTCTCAGTCCTTTAGAAAAAAAATAAAATAATTATATATATATATATATATATAGGGCTTGGACAATGTAGCCTAAAGATTTTCCCCCCACAGTAGAGTACATTGTACAGGATGTCATACACTAAGTAAACAGGTGTCACCCAACTGATACACTATGATATGGGGTGTACTACATGTGTACTACATGAAATTTTGGTTACATACCTGTTCTCCAGTCTAAATGTCTGGATGACAGAGGCCACAGTAAAACAGTTTGGCTGCACTCTCTGTCCAGCCTCTCGCATTGTCAGCCCATGGTTGATGACATGATCTACTAAGGTTGCTCTGATTTCATTTGAAAGTCGTTGTCTTCTTTGGCCATGAACTCCTCTACCAGCTCTACCCCTACCTCTCACTCTTCCTCTCCCTCTCATTCTCCCCCTTCCCCTTCCTCTCCCTCTCTCTCTCTCTGCAACTACTTCCATTGTTGTTGTAAAAAAAAGGTGCTCACCTGTGGTCTTTTCATAGTGCTTACATCCTGATTGAAGTGTTAACAATTAACCATTGAGGTGTTTGGCCAGGTGGCACATGTATTGGCCAGTTAGCTTGTGTAGTGTCATTTTGAATGGCAGTGTTTTGAAATGGCAAACATGTGACTTTATGTCAGATTGTTGTGTCTTATGCAAAGAACCGTGTTCAGTGCATTTAAAAAGTGCCATTTTGAATTGCAAAATGTGTGTAAAGCAGAAAATGTGTTTAGACTTTTGAAGACTTGAGAAGAGGTTTTGCTGTGTGTCAGTTTAAATAATTGTGCTGTCCATGTAATTTTAGTGTGTTAGCAATTGGAAAAAACTGTAAAGTCAATGGACTTGAACTTGAAAAAGGGTGTGTATTGATTTCTTTTTGCAGTTCTGATGTTAATTCTTGTTTAATTCGTGCTATAACTAGAAGAGATAATCAGTTCACATGTTGCTTGAACTGAGGCCTACACTTTAAAGCACCACAAAACAGTAATTATTGTTTGCATTTCATAAAAATTAAAACATTTGAAAGCTGAGACTTTATTTCATACCAAAAGTAGCCTGCTCTGTCTTGTCTGTTGGCGCATTGTCAGTGTCCTCTTTGCTCCGCAATATATTTTTCACTGTGTGAGAACATGTGGAGTGAGAGCGGAATGGCTTGTCGGATGTAGTAACAGTAACTAAGTGGGGCGGGTCTTTGTGAAAGGTCAATTTCAAATCATTTAAATCTTTGTGGACTCGGCCGGACTTGACTCGGACTTGGACTCGGACTTGGACTCGGTTGTTAAGGACTTGGACTCACTCGATTGTTAAGGACTTGGACTCGACTCGGACTCGACAAAGGTGGACTCGGAGAACACTAGAGAACACCCGGCCGTGATCAGAGTCAGTCAACACTGCTTGTGTGTTTTTTGTAACTTACAACTTGTAAAATTAGGATAAGAAAAGTGTGAGGCAGGAAATAAGGTTAAAAACACACAAATTACGCTAAAAGGCTCTTCAGGTTGCCATCTAAATTGCTATTAACAAGTCAATAATGGGGCAGTCATGACTTGTTAATAGCAATTTAGTGTAGAATATGTGACAATCGGGTCCAGTCGGGTCTGTGTCTTCTTCCTGCCGAGTTCAGGTCCAGCTTTCAAATAATAGACGGGTCCAGGTCGGGTCAGGCAGTACATTTATGGCGTTTCTCTGATATGCACGGGTCCGTTTCCAGCTTTTGAAATAACAGATGGGTCCGGGTTGGTTCTGTAAAGCCCGCTATATTGGTCCAATCTCCGGTTCGCCAATACACGGGGAAGGTATCACGTGTTCTGTCCTCACTCATGCAAAGTATTGGTTGGTTAAATTTGCAATACATTAATCATATATTTACTCGTTAATTCATCTGACTCCATAAATGAAAAGTTTTAATAATACCTGTGCCTCACTAAAAGTGAGCGAATGTTTGACTATTCCTTTTAACCATTAAATGAACAATGTCAAGATCAGTTAGAATAATCACATGTAAGAATTTATTATATCAGGTAAATGTATCATGCCAATTTCATAATCAATTCAAAGATAATCGATACAAAACATCAAATGCTCTGTGTTAGCGATCGCCCTTGCGATCAGAGGCATAATAAGACCAAGTGCGACAGGAAATCCCAATTGAGGTGAATTTATTGTGCAGACAGTGCAAATCCAATGACAAAACAAAAAAAAACAAAAATTATATAAAAAATAACATAAATATTTACACGTTTTTGTGGGAAGGTAGCCACAACAGCAGTTGTATCGTTTAGTTAATAAACTTTCTGGAACAATGTTCTATGGATTTGCTTCCACTTCACACAACCAACCAAAATTCTAGAGTAACATTTTATGTCTTATTAATAAATGGTTCCAATCGTACCTGCCTCAATGATCGACAACTGCTTGTAGTCGGATGGAGTGCCAGCCTTTCCTATTGTAGTAGTTTGATGCACTGTCTCTGGGGGATAAAATTGGGATATGGGTCCCATCTATCGCTCCAGCGCACTGAGGGAAGCCACTTCTCTCTTCAAACCCACGCGTCACCTCATTCAGTCTCTCTCCTGAGGGTATACTTATGTGCTGAGGAGCGAGCGATTTCTCATGCACACATTGCCAAACTACAGCTTTGCTGACACCGAAGAGAGGAGCAAGTGTGCGGAAGCAGTCACCTTTAGCAATCCATGTGTAATGTTTCTTTACAAAGTTGCCATCTCCTATCCTGCAAGCTTAATGCGGTCTTTTCAGTTGTTTTCATGGTTCCATGTAAATGGGGATCATTTTGCCATAGTTGCACATGAAACTTCCGTATTTAGTACATTGTTGTCAAGTAAACGTATCCTAAAACTCCTTGAACACTTGTTTCAGCAGTAGACCAACAGTTCTATTTAATACAAGTGTATTATTATTTAATAAAAACATGCAGGCTGATAAAAGAAGAATGTCAGACAAAGAAAACATGTGGAAATGAAACCTGCAAGGTAATCATGGCAGTCAAACCAGTCGGTGAAGGAACATATCACCACATCACACCACACCCGAAACAAAAAGAAACCTGTATACTCAAGCAATCTATTGTACCAACACCATTTGGTATTTTAGGTACTTACCAGCACTTAAAGTGAAAGAACACACTGAGGTGACGTCATCAGGATACGTGTCACAGTGTCTGTGTGTGAATAAACTGAGAAGGTTAAACAATATACAATAAATAGAAAGCTGACGGTATACATTCCTTCATGTAATGTACAAGTTTTGCATCCAAAAGCTCAAAATAATTTGTTTAGTTGACTAACAGCTGTGCATGATTCTACAGATTAGCATCAAGCGTGCCTTCTTAACACAAATAAAGGCATACAACTCATGTTCCTTTAAATCATGTGACAAACTAGAGACGATTAATATTCCTGTAAATTCCACAGCAGGAGAGACAGCCTCTTCTTATCAATATATAATGCAACTCACTTCAATCTTTTCACAATTGACTCAAGACATTTGCTGTGACAACTCTACAACAATATGGTCTCGAATGGTGTAAGTATTATAAATTAATGCTCTCTTAGAGGAAAGAGTCTGAATAAAACTCTTTGATTGCACATTTAAAATAAGCAAAACATAATTTTTTATTATATTGGTAGCACTTTACAATAAGGTTCATTAGTTAACATATTAACTAACATGAACTAACAATGAGCAATACATTTGTTACAGTATTTATTAATCTTTGTTAATGTTAGTTAATAGAAATACAGCTGTTCATTGTTTGTTCATGTTATTTCACAGTGCATTAACTAATGTTAACATATACAACCTTTGATTTTAATAACATATTAGTAAATGTTGAAATTAATATTAACTAAGATTAATAAATGTTGAAGAAATATTGTTCATTCTTACACTCTAAAAACTGCAGGGATAAAAAATAACCCAACCTTAACCACACCGCTGGGTCACTATTTTGTGAGAATTTTTTTTGCATTTTAATGTTAAATCCATCAATCTGGTGCACTTTGAGAGTTCAAAATTAAAAGCTCCAAACTATATTCAGTGTGCAAATTAAACAAAGAAAAATTTAAACCTCTTTTAGTTACAGTGTCTATTTACATTACACCTACTACATAATAATAGTTATAATATTAATCCTATGACCGTAATAGCCATATTTTGTAAAAACAAATGCACTAAAAAATAAAGGAAACTTTCATAATTAGATTTGTACCTATTTCTATACTTGAAAGAGATAAGCACATGATCTTTTATTTTGACGCAAACTGCATCAAGCTTTTATTTTGGCGGAAAACATGGTTTACAAACGCCTCTCATTAAATTTCTAGTGAATTGCGGTAATCGTCAAATATGCAGATATGGAAATAATCTGTAACTGGGTTATGGGTTCCTACACTCATGACATGGCCTAAGTGTTTTGAAAGTAGTTATGCTTACCGCGGATTACTCATCTCTCTCCTGATCCTCCTCACTATCATCATCATCACAGCACAGGAGCTGATGAAGGGCAGAAAACATACTGTATATTTTGACACAGTTTACAGTGTCTGCTTTTAGGGCCAGTTTCTATTGTTTCACGCTATTTCTCTGCACATTCCTTGCGTTTCTTCTCCATCTCGCTGAATATTTTGACAGATACACACTGACACTGCTGCACGCTCGCTCGTTTAAAGTTGTGATTGGGCCAGCCCAGTGTCAATCAAGAAAAGAACCAATGGGCCGCTGATCTACATATTTCATGGGCTGGTCTGTCAGAAAAAAAAAAACTACTTTTTTGACCAATGCATTACACCAGCACAAACCCAGCGCGTTCGCGCGATGTTGTTGGTTACCTAGTAACGAACGTACGGTGCGTGCACACTTTGTGTGCGTGCGCCTCGTACACAACGTTATAAAGCTTGCAGGACAACTTGGTTGGCATTGCCTTTTCAGCGTGAGAAATACATGGTGTGGCGTGTGAGCGTGTGAACTGGTTGAATTGCGTGTGTCTCACGGCCAATGCGTGAGACTTGAGAACCCTGTAATATGCAGCAATGCTCCAGTCATCTCATTTTGTGAATATTCAACCATGTTGGTCCCCACCTGTTGATTACACACAATCACTTAGGCCCCGTTTACACGTACATGGTTATTTTGAAAAACGGAGACATTTCCCTTCGTTTGCGCCCTTCGTTTACACGCAAACGGAGGATTCGCCAATGAAACCGATTCTTTCTAAAAACTCCGGCCAGAGTGGAGATTTTGAAAATCTTCGTTTGCACGTTTGCATGTAAACAGAGAAAACCGGAGTTTTAGGTAGCGACGTCACAGAATGTGACTATTTTCGGGATTCTGATTGGCTAAGGTGGGCTTGAGCTTCTCGTTACACTGACACCTACAGGTTTGGCATGCTCTTGACAGCATATACACAGGTTCGTGTGCACGATTTTATTTTTGAAAACGAAGAGGGGTGAAATGTCCGTTTATGAAAATAGCCACCTACGTGTAAACGTAGCCTTAGAGTGTTGCAATATAACTAACATGCAAGTTAAGCTTTTTTTTGTGGAAGTATCAAAAAAATAAAATTGCAAACATTACCAAATATGACTAAATGTGGCAAACAAACAAAATGTCTATTTAAATTCAGTATTTGCAAACTGAATTATAGTAATAAATGAGTACTTAGGACTAATATTGTAAACATTTAGGCAATAAAAGTCCAAATATTACTGTAATGTTGATAGTGTCTCACAAACCAACAAAGCTGCTCGTTAATCTCCTGACTGGCAGCGCTAATGATCACCACGCTTCTGTGATGCTGCAGCGGAGACAAGGAGAAAGCGGGATCCAAATGCAGTGTAATTTATTAAATAGACTCTAGCCTTTACAAACATAGATTCCAGGAACATGACAACCAGGGACATGACAACCAGGGACATGACAACCAGGGACATGACAACCAGGGACATGACAACCAGGGACATGACAACCAGGGACATGACAACCAGGGACATGACAACCAGGGACATGACAACCAGGGACATGACAACCAGGGACAGCACTCAACAATGAAACAAGAACTCACAAAGACTGAACTCAAACACAGGGCTTAAATACAAGGACAAACAAGCTAAACAAGATAACAAGGGGGCGTGGTCAATCTGAAACACCTGGGGAGACTAATCAACATAATGGGGAACAGATAAACACGGGACATGACAGAGGAACACAGACCTGGGGCCCGTTCTTCGTACGTCGCTAACTCAGTTAGCTGGATTTGATTTTTGGCGATTTTCATGTAAACAGGATTAGACTGCGGCTTCATAAGCGGAGCTGATACGGGAAGTCCAGCGCAGCGCGATATAGTGCACTTTCTGAGATTTATATTTTTTTCTCGTGACTCGTGAGATTGTCGTTTACATTATTAATTTGTTGGAAACGCACATTTATTTTCGACTTGTCGGAGTCAGGCTTTAACTTCAGCACAAACTGTTTGCATTGCCCTAAGATTATTTGCGAGTGGCTCTTTCCTTTACACTATTGGAGATGCGGAGAACTTGATGAAAAGTGCTGTCTGTCGTGTCATTCGGAGTTTACCTGGTGCTTTTAGGTTTAAAAAACAGTTTTAGGTTTTTTTGTGGCATTTCCAAGCCACTTAAGACCCAATGTTGTAAAGCAGTTTTTTTTAAAGCAGTTTTTTTAGGCTATCATAATTTTTTTTATGAAGATCATGCAATCATGACCATGCCGATTACAGTATGTGTCACTCAGGCTTCACTAACGTGACTGGTACCATAGACTAGATCAGGGGTCGGCAAGTAACTTTGGCCGCGGGCCAATATTTTTTTTAGCCAGTAGATGGCGGGCCAGCTACACAGAGTAGGCCTATGGATACAAATTAAATACTTTTATATAGGCCTATAATCGCGGAATATGATGGGTCCGTCACCGTCCGTGGATCATTCGTTCAATCGTTTTTTCAAATTAAAACCAAAAATAAAAAGATGAAAAACGACTTGTTTTTCCATTATTTATTTCCTGAACTAAAATGAAAAAAATGAATAACAATGGGTTTTCTGATTTTCTGATTGTGCTCAGATCAAAAATAGAAAAAAATAATTACTGGATTAGACAAACTTTAATTTTGATTTTTAATTTAACACCTTAGGCATATATCAAGGAAATCATTTTAAACAGATCAAGTACTATTGTGGTAACAGATTACAGCCATTTTAATAAAGGTGTGAATAGCAATCATACTAATTCGCTTACAGTCTGGCTTTTGAACTTTATTCCTTTTTTTTTTATTATTATTTATTTGGGACACACACATACACACCTAAGGTTTAAGGAGGTCTGCGCGGGACTGTTTTTTTTTTCCGTCCCGCTCCCACAAGGTTCTATTCAGCAACCGCTTAAAATACACTCGGTGGGATCTCGTTTCCATAATCTCACATTCAAATGTCTCTAACGGCAAGAATGAGCCTATAATAAATGCTATACAAAAATTGTGTTTGTGTCAATATAAATATTAGGCTATATTAACATTGTACTGTCAGCAAAGAAAAAAATGCCACAGAAAAAAATTATGAAATATAAATAGCCTAACATAAATTAAATAGGACAAAGCCTATCACTCAAATTTCTAAGCAACATAAACGAAAATCATATTGCCCTTCTGACAAATGAAGTAGGCTATTTTCTCCCGAACTATTTCAAACATCCTTGCAAAAAAAAGAATGTTGTTGACTGACAATGGTTTCAGTACCAAACAGCTCCTCAGAGCTAGGTGTACAGGCGGTCAGAATTAAGTGCGGATACGCTGTCAAAAGATGTCGGGAGTGCGAGTGGGCTATTGTCAGTCAGACCGCCCGCTCCGTCCAAAGTACACCAGAGTTCTGATCGCTACCGTCTTTTGACGCGCGAATGGACACAAAGTGGTCAAGCGTATAACTAGACGCGGCAGGCGCGAATTTGACGCGCTATTCGCGTCCGGTGTGAATGCACAGTTATACTTGATATACAGTTGTATACAGTTATACAGTTATGCACAGAAAATGTAATCCCGCGCCGCATGATTCCCTATGGGTGTTTCACACAGTATGCGGCGGTGAAATCGCCGCGCGACTACGGCTTTTCTCAAGTAGTGGAAGAGTTTTGTGCAGCATTTAGGACTTCCAAAATAATTCGGCGGGCCAGAAAATATTGCTGGCGGGCCAGTTTTGGCCCGTGGGCCGCCAGTTGTCGTTCCCTGGACTAGACCATAGACTGCCATCAAGGATAGTGAAGGGGATTATGTGAACAGAAAGGGGGTTCACAATGTAAATGTGCAGCCCAGTTACTATTGTGATTCTTAATATTCCAGATTAGTAATATTATATCAAATAAAAAAAAGGCAGTTGACTAAAATCTTCCATATCACAAATGTGAAAGCAAAATGGGCAGGATCTGTGCATGACTTATGAATGTTCAGAGAGTCACATTCATGCACATTATTTGAAAGTGGTAAGAAAAGTTCCACAATTAAATATCAAGCTCACTGTATTACATACACTTATGCTGATCCTAACAGAACTGCACATTTTTTCATAGGTGATTATGACATGTTCCTGCCTGCAGACAGGTGTTTATGACCCCATTCCCTGACCCAAACCAGTTACAATACAGCTCTAGCCAGGACAAGAGCACACAATGAAATGAACCCTGGCTAAAGGGAAGATTTCAGTGTCTGAAAAGTCTGAGGGGTTGCACACCTGACAGGGCCTGTGACATTGTTGCATGTGCCATATTACACAACATTGCCAAAAAAAAAAAACACTTCATTAAATGTTTAATATAATGCAAATATGCTTAGTTCCTTGTTTTATTTCAATTGTTCTTTGTAAAGAAAAGCCAGTGGTCAAGTGCCTGCAACAAGAGATATTAGACACATGCCTCATGCAACAAATAAAAAGGAAAAGTTGGCTATCCAATGCCCACCTGTAGGCCTATGTCTCCTCTGTCTGTGCAGACTCTTCTGTAGGCCTTTCTGTAGATGTGGAATCCTGCAACTTATATTGCAGCCATAAAGCATACACGTATAAATGAAGTAAAGTTATTTATGCACTTGCAGGTAGGCTAGTTCCTCCATATGACAGTCATCTGAGAGGGTTTATTCACTGTCCAGTGCAATGGAAACAAATGGACATTACAAAGTCTTATACTTTTTTTCCTCTGGAAAGTTAGAAAATGTCCACTTACTGCACATATTTCAGCCACCACTTTCTTGGGAACAGATACAAGTGTTGGTGTATTATGTAAAAGTGCACAAAAGAGGAAAACACAATGTCATGACAATGAACTACACTCGAGAAAAATGTGATCAATAACTCATGGCAAAATATATTTACATTAACATAAGTTTATCAGTTTTCACTTTCAAGTCAAAGCAATTCATCATTACTCAAGATTTAACAGTTGAAATGACTATACGGCCTTAATTTAATGCAGCAAAAATTATTTTACAGTGTAGGCTACTAAGATCTTTTCTTTTTTTTTTCTCAGCCTTTTTCTTGGTTGCTTTTATAAACAGACAATCATTTATTTAACAGTGCCTTTTATAAAAGAGACTATAATATAACTAAAAATTACCATTATGTAGAATATTTTTGTACTTCACTTTTATTTGTTCCCATGTTCTAGTGTGGTGACTCTGACATTACAATGAACAAAGTAATTATGCAATTATTAAAATACAAAAATATAGGCTAATAAGTGATAAAAACATCTAACATGGCCACTTCTAACGGATTTAAATTGTCTGCTACTTTTTACCAGCCCTCTCTCCTGGCTTTTGTAGACTTTGAGGTGTTCCCTGGCGTTTTGATTAAACATTAAAATTCCGAATAAACTTCGACTATTAGTTCTTGCTCTGCTGAGGAGAAAAACTGAGCGCGCTCTTTGGCCACGCTGAACAGCCAATAGCAGCGTTGCTGATCAATGTTTCTACTATCATACATATCCCCTTTTAACCAGCACATGAACGCGCAATTATCTCACTAACTCAATCCAGCGATACTAATCATAACCGGCAGGTGTGTTCGAAGAACCTAATTAGCCAGATCATGATTACCACAATGATATCATCTTGGATGTCTCATTAGATCTCGGATGTTTTAAGCAACGTACGAAGAACGGGCCCCTGAATCATTACAGCTTAGATAATGTTACACAATAAAATGAAAGATGACATGCATGGTAGGGTATCATGTAAGTCTACATTTTTAAAGTTTTAAATATTGACGATCATTCTTAATAATTTTCTTCTCAAAACTGGCGCCTATCCATTGACAATAATCCAGGCGGAAATTCCTTTACACTACTAACCAGATCACAATGTGACGGCGCGTGGCCTACTGTGATGTTATTCCTCAGTAAAAAAAATTCTGAACGATCCTGATTCCGACAGACATAACAGAAGACACACACAGGAGACTATGCTGGAACTTACCCCAGTCGCTTCTTCTGACAAGTATTTCTACAATATGCCAGCAGACTTTCCACACACATTAGCTACATTAACCTCGAGACTAATTTCCCGCAGATTTTACGTGCGAGCCCTGTGAGGGTCTAAAAACATACTGCGCTTGTATGGATTTCATTCAAAACGCTTTACTCACTTTTAAATACACAACGTCCACAATGAATACGATAATTACGGGCCTAGCTGGTTTACAATTAAGGATTTAACGATGCAGCATTTTGTCAAAAAATCTAACCGGCTAGCTGTGGCTATTTAGGTTTCACAGAATAAATACATTACCCCTCACACTTCCATATCAAAGACTGTATGTTGAACAGTGAAATTAGCTTGCTGTTACTTACCATAAAACACTGCCTGCTCCCGTGTGGCGTGCTCCTCGAGTCTGAAGTGAAGATCCAGAAAGTTCTGCAAAGAATAAACCAGTTGCTGGGTCAAAATAACCCAACCGTTTATTTGTGAATAACCCCCTTACAACTCATTTGACCCAGCATGAGCAACCTAATAATGTGTTTACAGTACCTCAAACAACCCAGCATTTTGACCCAGCACAATCAACCCAACAATTTGTTTACAGAAACCCAGCATTTTTTTAAATGTAGTTCATGTTAAGGTAGTTAACTAATGTTAAAGGAACACTCCGACTTTTTGAGACTTTAGCTTATTCACATTATCCCCCAGAGTTAGATAAGTCCATACATACCTTTTTCATTTCTGTGCGTTCTGTAAGTGTTATTTGACGCACCCACCGCTAGCCTAGCTTAGCACAAAGACTGGATGTAAATGGATAGTGTTAGCATAGTAATCCCAATAAGTGACAAAATAATTCAAACATTTTCCTATTTACATGTTGTGATCTGTATAGTCACAGCGTGTACAAAAAACAAGGCTATATGAGACAGAGACCATTTTTAATCGTATAAATACTGGGAACTATATTCTCACTCGGCGTAGGAGCACAGCTAGCGTTACTTGGGCGGAGTGGCTACTTGGGCGGAGTGATCAGCGCAGCACACGAGACGCCCTGTGGTGAGGAGCAGAGAGTTCGCTTAGAGTTGGAGTAATAGAGTCAGCAATTACTAGATAGTAAATTTATAGTTTACAGTCATGGGTGTTCGCTGTATTGTAAAGAGTTGCGACAATAAACAGGGGAGACCAGGTAATACTATGATATTTCATAGAATTCCATTTCCAACCAAAAACGCTGACCTGATGAATCGATGGCTACTTGTTCTGGGTATAGATCCAAACACACATGTAAACAGCATCAATAAGTATTTCGTTTGCTCTGAACATTTTACTATAGACGACTATTTTGAAAAAATGCAAGTTACCACACGGACCATGAAACGTGTGCTAAAGGATACAGCCATCCCATCGATAATAAAGACAGGACAAATTGGATCACCTGTTGCTGCGGTAAGTGTTCCGTTATGTTTTGAGATGACTAACATTAGCCATACTGTAACAGTGCCATGCTATTGTAATGTAACCTTAGTAGTGACACTATTACGCGAATAGAGGCTCCGTGTATCCCCTTTATTGTTATTATCACTGTACTATGAATGATCATTATAACAAAATCACTTACTTGGTGGACAGCTGACCATTAGGTTCACTCGGCATGGGGCGTTTCTTCCAGTTGATCTTCCGTGGTAGTGACGCAAATATTTTGATTGTCATCACTCATCAAGCCTTGACATTGATGGCAATAACCCGGTCCCATTCATTACAACAAAGGCACTCGGTTTCTGTCGGCATGTTCCACATTTACACCACCAGTCCGTGTTCGTTCTGATTCTCCCTTCGACATCAATCTGTTCGGCATCTTGTCTTACAGTTTCCAAAGTTTGTAACTCCTCGTCTGTGTATTCTGGCTCAAAACTATGTGGTTCTGGATCTTGGTTTGATACACAGTAAAATTCCTCTGACAATTCCTCAAAGTCAGCCATGATCACGAGTCGCGTTCGCTACTAGCTAGTCTGTCACGCTTGTTTTGTTTACGGAACCATCAATAGTCAGGGCGTCTCGTGTGCTGCGCTAATCACTCCGCCCAAGTAGCCACTCCGCCCAAGTAGCTGTGCTCCTACGCCTAGTGAGAATATAGTTCCCAGTATTTATACGATTAAAAATGGTCTCTGTCTCATATAGCCTTGTTTTTTGTACACTCTGTGACTATACAGATCACAACATGTAAATAGGAAAATGTTTGAATTATTTTGTCACTTATTGGGATTACTATGCTAACACTATCCATTTACATCCAGTCTTTGTGCTAAGCTAGGCTAGCGGTGGGTGCGTCAAATAACACTTACAGAACGCACAGAAATGAAAAAGGTATGTATGGACTTATCTAACTCTGGGGGATAATGTGAATAAGCTAAAGTCTCAAAAAGTCGGAGTGTTCCTTTAACTAATGAACCTTATTGTAAAGTGTTACCATTATATCTATCCTAATATATTTAGTTTATTTATCTTCTGTGTGAATTTCTTTAAACTACAGACAGTGATGCTGCATCGTGAAAAATATCCCTCTGAATTCCCAGAGTTTTGAAAATGGAGGCATCAAGGGAACTGCTATTTTCAAGACTGATTTCCCTGCTAAAGAACGGACAATGGGGAAAAGATGATGTTGTTAAGTTGTTTAAAGCCCTAGTGGAGCAATATAATGGCAGAAATGAACATTTTCACACATGGATGATGAGAATCCTTCATCAAGTTGAGATTCACAAAATAAGTGTGTCAGATTTGACAGCGAATGACAGTAAGATTGTGAATAATGTTGAGGCCAAAATTAATGAGATCAAAAACACTGATAAAACAGAGAAAACACTGAAAGATGTTGTGGAGGAAATTCAAAAACAAGGAAATATCAACGAAAAAATAATGGCACAAGTGCAAGATATTGTGACCTCTGTGTCCAAATGTCTATCAGCTTCTACAGCTCCACATTTAACTGGAATAGAGCAACTTTTGTTCAAGATCTGCAAAGCAGTGCAAAAGAAGAGTAAGAATAAAATAACACCTCGAGTGACACAGATGGTGAGCTGGTGCATTCTTGTCCTTTCTAAATCAAGCCGGCTCGTTCAGGTTTTAACAGGAGAAGGAAAGTCGTGCATCGTGGCGATGTTTGCAGCATATCAGTTCATGGAGGGAAAAAACCCTGATATCATCTCCAGTTCTCCTATTCTCGCTGAAAGAGACGCTAAAGAATGGACTCCATTTTATACAGAACTAGGTATCACTGTTGACGTCAACACCAACAAATCAGAAGAAAAAGAGCTGAAGAAGTGCTATGAATGTCAGGTGGTCTACGGTACAGCTGTCAGTTTTTCTGGTGATTTCCTGAGACAGCGTGTCCTTAGACAAGATGTGAGACCTAAGAGAGAGTTTCAGTGTGTTATAGTGGATGAGGTGGATTCTTTAATGCTGGACAAAGGTCATGAAGTGGTGTATTTGAGCAGTGAGATTCCTCTTATGGAATCGCTCAATGTAATACTGGTTAAAATTTGGTTTGTCGTCAATCAACTGAAGCGTTTAGAGACTGGAGAGATTTTAGGGCCCATTCAGCTCTTCTCTGAGGTTCTGTCTGAAATCATGCAGGAAAATAAAGATGTCGAACCACTTAGTATTATGCAGATTGCTGTGGACACAGGAATTATGCCTAAAAAACTTTCAAAGGGAATTCAAGAAAACATGACAAATGCTCTAAAAGAACCAGACAACACAAGTGTTGTGCAAATTGTGGGTTTTTTAACCATGTTTGTTCAAAACTTCCCTGAGTATTTCTTTAAACTTTACCAAGAAGGGCATGATGGAAATTTACAGAAACTGGATGAGATTGGTTCCACAAGTAAAAATAATAGAAAAGAAATATCACTTCTTCTCATGGGATGTGGACAGTGTCGTTTAGTGTACTATGAGGAAGACTCACTGGTTAAGTCACTGGGTAAAACGATTAAAAAGGGATATCAGTCTGAATCAGCAAAAGTACATGAATATTGTATCGCAGGCCGTCAAGACCTTATCAATGGAAAGATGCAAACTTGGATTGGAAATGCTCTGAAAGCCCAAAAAATGTCTGTGGGCCATGAATACGTCCTTCATGGAGATGGAGTCGCTCCTGTGGATTACAGTTCCACTGGTGTTGTGCAGAACAACATGAGTTGGGGGGATGGACTTCAGCAGTTCCTGGAGATGAAACACCAAACTAAGCTGTCCAACATGACTCTAATAGCAAACTTCATGTCAAATTTGGGCTTATTTAAGAAATACAGAAACCAGATCTATGGGATCACAGGAACTTTGGGGGATCAAACAGAGCTTGAGATACTGATGAAGGTCTATGAAGGCATCGAGACCTGTAAGATTCCCCCATTTAGACGAAGGAAACTTTATGAGCTGGAAGGCATGGTGTTAGCTGAAGAAGACGAGTGGATCAGCACCGTCCGTAATGTTGTTCAGCATCAAGTGACTTCTACAGTCTATCGAGGTCCACGAGCAGCTCTCGTCATCTGTGAAACAATCAATCGTGCCAAAATGTTTCACAACACCTTTGCAAACCCCAACTCAAAACACAAACTAAAACTCTATGTAAATAACAACATGGACAACTCAAAAATTGTAGATGAAGAACTACAAGCAGGAGACGTCATCGTTGCAACTAATCTAGCAGGTCGAGGTACAGACCTAAAGGTCAGTGAACGTGTAAATGAGGCAGGAGGTCTGTTTGTGGTGCAAACCTTCTTACCTCTGAATGTCCGTGTTGAACAGCAAGCGTTTGGACGAACGGCTCGCCAAGGGAGTCCAGGATCCGCTCAACTCATCACATGCACCAGTAATTTCTCTGACTCTGTGAAACTAGTGATGAGCCTGAACACATCTGTCATCAGCTTATTCAGTCCTCTGTGTTGTTTAATGAAACAAATGCCACATTGTGTCATTGGAAATATATTTGAGGACACTGTTAATCACTACATGAAAAATCATAGCTCTCAAAATCATGAGGCGATGATCTCTTCTCTCACAGACCTTTTAACCATAAATTCATTCCCATTTAAGGATAGTAATCTAGAAGAGGCAAAAGATGCCAGAAACAATGAGGTCCAGCTCAAACTCTCACGGTTCCTTAAAAAAGACATTGAAAAAATCATAAAAGAAGAAGAACTTTTTTCTTCCTACCTTGATGTTTTAGACAAGATTTATGAAGAGTATGTTTTCTCAGATCAGCGTGATGTAACTGTGTCCTGTCTTCAAGAGTGCTGGGGTTTGTGGCTCCTGATGCATTTCAATGAAGAAAAGCAGATAGAGACACTGAAGGAACAGCTGAGAGATGCCTTGTTGACTGCACAGCAGAAACTTATGAGCAAACAGTCCCCATCCTCAATGGTCTACTATTATATCAGGTCTGGAAACAATCTCCGTGAGAAGGGACGACTTGCGGAGAGCATTGAGATGTACAGCAAAGCTTTGGAGGACGGTGCATCTAAAGAGATTATTCCTCGCTATAATCGTGCACTGGCCACCATTATGAAGAAAGATGCTGGCTATATTACTCAAGCATTGGCTGATCTGGAAAAAGCTGACAAAGAAATAGATTCCTACAAGTCACATCTGACGCAGATTCTAAGATATGTGGAATTATCAAGCCAAGAGCAGAAAGCAGAAGGCAAGACTTTGCTCGCAAAACACTTCCAAGTAAAATGTATTGTTATAGACCAACTCAGGATGAACATCAAAGATGCTGTAATGAAGTTAAAGAGGGCCGAAAGCAGAGGAGCAGAAGTGAAACTGACTGAAAAACTTTCATTTTTTCTTTTAGAACACATTAATTTCAGTTCTCTAAGAGTTCTGAAAGAGCTGCCAATGGAAATAATGCACATCACATCACTGGGTCTTGACACCATTTTCTCTTTGGACACTACATTTTCTTTCAGTGGCTTTTTGTCAAAGATGGTAAAAAGTTAAAAAAGTTTTTGAAATGTAACACTTCTCTCGGATAACAAGATGTGGTGTCAGTTCTTAATGGTCTAATTTAAATTAGTATCAATGTGCATCAAACCTATAATGTTTATCTGTTGTACTGTATATTAGTAATGTATGCATGTATATGTATAACTGTTTCTGATGACTTCACATTAAGTTAGTTCATGCTATTAGCCTACTTGAAATGCTGCAAACATACAGAACATTCATAAAAATCATTCTGTACAATGTTTATGGATAAAAATAGAAAGATATTGTTTGTGTATGTGTTTATATAAATTATTGCTGATCATCTGTAAATACAGTCTCTATATTTAAGTTTGCATATTTAATGTATGAGAAAAATGAGTAAATGTTATTAAAGACTAGTTCACCCACAAATGAAAATGATTTTACTTTCCCTTATGCCATTTCAAATCTGCTTGATTTATTTAAATATATATTTAAATATTTTTTTGTGGAAAACAAAAGAAGATAGGGTAATAGTTTTGTATTTTATTTGTACAAACTATCATTTTAACACCATCAATATTATTGTCTGCTCAATTGTTCTCGTTAACTCGTTTTCGGACTGTTGGTTATCATTTGTCTCAAATACAACATTGTAAGAATTTAGGGCCAGTTTGATAGGTACATTTAGGCTTATAAATGATGCCGAATTCTCGTACTCAAATGTGAAAACAAACAAATAACCTGCTTTAGTTGACTGATGTGATGAAAAAGACATGCAATGCATAAAACCAGTTTGTCAGTGTTACAGAAGGAGACAACTCAGGTAACGTGATAGTTTATTTACAGGTGGCAGATAGAAAGCTGGTTAGACAGGTGAGAGTTCAGTATCGCTGTATTCAGTTCAGTGACTACTGAATTCACATGTCCCTAATGCTGAATTTATATGAACTGGCAATTGAAAGAACTGATTTTCCTGCTAAAACAAAAGCACCCTATAATAAAGCAATAAAACGCACCCTGGACAGAAGATTGCAAAGAAAGAGCACAGGACATTGTCTTGTCCAAACTTTTCTTCTTCCTTATCTCTGCATCCCCCCCTCTCCCTCCTCTCTTCCTCAGTCAAGTCACTAAAAGTACACTAAGAATGTCTATATATCACATATGATGTATCCTGTGAATCTATTGTTTTTCCTTTTCATGTTTGGTATCATTTTAAATGTCTCAGTGCGATTGGTAAAATTGTCTTAATTTCATTGCAGTCATTGGTATAATGAGAAAGATTGAGAACTTAGGAGAATCATGTTCTCCTCTTTGGGTGATGTCTCTTCAAGATATCTCCCCTCTCCCCCGAAACCAGGTGCTACCCCCTGGGGTACATGAATTGACCCAAAACAACTCTAAAAAATATTGGTATAACCCTTTTGTTCTGGTCTGGGTATTTAAGGGGAAGTGGCAGAGCAGACTTGGGGAACCTGTAACCAGGAAAAAAAACCCATGCAGTGCTGTGTTAGTGTTTTCCCGTTGGAAAATAAGATGTATATTTTCATATCACAGAGATATGATTTTAAATAAATGTTTTATGACACTACAATTGTTACTTTATTTCAACAATGCATAGCTGATACTAATTGCCTATTAAACAGTACAATGTGAAAAAATATAATACAAGAGGTGTAACATTCAGATATAATACATTTAATTACATGTCACTCTTTAAAATAAAAAGGCTATTATGGACATACCCCTTTGTGACCTTTAACATCAAGCGGCCACTGAAAATTGCTCATGAAGCAGCAGTTAGTCCACAGCTGGTTAACAGTTCCAGACAAGGTTAAGGGTACAGTGGTGTCCCAGATGTGAAACTCCTTCACTCTTCTGATGGCTCTCTCAACAAGAATTCGAATACGAGCTATGGCTTGTGTTCTCTCTGCATTTTCTTTGCTGAACTGAGCTGCTGTTTTAAAAGGTGGTATGATGAGTTTGGCCCCCCGTTCTGCCAGCATCTTCTCAATGGTGAATCATTTGTCAGCTATACAAGCATCACCAGGCTCCAGCAAGTCAAGAATCCCTGACTGTTTCGTCAACTCATGATCGGAGAAGGAACCTGTGTACAGGCTGGATACAAAAGTAACTGCTCCGCAAGGAGCAATACCGATCAACCCCTTGAAGGTAGTGGTGTTTTTATATGAAGAGAACATCTCAGACTGGAGCGTGAGTGAAGATGGATTCTGGCATCTTATCTCTGTGCAGTCAATGATGACCCTCACCTCTGGAAAAAACTGCCTAAATTTGTCTGGCATGGTGGCATTCACTTGCTCTCTGCTCATCCATATGGGCAATGATCCAAGGACAGGGGGGGTTCATTAACCAGCAATGTGCACAGTAAAAAAGCACAGGTCGCAACATCTCATTTCCATAATGACCAATGCAATCTACCAAGAGCAGCGCAAATCAGCGTCTGGTTTAACACATGCAATGACGCAAATACCAGTAAACTGATGAGCACAAATATTAGTAAATGTCCTTTCATGACTGATATGTCTGAAATGTCTGATAACCTGTCAGCAGTGATGCACCGATCATGATTTTTCATGGCCGATTCTGATACCGATTTTTTTACAAACAAACTGGCTGATTGTGATTTTTTTATCTTTAAGTGACAAACAAGAAAGAATGAAAGTATACATAACAAATATGTTTATTTGGTATTTCACAGGCCAAACTGGCTTTTGAAAACAATAACTGTAACCATCTGAAATTAACGGCAGTAGCTGCGCAGTAAGCACATTCAACACAAACATAGATGCTACTGACATTTAACATCAGCATTTAGATTTTGTTTTTAAATTTGGTTAAAACCTAAACCTACATAAAACTGCCTTAAATGAAAACATTAAATGCATCCATGTGAAATTAAAGGCAACAACTGCATACTTCTGCAATCCAAACAACACACATTCAACAATCCAAACAAAGATGTTAGGCTACTTAATCAGCATTCATTCAGCATTTGTTTTTAAATTCGGTGTAAAGAAAAAAGGTCTTTACCAGTGATAAAACCAAAATAAATAAATAATTCCAAAATGTTAAATCAAATAATGTTTAGTGCAACAAGTAAAACAAACATGCTACAGCAGGTGCTTTTTAAATCAAATTAAGTCAATATAATTTTTAGTTAAAATAAAAATTATCATCCTATACAGAACTGACGTTTACTTCTAGCTTTTCAAAAGTGCATGCAAGTTCTTCTTTACAAAATGAAGATCCAAGATAACGACAACAACATATAATAATAATAATAATAATAATAGAGACAAATTTTTTTGTTTGCCTGTTTTGCATTATCAACAGATTTTTGATACTCATCGTGTTCTTTTGGGTGATGAACTTTCAAATGTCGGATCAAGTTTGTTGTGCCGAATGTCTTTGCTGTTTATTCCTCCACGATTAACTTGTCTTTTGCAGACACCGCTGATTGCAATCTTCACGTCCTGCTGACAGATTTCAAAATACTTCCACACAAATGACATGTTAGCGAATGATTGCAATGTAGTCTGTGCACGCGGCGCCGGGCATACTGTCGGAAAAATCGCCCGGGAAAAAAAGCGCTTATTTATGGTCGGTCAACCGGTGCACCCCTACCTGTCAGTGCTACAAGAGAAAACTTGAATTGACCCTTCGCAGGGAGTTTGTTTGACAGGCGATCTGACCAATCATAATCCGCCACCCGCCATTTTTGTCCGACAAAGCAGTCAGGAGAGTTAGTCGATTAACATTGGAGGATTTGAACTTGAAAAACGGAGTGTACTGACGTCTTTCTGCGGTTAAAACAACATTCCCTCTTATGTTCTTTCATGTTTATTTGATGCTAGAAATTAACTAGAAGTAAGAGATGATTCACGAGCAGCTTTAAGAGGCTCTACAGTGATCTGTCAGACACATTAATGACTCAATAATGATCAGCCACAAAACGGTATTTATTGTTTAAATTTCTTTAAAAAATGACCAAATTCGAAAGGTGAGACTTTGTTTCATATCAAAAGTAACCTGGTCTGTCCTGTCTGTCAGCGTGTTGTCAGTGTCCTCTCTGCTCCGCGATGTATTTTTCACTGAGTGACAACATGGTGTGGCGCGAGAGTGGCGTCGCTTGTCGGACATAGCAACAGTAACTAAAGGGGGCAGGTCTTTGCGAACGGTCAATTGAGTATAAAATGTTCTACAAAATGAATACAAAAGAAAGCAAATAAGAAAGCAAAAGAAAACACTTGGCATATTGTCCATCGGCTGCCAGTTCAGTAGCATCTCGGTGAATGTGTCAAGGGGTGCTGGTGATTCTGATGCCGCTGGTAAAAAAGTGGTGGTGGGAACAGAGGGGAAACTGGTGTTTGGGGTGACAGTAGGGAATGATACTGGGATAACTGTAGGGAAGTTTATAGTGGGGGCAGATGGCACGATTTGTTTGGGTGGTGGGGCAGACACAGGTGGACCAATCTTCCTATTTTAATAATAAACTAAATTGATCAAAATGAAATCAACTTTATTGACAAATTCTACAATGTTTCATGATAAATATTACTTAAAATACAGCATGAAAGCACTAAGGAATAGTAATGTGCTGAACAAATAACCGTACATTTTACACCTTGTGGTCTTTGCCCAGACACTTCTGCCTCTGACTGGAGATCTGACCAGGTCTCTGCCTTCTTGGCTCTTTGCATCTTCTAAATCTTCTTAACTCTCTGTAAAAAAAGAGTTGCATAAAAGATGAATCAATCCCTTCAGGATCACTCAAGGAGACAAAAATGTATTACTTAGCAGGACTCAATAATCTAATAATTTTACAAACAGCATTCAAAACACATTGTTGAGCCTAAAGCCCCGTTCACACTACAAGCGACAAAGCGAAACGATACCATTCATTTCAATGGGGAGCGGGGGATTTCCGGCGAACCGACAAAGTTGAGATCTGTTTAACTTTATGCAAATGAAGAGCGACTTTCGGGAGCGACAACCAATAGGAGTGGAGCGCGCGTGATCCTTCTCTGCTCAGCCCCTGCCCCTGGGCCTGCAGTGCATTGACGGAAAGATGGAGGAAAAATGTATCCTTGCGGTTAGCAATTTACCAATTTTATATGACACGTCTCTGCCCACGTACAGGGACATATATAAAAAGAATGATGAGTGGAAAGGAGTTTCAGAGATTGCGGGGATTCCAAGTAGGTTTAAATTATTGAATAGCCTGTAAAATTAACTATTAAATAATTTGTTTTGACAATGTGTTACGTGAGAGACAGTAAACAAAACCTAAACGTACTATAGTAGCCTTGCTAATATTTTAGTGCTGTTTACACTCCATTTACACGTGTATATCATGTACTGTATAATGTATATACTATTGAAATTTATACTGGATATTAATACTGTATTAATGTACTGTATACTGATGGATACAGTATATTAATATGTATTCTATGAAATATACTGTATATCTTATATCTGTATATTCAGATCTTATATTGTATTGCAATATATTACAGAATAAAATATAGGCCTATACTATGCTTACTCATTGCATCTGATCATACTTAGTTATACATTTTCATAAAAGTAATATTTGTGTGTGTGCTCATATATCTTTATTTTTTATTGTTAGTTGAAGAATGCAACATGGAACACACTATCTCTTTTTGAGAAACATCTTGTCTCAGCTCTAAATAGGGCAGAGGCAGCACCATCCAATCCTCCACCAGCATCTGAAGACCCAGATGAACTTTGCCTCCGTAGCCTGTTGCCACAAATTAAAACTCTCACATCAAGAAGGAGGAATAGAGTGAAATTTGATATACACCGAATGATCTTTGAGGCACAGTGCAGCCAGGAACAGGAAGAGAGCGGGGTACATCGATTTGATTCATAATCCGTGAGTTTTCTCTTTAAACTCACTTACAACGAACATTTTCTACTTGTTGGACTGCAGCCACGCTCAGCGAAGTCCTCAATAAAGAATAACTTCTGCTTGAACGATATCCCAACATCTCCTGGTTTTGCTTCGCTGAAGGAATAAAAAGTTCCCAACAGCACAACATTCAGTGGTAAGTTGCACCAGATATTATAAACATTCAACAGTCACATAAATCATTACTATTGTTAGCACTTACTGTGACTGGGTCACAAGCTTTGAATATGTGCACGAAGGGGTCACGCGCACGAGGGGGAGGGGGGTATGGTACGACCGTTTGATTAATTAATCAACTTATGGGCAGGATAGTCAAAGTTGATTTAGGGGCAGGATAGTCATGCAACTTATGGGCAGGATAGTCAAAGCAGGATAGTTTGTGTGGGACAATGTGGGACATTTTACCAACACTAAAACATAAACCACCCCTGTGTTTCTGCACCCTTCAGACTGATTATCTTTAAAGATGGACTTTTTAAAAAAGTTTTTTCTATTATTATTATTATATAATGTCTAACTTAATAAAAACATTTGAATTCTGCATTTCAGCTGATAAAAATTCTTTGTCCTTTAGTCCCTTCCAGAAAACACCATTAGCCTACATCACAATGTAACATAACATGTCTTTATTTGACATGTCATTTAAATTCAACATCACTGAGGCCAAAGGCAGCAGCATCATGCAGATAACTATTTTATAAACAGTTCTGACCAAGTCCAACTAAAATCTAACAAAATAAATAATGAACATTGACAGTCTTATATATTAAGAATATATTCAACCCAAAAATTTCATATTTTTAGAAAGGATGTGAATTAAAACAACCACAGCAGGCAACAAGTTGATAAATTCTGTTAAATTAAATAGTTTAATTTAATTAATTATGAATTATTTAGTTATTTAACAATTAAGTTCATTTTAATTGACCGAATTATCCATTTGTTTTCTGACAGAAAACACATGGAACGAATCACCGGTCCACATTTTGATTGATAGCTGTCACAACCTACTAGTGACCATGTTTACTCCTTTCTTTTCAACCATTGGATAGGATAAAAAAAAAAAAGGCTGTTGTGTTTGTACTTCTGACGAAGCGCTGTTAAATATAGGTGAAAAACTACACCGCAAAAAGAATAAATAAAATGCTTTCTTTAAAAGGCAAAAGAACGCATGCACGGTTTCTTAATATGAGTATTAAAAACCAATAGACCGATGAAAATGCGGGACAAGGGGTGAAAATGCTGTGCGGTACAACGCAAAGCAGGACGGGTGGTCACCCTACGGGTGGTCACCCTACTCTTTGCGTGTGTGAATCTTTAAATACAGCAGGCCCGTCTTTTTTCAGCACGAGACCAGATCATTTGCTTTAAATCAATAGCTGGATTGTAAAACAGTGACAGTAAGAGAGTATCAAGAAAGATATACAGATGGAAACAGTACTCACTAGGAACTCTGTTGATGGCTCGTAAAGGTTGGAGAACCCGTACGGTTCTGATGGCTGAGAAACTAACATGACCATCTAAAGGTTCCCACACTTCGGTTAACTTCAAATTCAAGGACCTTTCAAGGACTTTCCAGGTCCAATACCCTCAAATTCAAGGACTTAATTTGGGGACACATTTCAAGTGAGAGCAAGGTTACATCGTGTTACCTTGTAAGATACATCGTTACAGTTTTGCGCGAGAACATGGCAACGTACAACACAAAGTACCTCACGCAACGCAACGCATAAATGCGCGTAACTAACGTAAATCGTGTGCATAGGCCACGAAGTGTGGGCGAAATATTATAAGGGAATAATATGGAATAATATGGATTCCATATTCCATAATATTTTCTTGCACAAAATAAATTCAAGCACTTTCTAGGACCTGTATCTATGTACGTTTATTTTCAAAAACTTTCCAGGGCCTTGAAATCTTTTTTTCAGATTCACAAACTTTCAAGGATTTCAAGGACCCGTGGGAACCCTGTAAAGAATACTCCAACATCCTAAAACATAAGCAACAGAAATTCATTTAATCAAACTTAAAATGCAACACAACAGGGTAATACAGATAATACAGAATATTATATTTAAAAAAATAAATTATATAATATATTATAATACCCAGCAAACAATATGACGTTGTGACGACGTCACGTGCTGGTCATTTTTAGTCACACTTATGTTAGCATATGACGTCGTCACAACCGTCAAAGTGAAACACCAAAAGAGGTCGCTACGACGTCGCCAACCGACGTCGTGACAACGTAGCCAGTACGTTAAGTTAAACGTTATTTAATTTTGGTCGCAGATTCGTCTTTTGGATGACGTTGCTGTGACGTAGCCAGTACGTTGCGTCAACGTTATTTAATTAAGGTCGCCGATTGGTCATTTGATGACTTTTGACAGTTTTTCATATATTCATATATATATTCATTCTGCAGTGGATTTATTGACATCCATTTATACTAGCATTTACCTGCTGTCACAGCAACATCTATAATTGTGGTTCTTGTTCAGAACTTCAGAATTTAAGTTTGTTGTTTCAACTAGCATTACTGTTCAAATCTTGACATTTTACTCAAACAATTGGTAAAAACATGTTTAAATATTCACTAATGTAAACACATGTTAAAAAACATTGTAGAATAATTGAAAGAACTGAAAAGTGTTTTTGCAGATTTTATTTAACAGAATTTAACAGACACTATAGTCGCGTTTCCACCGCAGGAACTTTCCCCAGGAACTAGGAACTTTGGGGTGGTACTCGGTGTGTTTACACCGCAGGAACTAGGGTCTAAATGAAGTTCCGGGTAAAAATTCCCCCCCCAGAAAGTCCCTGCTGGCGAGGTAGTACTTTTTCAGAGTTCAGGAACTTTCGGGGTGGGACTTGTGCGCTGAACATGCTGATTGGTTGAGCTCACGTCACATTTGATTGGTTGACTCCACGCTGCATTTTATTTTAGCCGCCATTTTTAAAAATCGTGCTTCCTGGCTTCATGCAGTAAAGAGTTGTCTGGAAATTAATATGGAGTTTACAAAAAAATACGACCGCTGGACCGACGACGAGGTCCAGGCTTTAATAAGCGTATTTGCGGAAGAAGAAATCCAGCGGGAACTGGAAACGGCAATCTGCAATGAAAAGGTATACCTGGAAATATCGAGTCGGTTATACGAGCTGGGCATTGTTCACACTGGAAAACAGTGCAGAGAGAAGTTAAAAAAATTAAAACAAGACTACAAAAAAGTCAAGGATCACAACAATAGAAGCGGATCCGATCGGCGTACTAACAAGTGGTTTGACCGTCTGGACGCGTTGTTGGGACACAGGCCGGCATTTTCTGGAGCAGCGGTGACAAAAGACTCTGCAATTTCATTTTTGGAATCCATTCATGAATCTGAGGACCAGTCGGTTGAAGGTAAATTATTACACATCTACATGATATCGTCTTAAACCCGTTGCAGTGATAAAACAAACTAACTTTTTTCAACGTGTTTTTACAGATGAAATGAATGGCCCCGATGTGCAGGCAACAGAGACCAGCGTGTTTTCCCCTGCAATCACCAGTAGCCCTCATCCCATGTCTTCCGCCGAAACACACACACGACGAGGTATTAAACAACGTTGTCTGTTGATAAAAATATACTTCAAAACTAGGGGTGTAATAATATATCGTGCAACAATATATTGCAATACAAAAATGCAACAATACGAATCGTGGATAGTTCACCCAAAATAAAAATTACTGTGTGAGAAAAAATTCAGGTTTTCAGAGTTTTAGTGTCAGTACTACATTAAAATGATGTTGATATTAATGTATAATATAATGCAATGAGGGGATATTTGTGGGTCCTGATAATGTCAAACATCTATGTTACCAATGTTAAGCATATTCGTCTAAAATAATTCAGTATTTTATGCTTCAGAATCATGAATATTTTTATTCTGGTGTCTCAATTGTCCTTGGGTTACAAGCACCAAGTCCAAGCTTATTCATTTAAACCCACAATGTAATATCAAAGTTAGCATTTTAATCAACAGTACATTTTTTGTTAACCTTTTATCATATGTCTTGGGAGTATCGCAATAACACTGTATCGTGATATGTATCGAATCGTGACACGAGGGTATCGTTACACCCCTATTCAAAACTGACCTAATTGTAATCCTAATGGTTTTGGGTCATTGTGTTATTTTTATTGCAAACTTAAATGGCCCATGATAAAACATATGGAGCATGATGGCCCAACACAAGTTTCACATTTAAGATTTTGTAGTGAAAACACTTAAAATAAGTATTTTATTGTTTTCAGGGTGGGCTTGTGTATTTATTGTCATGTGTTTCTGCACTTAGGGAAGAGGAAAAGGGATTATGACTTCCTCGATGCGCTGAGGGACATGGAAGATTCTAACTGGACCGCCCTGCAGCTTGGACAAGAACAGCGTGACAAATATATGCAGCTGTTACTTGAGAGCCAAGCTGAGGAAAGAGAGATGAGGAGGCAGGAGTTGGCGTTCCTGCAGTTGGAAGCTGAAGAAAGCAGACGGCAGCAGAGGGACTTTCAGGGTCAGGGTATATTCTGGCAAACCGTTTGCCAATCACGTCTAGCAATCGGCAGAGCAAAATGTGGTACACCCCGTTTACCGACACGCGATGAATAACTCGCAAAGCACAATGTTTTTTGCTGTTTCCCCAGCACGGTATCATAGTACGGCATAAAGCAAGAGGGTTAAGAAGTAAGAGGCGGGGCACCAGTTTAAAGAAATTCAAAATAAAAGTTAACGCAAACCGGTATTAATAGTCAAGATTTAATCAAATAATGATTGTTTATAGCTGAATTATTAGAACGCAATTATATTTGGAACATTAGAATATAGCTATTAATCAAATAAAGAGTAAAACGGCATAAGATAGTGGCATGACACTTATATGGTAACGTTATATCTTAAAATGTCGAATTTCTAATATATTTAAGTGCACACCTCCATTGTGTAATATTATTGTAAAGTCCTTTAACATAGATTTAAACCTAATATTGGTTCTCAAACTGGTCACCATGCCCACTGCAGGTGATGTGTATAATAACCTTGATTATTTTCCAAAGAAGATGACTTGAGTCAATAAATATATCTCTAGCTACACTAGACAAAGGATATAGTTTTATTTTTCACTTTGTTTTGAACATGAGAGTGTAGGCTATTTACAGTTTTAATAATACATGTTTGTTGTAAATGTTATTTTATTATATGTTTTATTTGAATATTTGATTCAAAATCTGTCAGTTGCAAAGGCTGGTGTGACTGGGATTGCATGAGCAGACCAAACTTAGATTGGTCTGGGATCCCAAGACCCTTGTGTGTTAATGTGTTTGTTAAAATAAATGTAGCTCTTTTTTAATATTATTAAAATTTAAACTCTTATGATTTACTTTTATCTTTGATGTTTAGATTAAATGTGCAAATTACTACATTGGTCTATTTATTATTTATGTGAACATTTTAATTGTTAAAAAGCCTTTAGAATAGAACTAAAACATTTCTTTGTGAATATCAGCAAAATCCCTAGTGTTGAATTAACACTCTCTGTGTAGGCTACATATAGGTTAAATGGACCTAAAAAAAAAACTAATCCTGATTCACCGTGCAAAATAATTTTGAATGTTCATGTTTTTTCATTTTCTAAACTAAATGCATCGTTTTTGGGGGAAAAAGCTTGGGAATGGTTTTTGATACTAAAGAAATAATAACACTTCACTTTAGGATTTAGATAATTTTGCTTACCAACTGAGCAAGCAATGTAAAACTAACAGAACAATCACAGCAGTGTGCATAGCCTATGTCAAATTACCATATTATTAACAACAATCCTCATACTTTTGCCAATCATGTCTTCTCCATATACATTTGTAAATAAAATAAAAACCATTAGTAATTTTTAGGTTTGTGGTTGATCAATTTAACCACTTATAATAATTTTAACATTTTAATTGTTGTCGTAAGCTAGAATGGGATGTTTTTCAGACAAAAATGCTTAAGTGTAGCAGTATTGCAATAAAATCAGCTTTGCAATAGTTTGGGCACCCTTTCAATTGCATGCTTAGTCACTTAATACTATTGACTGCACCAAAAAAAATTTGATTGGCTCAATAAACTTTACACTGCAAACAGAAGTGCAACAAATCATGAAATTGTTTTATTTAAAGTAGCTAATTTAGTTGTGCTTCTCCTTGATTCTCTACTGGTAAACAACATGGGAACCTCAAAAGAACTCAACAACTTAAAAACTAGGATTATTCATCATTATGAATTAGGAGAAGGATAGACAAAGTTTTTTTAAAAAGGTTTAAGGTCTCTGTCTCGACAGTCAGAAAAATTGTTACAGAATGGAAGGCCACAGAAACCGTCCTTGTGAAATAAGATGTGAAAAAAAATAGGCAAAGGTGAAGAATTAGAATAGTCACAGACAAACCACATAGCACCTCCAAGCAGCTCCAAGAACATATTGCTGCTGATAGTTATTGTACACTAGTGCACAGCTCAATTGAAGGGTGATGTGAAAAAAGCTTATACTGTAACAAGCATGAGTTGTTTGAGTTATGCAAAGGCTCATCTTGACAAGCCAGAATGATTTAGGAACAATGTGCTGTGGACAGATAAACTAAGATTCTGGTCACAATCAGAAGCACTTTGCATGGCATAAAAAGGACACAGCATCACAGGAGAAGAACCTGCTCTTTATTGTACAAATTGTTGAACCATGCTATAGGGCTCTGTTGGCAAGCACAGGTCATGGAATCCTTGTCAAAGTTGAGGGTCGCATGGAT
Source organism: Leuciscus leuciscus (assembly GCF_965113295.1). Lineage (NCBI taxonomy): Eukaryota > Metazoa > Chordata > Actinopteri > Cypriniformes > Leuciscidae > Leuciscus > Leuciscus leuciscus. Next base: position 44,767,156 of record NC_138728.1, read on the forward strand.
TCCACCCAGTATCAGAAGATTCTTGAGCAATGTTAAAGAATCAGTCAAAAGGTTGAAGTTGTGCCAGGGTTGGTTCTTTCAGCAGAACAATTGATCCAAAGCATTGTTCCAAATCTACCAAGGAATTCATGCACAGACACAGATACAATGTTCTGGAATGACCATCCCAGTCCCCAGGCTAACATCATCGAAAATCGATAGAATGATCTGAAGCGGGCTGTCCACACTCGGAAACCATCAACCCTGACTGAACTGGAGACATTTTGCAAGGGAGAATCCAAAATACCTGCAACTAGAATTTGTGAACATATCAGTGGCTATAAACGTCTTCAGGCTGTTATTTCAGCAAAAGGAGGATCTACTAAATATTGATGTAATTATTCCATTTGGGTGCCCAAATTTTTGCACCTCTCTGTTTTTGTTATGATTCACATTGCATTGTTACTGTTGATTCAATAAATGTTGTTTTAGAACTGAAATGTTACTGTTTCCATATAAATTATATCCAAATGAAGTTACTGCTTCGAAAGGCCAGTTGATTATTAATTGAAATTATGATTTGTCAGGGGTGCCCAAACTTTAACATAATGCATTTATACATGTAAAAAACATAAACTTTTCTCATTGTGTTTAATACTTATGTCTGGTTGAAGTTATGCATGCTATCAAATGACAAATTTTTTAAAAGAAATCACAAATCTAAAACTTTATTATGCCACCACAGATAGGCCTACATTCATACCAAGTATATCAAGTCATCAAATTTAATTACTAAAAGACCATCAATGCAAATTAGAATAAAAATAATAATAATAAAAAAAAAACATGATGTCTGTTGGCTCATCATATTACAAACGATAGGCCACTAATCATTAAATTATATTCACTGTGTACAAACTATTGAGAATAGCCTACAACAGTTATGCAACCAAAAAAATAAGTTTAACTTCATTCAACATTGAAACAGACACAATCACTTTATGTGATTATAGCCATGAAGAGAGTAACACTAATATTTTCAATAACACAAAACAGGAAACTCCTGAATATTCAAGTAAGCTCCGCCCAGACACCGGAAAAGATTGTACCATTGGATTTTACCGGAAATTCGAAGGGGGCGCACAGTGCATATGAGTGCAGACACTACGTAAACTGTATATCCCGCGTAATTTAAATACAGTCTAGTTAGTCGGTAGCTCGTTACAATGAGTTTATTAGCTTATGAAGACGTTATAAAGAGCATGTATGAAGATGGACACACAGACACGGAAATTTCATATCGTTTATCAGAGCTTGGTATGCAGAGGGGAAATTCCGAACGAAATGTCCGGAAATTCCGTTCTGAAAAAGGCCTTAAAAGAAAATGCATCTCCGAAGACGAGTTGGAGTTGGTGGTTTCGCAAGCTGTTGTAGAGGTGAGATTTTTTTTATTGCTACTATTTGCTACAGAGAGTTGTTCAATTAAAATTGGTTATTGTAACGTTATAGAGAATGTGAACCTACGTCACATTGCGTTATTCTGGGGCGGCGCATATTGTATATAACGTTACCGGTAAACATTATTATTATTATTATTATTATTATTAAAGATTTATAAAAATATGCCTAAACATCTGAAATATTTTTTACTACTTGAAAAAGAGAAATTGAGTTTTGCAATGAATTGCTTTACATGTATGTAATCATCTTGTATCTAAGTGACTATTATTGGTTAATTTTGACTTATTTGTCTATACAGACTGGACCATATTACGGACGTAAAATGATGACAGGTTATCTTGCTGCACAAGGAGTTCGTGCATCAGAGGTTCGAGTGGGTCGGACATTAGTACAGATGCATGAACCTTATCATCAAGCTCGATGCCAGGTAGACTTGGGTGCCATAGTAAAAAAAACAATTATCATTAAAAATAATTGTCATGTGTTATCAATTTAATATATTAAACATTACATAATAATACATCAATGTCTTTTTAGTCTTTAACTTTGTCTATTTAGTCTTTAATTTTCAAAAGTAGAGATAAAATCTACATTTGAAAATGACATGGGTGCAGGATGTGTATAGAGTCGGTTTCCTGGGCAAGGTTTATTTAAGCTTGGACTAGACCTTAGATATATATTTTAGGACTTTTAAATAGTTTTTTACCAACATGCCTTACAAAAAAAAAAAACATTATTGGTGTGCATCTTGAGGCAAAACAATGAAAATAATATATTTTAAGATATGTCAGTGCAAGCTGTTTTAAGTTAAGACAGCTCAAACATGCATTTTAGTCTGGGACTTTTTTTCACCGCTAGGGGTCGCTAACCTCTTACAATAACAAAGGCGTAGTTTGATGATGCAACACTTGCTTAGAAAATTATGGATGTTGTCGTCAAATTCAAGCCGGCCAATCTAATATTGTTTATGGATGAGTAAATACATCAATATTTTTATCATGACTGTGATATGAAGCAGGAGTGATTGCTAAGAGACAGCTATCAGCTCCACACGCGACGTAAGTTCCACGGATATAAAAGGAATATGGACATTTCATTCTACCGAACTACACGCAAGTGCAGAATTACTACTCACAGGTCAGTTTATTAGACGAATGAAACTTGTGAGGTAACGCAGCGCTGTTTCACTTGGTCTAACATTACACTATCACACTAAACTGCATTTGAATGTGTTGAAATTTATGTTATTCTATGTGTTAGTTTCTCTGTAGGAGACTGGCAGTAAGCTAGATCAACATTAGAATAACATACAGATCATATTCTAACATTTTATCAATGTTGAACTATATAACATTGATTCGTTTTATATAAATGTGCTCACCTGTCTAATAAAGTACATGTAGGAGCGGTTGAAGTTAGTCTCGGACGTGGAGCTCTCGGCATCTCGAAAACGGCGCGCTGATATTGATTCTCATTTTAGTTGTCATTTTTTATCCAAAGTCTGCTTGCCATGGTCCATAATGTTTGAACGAAACAACAACCGCGTGCAGATAGACATTACGAACTACACAGTTGTCCACGTCAGTCGCCTTGGTTATTATCAGAGGGCTCTGGTTACTATGGCAGTACGAGCGGAGTACAAACGTCGGGATATTGTAAGTAATCAACTTAACAAAATATATAACATTGGCCTAGTGGTTTTGGGATATTTTACTGCAAAATTATTACATATTGTGCCTTTAAACCCTGTCCATGAAACCACCCCATAATCTCTACACCAGTGCTTCTAAAACTAGGGGCTGAATACTTTCTATATGTAACCTAATTAAATCTGTTTTGTTTCAGGGTGCACGTAATTTAAATCCTGTCCCATATAATGCTGAGTACGTGGGTCACAAACTTCATATGGACCAGAACGAGAAACTTTGCATGTTTGGTGTGACCCATGTCATAGCCATTGATGGGTTTAGTAAAAAACTTGTTGGACATTCTACCATGGCAATAAAAAACAATTTAACAATTTATGAAGAGGTGTACAAGTAAGTCTAAGATTTTCTACTCTAATCTTACCATATTTTTGCTACACTCAATAACATCAAAATTAAATTATATTTTATTTCCTAGAAATGCTGTCCTTTCCCATGGGATGTGGGATCAGGTCAGAGTGGACCATGGTAGAGAGTTTTATCTAACCCTCTTCATGCAAGACATCTTGTCAGAATACAGGCATAACCAGCAACGACTGCCTTACCTCCAGACAACATCAACTAAGGTGAGATTGAATTATTTATTATTATCATTTGTATGACATGTATACTGTTCTGAGTAAGGTATTGGTAACAGTAAGGTTTTATTTGTTAACCTTAGTGGATGCATTAGCTAACACAAGTTAAAAATGAACACTTCTACAGCATTTATTTATCATTGTTTATTGATTTCAGCATTTACTAATACATTTTAAAAATCAGAAGTTGTAATGAACTAACATGAAAGTGTATTTTGTACTTTATACTGTAATTTGAGTTGTGCTTTACATAATGGGAATGCTCTTTTACTCGACAGAACCACACCGTAGAGAGAATATGGCCTGAAGTCAATAAGCGGGTAAATTTTCCAATCAAGACTGCACTCATTCAGATGGTTGACCAGGAGGCTTTGGATATGGAGGATGTGTTGACCAGATACTGTGTATCCAATCTCACATGTGAGATCAGCCAGATTGGGGTACAGAGATTTGTTCAGGCATGGAATAGCCATAATATTCTAGGTATGTGAGATATTGCTTTGATATCACTTCTAAAATTGTGTTCTAATCTAACTGCCAATATATACACAATGTTTTGGAGAGCTAGTTCCTACAGTTTAGCTCCAACCCAAATCTAACCTCCAACCCTAAACCAGCAAATGAAGGTCTTCAGAATGACTTGACAATTAGTTACAGTAAGTGTGTGCAAGGCAGGACCTGAACTCTGCAAGACTGGTAGGATGTTCTTACAGTATTTTTATTTATTTTTACTTACAATTCAAATGTTTCTATCTATAGGCAAAGGCATTCCCAATCTGCTGGCCAGAGATGGCTGCAAGTCAAGGATTTTAGAGCAACTGCTGCCGAGGGCTTCAGAAGCTGCAGAGCTTTACAGACAGGAAATGGGAAACAGTTTGACCACTCCATCAGCATTTGGCATTGACCCATTTCAGTCTGAAGAGGACAAAATTAGGGCGGAGACAGAGTTTAATTCACTTTATTGTGACCTGGGAAATGTGTTCAACTACACTGTAAATGAGCATTACAGGTATTACCAAGACTGTTTGACTGACCTAATTAACATAACAAGAAGATGTGCATAGAACTGCTTTATCTTGTAGCACTACCTTGACTACCAAAACTGATCTTGTCATGCATTATTTTTTTTTATACTGTAGCATGAACTGTATACTATATTACGAGGGGTTAAAGTAAAAAAAAAAACCTGAGCATGAACCTTTTTGTGTGTGTGTGTTGGGGGGATTTGAAGATTGATCTTCAATGTCACCACTTATGTAAAAAAATAATTGATGACAGGCCGTCAAACTATTAGAACAATAATGCACACCTGAGGTGGTACAGAGGTCATGAAGCGGAGTGGCCGTTATCTTGGCTGTGCATTATTTGTTTAATAATTCAACGGCCTGGAGTCAATTGTTTTGCTTATACTACCGTTATATAGAATCATCGTATTTTCTGTTGTTGACTACGCAAAGTGATATGGAACAGTCCTGCCTGGAACTACTTTAGCCGTGCGTTTCCCTGAAAATAGTGCACACTTTAGAACGTTTATCAAACAATCAGATTCAAGCATTCAACGGCCCTGTAGTGTAATTTCGGCTATATGTTAATGGATCTTTTTATGAATGAAGGCCAGTACCACTGATATTAGTATAGCTACTGATGTATTGATGAAATTTTACTAAAAAAATTACTAAATTTACATTTGCTAAGCTTCAAAAAATATATTTTTTAATTTAAGTGAACTTAAAACCATCCTCACTTTAACCCCGTAATAAATGTAATTTTTACTTGTACCTTTACTGTCTGTCATATATAGAAAATGAATACGGTTAAAAAAAACACAGCTGCAAAAAATATAAATTAAATTTAGATTAATCCTTAGATGAAAAGGATTAATCGATTGCTCCTGTCTGCCGTGAGTGTTTTTGCTTCGGTGCTGTAAGCTCCGTCTTAGCCTCGTATTTCCTTGTTTTGAACCAGAATTTACTACAATTTCTAGTTGTTTATACTACTACTAAATACGGCTTGCCCAACATCGCTGGCTTCCGTTGCTACTAGCACAACACGGTAGTAATTCGCTAGCCTGCTAACGCGCCACCCGTGCGCTCAGCTATTTTTATTTATTTATTTGTCTCTCGCGCGCTCGCGCCTTTGAGTTCATAAAAGCTCAGGTGAGTAAGAATCACTCAACAAACACGGTGAGTAATGTCTTGTCCTGTTATTATCATGCGTCGCGTCTGAATGCGTTGTTGTTTTTGGAGCTCTATCGATTTGATTTATAATTCTTGATTTTTCTCGCTGCCTGCTGTGAGTGTGTTTGCTTCGGAGCTGTAAGCTCCGTCTTAGCCTCGTATTTCCTTGTTTTGAACCATCATTTACTACAATTTCTAGTTGTTTATATTACTACTAAATACAGCTTACCCAACCCTGACGCATAACACGCTAGTAATTCGCTAGCCTGTTAACGCGCCACCCTTGCGCTCAGCTATTTTTATTTATTTATTTTCTCTCGCGCCTTTGAGTTCATAAAAGCTCAGGTGAATAAGAAACACTCAACAAACACGGTGAATAATGTCTTGTCCTGTCATTATCATGCGTTGCGTCTGAATGCGTTGTTGTTTTTGGAGCTCTATCGATTTGATTTATAATTCTTGATTTTTCTCTTTAAACCCGCTTACAACGAACATTTTCTACTCTTCCTCACTGAGAAGCACTACTGCTCAAACCTCATTGTTACAACGCGGACTGTTGAGCAGACGCGTCTCAAGCCTATTAGTGATCCAACGCTGCATACTCTTAAAGGTTACGTCCGTGGATCACGGCTGAACGCGTCTTCTCCACACTCACTTATAAACAAACACTTTTTTTTCGCCTATCGTGCGTCTACTCTACACCCCTACCACTAAAAAACCTCATAGTTACAACGCGGACTGTTGAGCAGACGCGTCTCAAGCCTATTAGTGATCCAACGCTGCATACTCTTAAAGGTTACGTCCGTGGATCACGGCTGAACGCGTCTTCTCCACACTCATTTACAAACAAACTTATAATATAAATTAGTATTAATATTGATAGCATCACTGGTAGCTTCGTTGCTAACTCACTGTCCATCTGTTAAAATGGCGAATATATCAGATGTAAGTAGTCTACCGCTTGGTGCAGGTGAGGACACATTTGAGCTTCACGCACTGCAGTCTGAGCTGGAAGCTGTTGAGAAACAGATCCACAACCTTTTATTGAGACAGGCCGAGCTGAGAGACCGGTGTTTGGCTCTTGAAACATCACGCGCCGACGCACACAAATCAGTGTTTAACGTTACTAACCCGCTGACTCCGACCGCGTCTACTCCGTGCGTTCCTCAGCATCGGTCGCAATCAGCCATGGTCTCGTTCACTCCGGCTCCAACACGCCACCACGAAGCCTGGGTGGTTCCGCAGCGGAAGACGCGAGTCAGGTTTAGACCAAGACTTTCTCCGACCCTCCCGGTTTTCGAGTTATCGACACAAAACCGCTTCTCCCCTCTACGCGAAACAGAACGCGATGCTGTGATCATCGGCGATTCCATCGTTCGGCACGTACACGCTACGTTAGGTACAAGTAAGGTGCAAAGTCACTGCTTCCCTGGTGCTCGTGTTTCTGAAATCGCTGCTCGCGTTCCCGAGATCCTGAACGGTGACGAGCGCGTCGGAACTGTGGTCCTGCACGCGGGAGTGAACGACATCAGGCTGCGCCAGACGGAGATTCTGAAGAAAGACTTCAGGAATCTAATCGATACGGTACGCAGCACATCAGTGGTGGACAGTAACGAAGTAAATGTAATTCGTTACTGTACTTAAGTAGCTTTTTTGCGTATCTGTACTTTACTGAAGTATTTAAATTTGGGAAGACTTTTACTTTAACTCCACTACATTTCAAAGTCAAATATCTTACTTTTTACTCTACTACATTTTCAAAATCAGTCGTTCCTTTTTATTTATGAGTAGATAAAAACTTAACTGGTCAAACGAGCCACCTATCACAGTAGCCTACAACGTGCGCGCTTTGTTTTGAACTTGCCTTGGTGGTATCTACTAAGCGCGAACCAGAGCCGTTAAATATGAGAGTTGCGACCATAGACAGTATATAAGAGGTTGCGACACACACAAGGTTGTTCGACTTGAACCGGCGCTGCACAGACCGATCAGTTTATATGACATCAAAGTATAGAGCGAAATCGCGAGAGCGATTGAAAAGCATACAGAGCCGTCTACTCTCTAATCGCTCTTGCGGTATTTTAATGTCATTCACCGATTGGTCTGTGCAGTGTGCCGTTTCAAGTCGAACAAGCCTACTGTGATCTCGCCGCTGCGCGGTCACGTGATTCGTGTAGCTCTCAATAGTTCCAAACAATTTGTGTTGCCAATAATTTTAAGCGGGGCAGAGAGCAGCAGCTATTATTGCAGCAATTATCGGTAAATACTGACGCATAATGAACATTGCTTATTACCTTGACACTAAAATTACTTGCATATAATAGATTTTTTTTTTCTGAGGAGTAGCAGAAACACTGCATTAATACGTTTTGGTGTTTAATTTTGTAGGGAAATTGGCTGGTCCCATAATGTAGTGTGTATATATATATTCAATGGCATTGTGCAGGTTTATGTGAATGTATCATAACATGAGGATGTTTATAATTATGACCATAGACGCTTGTGAAAAATATGTACAGTAAATACTGTAAATGTATTATACCTTATGGGATCAGTCCCCTTCTGTCCAAAATTAAACACACAAAAAATGTATTCAATTCAAATATATATAACTAATTAATGTCATTTTATTAATAGATTGATGTGCCAAGAGTGACAGTCTTCACGTAGACTGAGTTAAGCAAGAGTCTTGTGACAAAAATTATAATAGGACATTATAGCATTAAAAAAATCATAGTACTTGGATACTTAAGTACATTTGAAGGCAAATACTTTTGTACTTTTACTCAAGTGAATGTTTAAAGGCAGCACTTCTACTTTTACTTGAGTAATATTTTACCTTGAGTATCTTTACTTTAACTCAAGTACATGGTATGTGTACTTCGTCCACCACTGCAGCACATCGCCTGAAACAACGATCATTGTGTCAGGACCGCTTCCCACGTACCGACTAGGGCATGAAAAGTTCAGCAGATTATTTGCGCTAAATGAATGGTTAATGTCATGGTGCAATGAGCAGAAACTGCTCTTTGTAAATAATTGGAATCTGTTTTGGGAGCGTCCTAGGCTTTTCCGTGCTGATGGCTTACACCCAAGCAGATTCGGAGCGGATCTTCTGTCAGATAACATCTCCAAAATGTTAAATACCCTTTGACTAGTAACCAAAAGTCCAAATCATAGTCTCTGCTGCACCAATTCAACTGATATAAATACTAGTGTAGAACATTGCATAGAAACCGTGTCTATTCCTCGTTTAGTGAGATCAAATAATAAATCTAATGCAGGATCTAGGAAAAATCTAATTGTTATTAAAACAGAAAATGTTGCTATTAGTAAACAAAAACTATTTCTAAAGCTAGGTCTTCTAAACATTAGATCACTCACACCTAAGGCAGTTATTGTAAATGAAATAGTCACAGATAATAGCTTCGATGTACTTTGCCTTACTGAAACCTGGCTTAAACCAAATGATTATTTCGGTATTAATGAGTCTACTCCTCCTGGATACTGTTATAAGCATGAGCCCCGTCTGATTGGCCGTGGCGGAGGTGTTGCAACCATTTATAAAGATATTCTAAATGTTACTCAGAAAACGGGTTATAAGTTTATTTCATTTGAAGTACTTGTACTAAATGTTACGCTCTTAGATGTTAGAAAAACATCCCTATTATCTCTAGCCTTGGCTACCGTATATAGACCGCCAGGGCCTTACGCTGATTTCCTAAAAGAGTTTGCAGATTTTCTCTCAGACCTATTAGTCAATGTCGATAAAGCATTAATTGTTGGAGATTTTAACATACACGTAGATAATCCAAATGATGCGTTAGGAGCTGCGTTTACAGATTTATTAAATTCATTTGGGGTCAAGCAAAACGTCACCGGACCAACTCATCGTCTTAATCATACACTCGATTTAATTATATCACACGGAACCGATCCAACCGATATAGATATCATTCCACAAAGTGATGAAGTCACTGATCACTACATGGTAACTTGCATATTACGTACTGCTGTAATATGTCATGCGGCGTCGCGTTATCAACCAGGCAGAACAATCCTCCCATCCACCATAGATAATTTCTCAAATTGCTTATCTAATCTGTCTCAGCTGCTGCCTGAACCCAAACAAACAGATGAACTAGAAGAACTAACTAGCACTATGAGCACCATTCTCTCTAGAACATTGGATGTGGTTGCACCTATTAAATTAAAAAAGGTCAGAGAGAAAAATAAAGCACCATGGTATAATAATACTACGCATGTTTTAAAGAGAGAAACCCGTATTTTTGAGCGTAAATGGAAACAAACTAATTTAGAGGTCTTTAGAATCGCGTGGAAAGACAGTATGTCACGTTATAAAAAGGCCCTAAAAGCTGCCAGGGCTGAGCACCTCCGCAAACTAATAGAAAACAACCAAAACAATCCAAGGTTTCTATTTAACACCGTGGCTAGACTAACAAATAAACAGACGTCACCCGAACAAAATATCCCGTTACAGTTCAGTAGTAATGATTTCATGAACTTCTTCACTGAGAAAATAGAAAGCATCAGAACCACAATTATAAACGTTCAATCTTCAATCGCGCCTTACAATTCAGCTTCAATTATCACCCCGAAAGAACAATTACAGTGCTTTACAACTATAGAACAAAAAGAGTTAAATAAACTTATCACTTCATCTAAAACAACAACATGTTTATTAGATCCTATACCAACTAAACTACTGAAAGAAGTGTTATCTGTAGTGGAAGAGCCTCTCCTCAATATTATTAACTCGTCTTTATCTTTAGGTCATGTTCCAAGAACATTTAAACTGGCAGTTATAAAACCTCTCATTAAGAAACCACAATTAGATCATAATAATCTAGCAAATTATAGACCCATTTCAAATCTTCCATTTATGTCTAAAATATTAGAAAAAGTGGTGTCCGCTCAACTGGGCTCTTTCTTGCAACAAAATGATATCTATGAAAAGTTTCAGTCTGGATTCAGACCGCATCATAGCACTGAAACTGCGCTCGTTAAAATCACAAATGATTTACTTTTAGCTTCTGACCAAGGCTGTATCTCAATACTAGTTTTACTTGATCTTAGTGCTGCGTTCGATACTATAGATCACACAATACTCTTAGATCGACTACAAAATTATACTGGTGTTCAAGGACAAGCACTAAGCTGGTTCAAATCATACCTATCTGACCGCTACCATTTTGTCTATTTAAATGGAGAAAAATCGATCATAACTCCAGTAAACTATGGAGTGCCGCAGGGATCTGTATTAGGCCCTCTGTTATTTTCAATATATATGATGCCACTTGGAAATATTATAAGGAAACATGGAATTAGTTTCCATTGTTATGCTGATGACACTCAAATATATATTTCATCACGGCCGGATGAAAACGCTACATTTTCCAAATTGACAGAGTGTGTTAAAGATATAAAAGATTGGATGACGCGTAATTTTCTTTTATTAAATCCAGACAAGACAGAGGTAATACTTATCGGTTCAAAAAACCGCCCACAAAACCTCGCACAATACAACTTTAACATCATAGGATGTCCTGTTACTTTATCCTCTACAGTAAAAGACCTGGGTGTTATACTCGATTGCAACCTGTCTTTTGAAAATCATATTTCTTATGTTACAAAAACAGCCTTTTTCCACCTTAGAAACATTGCTAAGCTACGTAATATGCTATCAGTTTCTGATGCAGAAAAGTTAGTTCATGCATTCATGACCTCAAGACTGGATTACTGTAATGCTTTATTAGCTGGTTGTCCTGCATCCTCAATAAACAAGCTACAGTTAGTCCAAAATGCCGCCGCTAGAGTTCTTACGAGATCAAGAAAATATGATCATATAACACCGATTTTATCATCACTGCATTGGTTACCTATAAAGTTCCGTATTAATTACAAGGTATTGCTACTGACTTATAAAGCCCTAAACGGCTTAGCTCCAGTCTATTTAACGGATCTTCTATCGCCCTATAATCCATCGCGCTCTTTGAGATCACTAAATTCAAGGCTTTTGGTCATACCTAGGATATCCAGAACCACCAAAGGAGGGAGAGCATTTTCACATTTGGCTCCAAAACTCTGGAATAGTCTTCCTGATACTGTTCGTTGCTCAGACTCGCTCTCCCAGTTTAAAACTAGATTAAAGTCGCATCTCTTCAGCCAGGCATACATATAATCCTACAGTTCAAACTACAATCCGGCCTCTATCCAATGCCAGAGGAGAACTGGCCCCCGACTGAGCCTGGGTTCTCCCAAGGTTTTTTTTCTCCATTAAGGCACCTGATGGAGTTTTAGGACACCATTAGGTCACTTGATGGAGTTTTTCGGTTCCTTGCCACTGTTGCCTTTGGCTTGCTCAGTTGGGGATATTTTGGGGATATCTAATTTAACTTTATCAATCAATAAATTCCTCTTGAAACAAACTTTGTTGTATTATTTTAATTTAATACTGTGAAGCTGCTTTGATGCAATCTGTATTGTGAAAAGCGCTATACAAATAAACTTGACTTGACTTGACTTGACTAGATGAAATGGACAGTTTGGCTTAAATCTGTTATTGGTCGTTCAAGCACAATACTGCCGCGCGTGTCTTTCTGTGCGTCGTGTGTGTGTCAGGACAATCACAGCGCATGTTCTCTTTTGTCTTATCGCTCATTACTGACTTCCTGTTATTGTATGTGCATTCCTGTTAGACGTGATTACAATGGGTGTGGGTACCTGAGACTTTAGCTGCTGGCAGCTGGTGAATGAGATGTTTTATTATTCTATATTGTTTCCATTTTTAGTAAGCTACACAGAATGTTCTACATTTAATATTCAGAAGTTACCTATCAGAAGATTTTCACAAGTGTCGGTCCCCATAGGAAATTACGCCCGTGGGGACATCCTCCCCAAGCTTCATGAACTTGCGCTCCACGCTTTAACAGACAACGCTAACGTGCGTGTCAGGACCTCCCCTGCTCTGCTTGTAAAGTATTAGTTTGAGCTGCGTCCCTCTCATATGATTGGTATGTGAAATTAATTGACTTGAAAATATTAAACAACATGCAAGTCTCCCAAATGTTTTATTAAAAACAAATTCCTCACGGCCGCACACCGGAGATCCGGCACGGTGCCGGAATACTTTAGTTATATTAACTGAAAAAATGAACTAAAAATAACGCTTCTGGTGGCATTCAAACATGCGCTACAATATTAAGAGACCACAATTATATTCTGAGTTATAATGAAACATTTGAACAGCAACTGAACATTTGAAACAACTACCACAGCAGGAATTTTAATCTGAACTGAATTGCTCTTCTAAGGCCCTGATAACATTTAGCACTTCCGAAAGGCCAGCTACAGCAACCAGGGATTCTTCTGTGATTGCAGACCGACATTTAACACACCCTTGACCCTCCTGCAGTATAACGTCGACACATTGTCAACAGCCAATTAAACTGCGACAGCAGCGTGCCAGCACAGGGTTGTCCATCACTCCTGTAACAGACATTATACATACATAATTAAGAATCAGATTTTAAAATACCATTTGCAATAAAAGAAAACTTACAGGACATTATTACACAGCTCTTTGTGACATTTGATGCTGATGGTTATTTGTGACATTCAGCAGTCAGATATCTTTTAATATACAACACTATGGGGCGGTTTCCCGGACAGGGTTTAAGTAGTCCCAGACTATAATGTATGCTCAGAACTGTCTAAACTGAAAACAGCTTGCACTGACATATCTTCGAGCCATTGTTTTTTCTCAATATACACAACCTGTTATGTTTTTTTGTAAGGTAAGTTTGTAAAACCTCTTTAAATGCCCTAAAAATACAAATGCAAAGTCCTGGCTTAATCTAAGCCCTTTCTGGGAAACCACTGTGATAGCAATTTTATGATATTCATTGATCTTTAGTAAAATATAGATGATTCAAAGAATGTCACATATGAGTCTCTCACTTGTAGTGAGAGAAGATTCTGTTTATGAAATTTATGTATGTTTATACATCTGAAGTGAAGGAGCGAGACACTGGGAACGGCTGGGCAGAGGTCAGAGGTCATCTAGTTTGTGGGTGGGCTTAAGGGTCAGCTAGCCATAAATTGAAGCTAGCAGTAATGGGTCCTGGCCTGTGGAAAACTACTAGGAAGAGCAACTGAAGCTAACCTTGAAATGGGTATAAAATGTGCACAGCCCTCCCCATCTGGGTCTCACTCACTTCACAGGGCACTTCTGTGTGGTGACGGGGAACTTCTTGCAAGAATAAATCATTTTAAAAATTACAATTTGATTCAGAGTGTCTCTTACGCAGTGATGATGTTTAAGGAGAAAAATTGCCACAACACCACACCTAAGTGTCAGACTAATGATCCAGGTAACTGACATCAGTGCTACTATAAATCACTTGTTGGGATCCTGATCATCCATTTTGGGTTTATTTTGTAATAATGACCAGATGACAACACTGTCCCTTACATACTGCCCATATAGATTATAGGCATTATGTGTATGAATGAGTGGGTGAAAGTGAGGCAAAATGTAAAACGCTTTGGTGGCCATTAGTCTGTGAAAGCGCTATATAAATACAGTCCATTTACCATTTATAGTTAATATTAGGGCTGTAACGTCCCAGTCGATGATCCGATTAATTGGTCGATACGGTCTGGTTCGACCAAAATTCTGATTGGTCGATTTTTTGCCGCGCTCATTTCATCAGTTTTGCCGCGCTCATTTCATCAGTGTGGAAAAAAGTGTGGAATGGAGACTGATTGTACTCTCTGTGAGTGAGTAGCCATTTGCTTATTTAATTGTTTTTACATTATTTCGTTTTGGACATTAATCAAATGTTATAATTTTGCACATTTATTTAAAGTATTATTGGATTTGGGCACTTTATTTTTATTTGTTGTAGCCTAACGCGCAATTGCGCTGTGCACACTGTTTGTTTTAGTTTTGAGCCTATGCTTTATTTATTTTTTGCACTTTATTTCGTTTTGGACATTAATAACATTTTATAATTTTGCACATTTATTCATTTTAAACACTTGTGGATTTGGGCATTTGATTTATTTATTTTTGTATTTGTTCTGAGTGCAGCTACCTTGTTGTTGTATTCACTTTATTTGGTTTTGTTTAAAATTTGGATGATTATGTCATGATTCTGCCATCTAGTTCTTGTTTATCTTTAGTCTTGAGGCAGGATCATGACAGATCCATGTTTCATGTGCAAACACATGGCCTTTTGTTGGGCCATGTGCTTGTGTTGTCTCGTCATTTAGCCCCACCCTCCTTGTTATCCTCGTTTAGTCATTATTGCTTCCCGCTATCATCTGTTCCCCTCATTAGTTTCTCCCTATTTAATCCCCCGCAATTGCG
The DNA here is from genome assembly GCF_965113295.1 of Leuciscus leuciscus. NCBI lineage: Eukaryota > Metazoa > Chordata > Actinopteri > Cypriniformes > Leuciscidae > Leuciscus > Leuciscus leuciscus. Next base: position 44,782,451 of record NC_138728.1, read on the forward strand.
CTGTGCCCACTGTTTGTGTTAGTTTTGAGCCTAAGATGCTTTATTTTTCAGTTACGCACTTTATTTGGTTTCTGCTCTTGTTTGTTTAATAAATATTAAAAAAATTATTAAAGTGGACGTGCCTTTTGTGTTTATTAAGAGTAAAAGCTTTAAGTCTATTCGTGTCTCAGCCGCGAAGCTGAGCTCTTATGTTCAGCCTCGCTCTGTGCGAGCTGCGCAGAGCGGCTGAAATGATAGTGTCTGACAGTTATAATTATAACATATGACAAAAATAATTTTCTAAATTATGTTGCACATTCCTCAAAAGTTCTTGTGATATCACTAGTTGACAACATAGTACTGTTTTCAGAAATCACAGGCTATGATATTGCACAGGTGCATGTAATGCACCGCTGTCAGAGACGTCACTCATTTCAGTGCAAAATAATTAGGTCAAAAACGATTTAATATACTGCAAATAGCCTATTAGTTTGTTTATTTATAAATAATTTAGGCAGACAACAAGGCTAACAAGTACTGAGCACAGTGCGCATCTAATTAATGTAACATACTTTATTTTTTTCTCCACAACGTCATTTTTAGTCGAAAATTTCAGGACTTCAGTCGACCAAGATTTTCTTTGGTTGATTACAGCCCTAGTTAATATTATATGAAAGTGCTTACCCAAGGACCAAAGAATGGTTGCTCTTTTAATCTACAAACATGTGATGTCTGGGTGATTACTTGCCTCTGCATACGTTGCACTTAAATGAGGTCCTCAGAATTTCGCTTTGATGCTCTGTTAGACCCTTACTGTGTTTGCACAGCTCCCTGAGCTTGGCTGACACAGCTGGTAACCCTTCTGACGCAAGAAGGACCTCCTCAATCTTGTCTCTTAGTTCAGATAGCTCGGATCCCTCATGTCGAGAAGCTTGCCTTTAACAAATGAAAGACAATCAACAGAAGAATCTCAAACCACATTTAGACATTGTTTTAACAACATTTGAGTTCCAATTCCTATCAACTGACAGTGATGAGTTTGCCGAAAAGTATCTAAATTGTAAAATAATTTGTATAGAGATTGTGCAAGAAATAACAGACTTGGCACATTCGGATGGGTTTAAAATGAGAAACTATGTATGTAAAACAAATTTCTCTAACCACGTTAATTAGTTTACTAATTCATATATATTTTATTTCATTTCATTTTCATTTTATTGTCCACAATGTGGAAATTTGCCTTCGGTCTCAACAATCAACAACAATCAAACCAACAACAACAAAAACAACAAGAACAACAAGACTAACACACCGACATCTTCAGGGCAAAATGCAGTACAGCAGTAGCAATTACGTTACAATACATCAACGGGACGTGTTGTTCAGCGTCCGAATTACATTAGGAATAAAATAATTTTTAAAAATATTACGATTTTCCCTAGGTACTTTGTAACGTCTGGCAGAGGGAAGAAGTTCAAACTCCCTATTCACCTTATTTTTAACGGAAATACGGACGCAGCCAGTTGACGGTATTTTGTGCGAGACTTCCGGTCAGGCACTTCCGGTCACTGGCGCGCTAACTCACTTTTCACCATAGCGGTTAATCAAACAAGTGTTCATAACAACTAACTCATCGTTATGGGTTCGAGGAAGACCGGGATTGTTTGTGCAGTTAGAGGTTGTCATAATAACTGGTACCAAAGAAAGATTTACTTGGAGCAGGAGTGTTTTAATCATCGAAATCATTGACATTTTAATTATCAGGCGCCCTACGACCGACGACACACTGGCTGCGTGGCGTTTCTGTTGCGTGGCGTTTTACATGTCTTTGCACACCAAAAACGTGTCTGACGCGGCACTGCTGCTGCTAGGTGACATATGATAAGCCTCACTGGTGATATATTCGACATAATGGGGAGAGAGTTGTGGAAGGCCTATACTTAATGTTAAACATAAATATATAGCAGCAAAGACAACGTCGGCAGTATTGACGGCAAAATAGGCTACAGAATATTTCGTTCTGTATTGACAGGTGCAATATTAGAAAATAGAGCTTTTTTTTTTTACATTGCATTTATATCTGCATTTGTCAAAACCTAAACTTTCAAACATCAAAATGTCATTTATTAATATGTATTCGTGTCAAAATGACATACAAACATCTTTTCCTATTCTATTTGGCCTGGAAACGCTTCCAAAACGCTTGCGTGTCTCGTGAAAAATAGGCGTCGATTCTATTTCTAGCATGCACACGTTATTCCGCTCGGCCTGAGACGTGCGTCAGACGCAGGCAGTGTGCTAGCTCTAACCTGTTAACAATGTAGCCGAAATAAAAACGCAGCCAGTGTGTCGCCGGCCTGAGGAATCCCTTCACCTGTGGTTAAAAGCTTTACATTTGAAGAAACTATCGAAACGACCGTATGTTTGTTCTTTTCATTTCGTGAACACAAGACCTACAGAAGACCACCTGATACCAGAAAAGTGGCTGCATGGGCTATGAAGTCTCAATAAAAACCATGATAAAAACTCCAAGGAGAAACAAAATCATTATAGTAACCCCTGTATAAAATCTAGTGATAATGGCATGATCATGGCATTTATTTTGTATGATTTACAATTATTTATAGCCATCTATTGCTACTTTGGTTGCATTCTGATGGCATTATTAATACATTTGACATGACAAAATACCTCCATAGATATATTAGTCCAGCATTGGCTCGACCGTGTTTAGGGCGGTGCTGAAGGCGCCCGCGAAGTTTTGGCACTCTGCCAGCTAGATGCATGAGTGTTTTCAACCAGGTCCGGTACCCTAACTGAGTGAGGTGGGGCTTTAGTTCTTTGTTGTATTCATCTGCTATGGCATGTGTAACATTTTTCTGTCAACTCTGCATAATCCTTCGCGATCAATATCGTTATTTAGCCCAGGGAAGCGAGGAAACGGAAGTGCCGCACAAAAACCGGATATTGGACCCATGTTTACTTCCGCGTTCGAAAATAAGGTGAATTGAGTGGATGAGAGGGATCGTTTGCTATTTTAAAAGCTTTTTTCCTGAGAACTTCCTCGTACGTGGAACTTAATTGTTTCTGAATTGTCCCTATAATTTTTGAGGCGAGGTTTACTTTTCTCTGCAGCTTGCTTCTCCCTTTTACGTTTAAATTACCATACCACATCGCCATGATAAAGGTTAGAATACTCTCTATCAGATTCTTATAGACTATTTCCATAATGTGCTTGTTATCCTGATTTGAAATGACTTATTTATGTTTATGAGATCAAAGGTGATTTAATGTAATGTCCAATCATCTACTAACTCTTAACCGCTGCCAAACACAGAATTTTCCGGGTTTTATATATAAAAAAACCCGCTTTTTCGGGTTTCCTTTTTTGGTGGGATACGTTAAGGAAGACCTGTGCGCATGCTCTGAACGATTTTATATATGATGGAAACGACATCTGAATGTATTCTGCTTGAAAATGCACTTGTTTGATAAAATGCTCAGCTTTTTTGTCCAAAATGTTGCGTTTTTGGCAAAACCTACCTATGTTCAAGTGGCAATAAAAAAAAGAACAAATTAAGATAAAATAGAATCGTTTTTTTGTTGTTGTTGTTGTTTAAACGCAAAATCTCAGATCATTATTTTGAATGTTAGAATGTTCATATATTCATAGAAGAAAATATTCTGTTGGCCATTAAAGTTTAGCGAAAATCGTCAAAAACCCTGGCGCTGGCTGACAATTTTTTTTTTAAATGCTGGCGGTGAAAGAGTTAAACATGCGGTTTCTCAACTTGGAGGAATGGCATAACCTACTGATCTCTGTTAAAGTATAAATATTGCTGTATTGATTGTGGGATCAGAGCAGCCAAGGAGTGTTGAAGCTAACTTCTGCTGAGTGAACTGCAAAGAATTCTCTTCAGTAAAAAAAAAGATATATTAATGGTCTGTTTTGTACATCTAGTCCAAATCTAACTTGTACATAAAATCACAGATGTCAATTGATAAAAAATTACAGTCTATGGACTATACTAATTGCTACAGTTAGGGATGGGAATTTATAAGAATTTAACGATTCCGATTCCTTATCGATTCTCATTGAGTGAGGGAATAAGTACAAATGTGTTTGTTTGTATTAACTCGCTTTAATATCTGATCAGAAGACACAGCACAGAGTTTACACAAATTATGTTTAGCAACCTCAGAACTAACCTAAAAGTATGTGAGCTACTTCTCAAAGTAAAGTCCAGGGATCTAAAGCCTGGGGCAGTGTTTCTCAACCAGTATGCCATGTACGCTAGTGTGTGTCTAGAAAGATTATCAAGAAGAGTGCCTTAGAATTAGGAAATTGTTAATTTTGACATTCATTGGTCCAGAGAAAAAAAATAAAAAAATAATAATAATAAAAACTGCCATTTATGCGCCATAAAAACTAAAAACACAGACTGAAAACAGTCAAGGAAGAGCTTGTGCCTTTTGGAATATTAACAGCTCATTCGGGTTAGGCTACTGAGTTGCTAAAACAATCTTTGTCAAATAATACATGGGTTTCTTCACAGTTTGAACGTTTTTGTTTCCATTTGTTTAATTTCAAGATCTGATGTGATTTATCCATTGTTGCTTTTACAGCTAACACTAAATGATATTCAGTCACATTATACACGCTTTTAACATTAAATAAAACACATAAAAAGTACGTTGTCGTTACCACTTACCAGTGATAATATCATTGCCACACTTTGAGTTTGTTGTTCCAGCACGAAGTCAAAGAAATAGGATCCGTTTCTAAAATAGAATCGTCCCGGCGTGGCTGGTTAGGACAAAAACTCTGATAACATGGAAAATATACCTTTTATCGTGTGTCGCGCCGCGTGTAACGTTAGTTAGGACACAGTTTAGAGCGCTTCTGGCTCGATGCCATGTTGCTGCGTTCTGAACCAAAACAACATAAGCGTGTGTGTGACGTCATTTGCAACGAACGGAACCAATAAGCGGAATCGTTAAGCAGGCATGCTAACGGTTCCAAAGAATCGATTCACTGGGCACCGGTTCTGAAGAATCCCGTCCCTAGCTACAGTACTTCGATTTTTATTTGCATGAATATATGAAAAGTTCAAAGAAAACTACATTCTTCTGGTGAGAGCATTCTCAAACTTACCCTAGTTTTCTTTTCTTTCTTCTCCCCATCTCTGCAAACACATCCTCTTTTATGGCAAAAAGGCGTCTGGAGCTTTGCTTCCAATAAGAAGAGCCTGTGACAGAGGGGAATAATGACAGTCAGAATGGTAATAAACTAAGTTGTAACGTGCATGTGGATGAGTTGTAATGAATATCATAATAAACTAGTTCAATGTTCATTCTAACCTAAAACCACAAACCTTTAGTCCCAGGGGTGTCAAGGAGTAGGTTCCCTTGACTGTCTGTTAAAATAATTGTTTCATCCGCACCCATGGCAAGGGCTTCTTTAACTTTGACTGCCATGGTCGTCAAACAGGCTTCTGATTCCTCAAAAGGGATAATCAGGGCCTTGTCTTGAACAATTTTCTCCCCCTCTAGTTGTCCAAGGAAAATTGTTCTGTGAAAACACAAACACACACACACACACACATTGTGTTTGACTTTTTTTTTTTTTCATATACATACTAAACACTGACATTTACATTGCTTTGAAATTGCAACAGAAATAAATGATTTCAGCTAACTATTAATTTATGTAACCAAGAAACCAGACTCATACATTCTTGTAATGTGTTTTTTCTCTACATACACGTACAATGTACTATTGGAATATTTTTCATTACATGTTTGCAATTGGTAGACGCTTTGAGCCAAAGCCAGTGCTTCCGGGCTTCACATTTTATCACCATGTGTGTTCTTAGTATCACATCCATTAACTTGGCAACTAACAAATGCCCTACCAATTAAGCTACAGGAACAGCAACAGGTATGCATGAGCAAAATTATGTATTTGTGTGTCATATCTATCTGTTTTAATGGACTTTTTCAAAGTTGGGTTCCTTTTCCTAAACACTTTCTTGATACACTTCATTAATGTGTATTTTATCTTGATGAATTTTAAGTAAGATCTTATGTTCTTTGCATGCTTTGTCAGATTTGGTTGGTTTTCACCATCTTAGGTTAATTATTTTAGTTTCTGGATTTGTAGCTTCATCTGTGTCCTGTTGTTTTGTATTAATACACATTTACTGTAGTATTATTACAGATTATAGACGACTCAGAGATGTTATCTTTTCAAACATAGGTTGCTTTTTTTTTATTTTTAAACTCAGGCTATATATTATTCTTAGAATTTATATAGTTAACAAGTTAACTGAAGTTCAGGAGCAGGGCCACGCCTCAACTAATCAGCTCATTCCCCGTCTCTACAATGAACCCACCACCGTTTGTCTCAGTATCTCAACCCCCCCCCCCCCCCCCCCGCCTCATCCATCCATCCCCCCAACCTAACGCTCGACCACCCCTCCCCTTCCAACTCATCCATCAACCCCACCCCCACGACCCCAATTCTCTCTCCTTCAATCTCAGAGTTTAACATCCGCTATTTTACTTACACAGGCCGCATGGAACAGCTTATTAACGTTACGTTACCTACCGAGACGAAGCCCCCACTCTGAGTTTCCCTGATCAGCCAGACGGAGAACCATCTTTCTCCATTCCTTTCGATTTAAATAAATTCACCCGTATTCATTCAATAAAGCAATAAAGCTAATTCTGCGCAGTTGTAGCGTGGTCCTTGCTAGTGAAAGCCAATAAACATTTTAAACCTGTAATGTTACATAAAAATAGTGATTTATATTTCATTATTTATTTTACACTTACATTAAAACCTCCTGAGACCCGAGAGTTTGCCTGGTGTGTATTTTATAATTGTTCTTGCTATTTGGGATAAGTAGGACCTAATAAGTATAATAACTAAAATTTGTTTTTGTACAGGAAGTAGTTTTTGCAGAAAATGATGTCCTCGTGTGAGGACAGTGGGTCTATGATTTACCATAGTACTAGGCTACCAATTATGTGAAGTGTCAGTACAAATGAAGTGATAAACTGACAAAATCTGATTGTGTTATAACAGTAATGGTAATGGCCAGCAGAGAGCAGTAGAAGACCACTTATTGGCTCACTCTCATTTTAAACTTCTTGATTTTTACCAGTTTTCTGCACTAAAGCAAACCTGTTTTTCCATGTTAACTCAATAATGCATGCTCACACACACATTACACATACACACTTACAAATGTTGTTGTTTTTCAATACTATTGCAATCCATCTAAATATTCCCAAGTTTAGCTAACCACATGGTAGAATAAATAATGGTATATAGTCCCAATGTCCTCAAACGAGTGTTTCACATTTACTGATGTCCTAGAGTGCTACTATTACTAAAATATGTCGAATTTTAATCCACATATGATCATAGAGACAGTATTGTACATAAATACCTTCGTTTCATCCATATAATTTGAATAGATTTTTTGGATGGGTCATTTTTCTTTCGGGAGCTGGTGTAGAAGTGTTTTGTGTTAAAACAGTTTAACGAGAACAAACCTTAAAGATTCTTGCCAAGTTGTCCACTGTAACGTCATCCTCGCGAAGTACTGCAGACAAACTGCCCCTTCTTAGTGTATAAGTTGTTGCCCCCGATGCCATCTTTAACTTGCGTCTTGCAGCAGGAGTCAGGGCCGCGAAGAAAGTCAAGAAACCGCGAAAAAATTTTTTAGAAAAAATTACCGCCTTGCTTGCGTCACATTACATTCATTTGACGTGCGATAGCGCCAGTACGCCGATTAGAGGTCGTTTTACGTCAATACTTTGGTAAAGCATTTGACTGAAATAATCGGAAATAATATTGTTTATGACAATACAGCCCTTATTAAAGGTATTTCTTAAATAATTAAATAAATGTATTATTTGACCTAGACATTTACAATACGTTGGCATATGTAAATGTATTCGCTTATTTATCCGATTTAAGTAACTTTAAAATTTTATTTTTTTACATGCAAAACCACACACTGCAAATGTTTCGTATTCTTAAAACTTCTACGTAGTGAGGAAAAGACAAAAACTTAAAATAAATATATTTTTATATAACTTTGGCTGATAACTTTCAGGCCAAACAGTAAATGGACAGTAAAGCACGGACACAATTGGAACTATCACAATGCAGTTATTAAAAGTATTGACAGTCAAAAAAGCGTCTTGAAAAAGTTTTGCTTCTAAATGTATAAAGAAATTACGATTGTTGTAGGTGGTAAAAAGACGCCCTCCCCCAAACACACACTCACACACACGTACGTGTAACGTGCCCCCTCCACAGAAAATGAATAACACAAAAACTATTTAAAACTTAAACAACATACATAAAATAATACATTATAATGCTCTATGCAATGATTTTAAAGGAGTGTAAATCCCTTTCAATAGGTTTCAGGGAAATTATTATTTTTACCTAGACCCACACATTTAGTGAATATTCATTTAATCCTAGTAAAAGTTTTTTTTTTTTTTTTTGCTGAGTCTTAACATTTTTTTTTACAGTCTATGGCAGGGGTGGGCAAACTTTTTGGCTCAAGGGCCACACTGGGTTTTAAAATTTGACAGAGGGCCGGCCCAGTAGCAGATTATGAAACACGATCTCATGAAAGTGCGTATCTATTCCACGAATTTAATTTCTCGTGCCATCTATACGCCAAAAATATTTTTTTTTTTGTGCATATGCTGTGCACTGTAAACCCCTTGGTTAGGATTAGGGGTGCGTAGTGCAATTTTTGAAAAATATTTGAAATTATTTGAAAGAAATTTTGAAAAATGTCGGTAACCAAACAGTTGATGGACCCCATTGACTTCCATAATAGGAAAAGAAATAATAATACTATGGAAGTCAATGGGGTCCATCAACTGTTTGGTTACCGACATTTTTCAAAATATATTCTTTTGTGTTCAGCAGAAAAAAGAAATTCATACAGGTTTGAAACAACTTGAGGGTGAGTAAATGATGACCGAATTTTAATTTTTGGGCGAACTATCCCTTTAAGTGCGTATCATATGCACGCGAAAACTGCGTTTCATAAGAACTACAAATACAATTCGTCGTATTCGCACTTTCATGAGATCGGGCTGAGCAAACACATTTACGTTGTGGCAACGTCTGCGCGAAATTCAACAACTGAGAGGACATTCTGACAATACATTTTTTTATGCTAGATATCCCCCATTTAGCATGTTATGTTTTGAGGTTAATTTTTAATTATGATTGATAATTATAGCCTATACTTTTTAAATATTGTTTATCCTTATTATTATTTAATGGGCCTAACCGTAAATTAGAAACAAAACACCTAAGTGTACACTTAGAAGAGTAAAAATTACAGAAGGTTACGTTAATTCAACTTTATTAAAACTGCATGGCAATCAATTTGCACTTCCAAAAGACATACATTTGTGAAAAAAAAAAAAACGAAATAAACGATTATACAAATTTATTTTAAGTATAATAAAATAAAACATAAAAAGCAAAGGCAGATCAGAACATTTAATGAACAAAACCGGGTTCTGTAAGTTACATGGCAGACAGGGGAGCGTAACGTTAGTCGAAAGCCGGGCGAAGGAGGATACATCCACAAATCCAGAGTAGCAAAAATAAATAGCAGACAAATCAAAGGAAAAACTAAACATGTGTGCAAGCGGTTACCAAACATTTTTTTCTCTGTGAGTTTTCAAAAAAAGAAAAAAACATTAATGTGCACCAAATCTATGCGCTTAAAGCCCATGGTGCAGGTTAAACACCACTGTCGATTAATGGGTACATAAAGCAGTCAAGATATGTATATAAAGTTAGAAATGTCTCCAAAATGGTGTTAAAGTCCAGTTTTTGTAGTTTTTGGTTAGTAACGGTTATTTTTTACGCAATTCGGCGATGACGTCACATGAGGCAGCCGTGGTGGAACGTAGCCTCCTCAGCCTTGCTCAGCTACTAGAACTATTTCTAACACTGACTATGGCGTCTAACTGGGATGAGGAAGAGGTGGCAAGACCCACAATTAACATTTATGATGGCCCACAGCCATATAATTTCGAACCGTTTAGACGTGAGAGGGCGAATGAGGAAATACCGAGAGCCGATGGCCGTCAAAGACAAATAAATGCATGGTTAGAGGAGAATGACTGGAGAGTTGGTGAAGTGTCCTGGTGAGTTGCTACCATTTAGAAACCCAGCAATGACTGCTGGAGATAGTAGTCTATGAACAGCAGTGCATACAACAAAAATCTTTTTTGCGTTCAGTGAATAGCATCGAGTGAATGTCAACGTTTTCTTTATATCTAACGTTATGAGAGTGATTATGTCGTTGGCTCAGATAAGTAAACTTAGTCAGACGATCTATAAATAGAAGGCATATTACATTTAATAATCACCTAGTGTTTATTTATAAGCTTTTACCTCTTTCTCCGGTGAAAATGTTGTTTGCAAACGTAGCCGACGCCGAGTAGGCTGGTCATGTCTTCAGTGTGATTATTGTTGATAGTGCTAACTAGTTTTCCTCGTGATTGATTGTCATTGACATCGTCAGGCTTACCGGGAGAGGGAGTGAGTAGTAAGCGTCTGTGTCGCTGTGTTTGTCAGGTGTCTGTGTGGGCGGTGTCGTCCCATGGAAACGGTGGTGGAGAGCTTGTGTTGTAGGGAGGTGAGCGCGTTTTGGTCGCTGGTCGAGGACCTCACCCCGCGGCCAGCAGATGTAACGTGCCTAACGCAGCATCCTGGATTTGAGGCATGCTGCCTGAATCCGTTTGTGCTACACATAGCATACTCACACTTCAGGCAGGATCATGGTCCCCTTCAAGCCAGCACGCACGAGTATGTTCATGGTTTATGTTTACTTTACCAATCTTTTTACACTGAGTCCTTTGAACAACAGCTAATTGGTGTCAGGAGATGTGTTGCATACACAATAAACATGCATAAGAGACAGGCTTAAAATGACGTTTACAACTTAGAGTTTTAAACTTAAGAATCTTTCCTACTTATTCCTAGGCAATACCGGTACACTGCGTACAGACAGGCTATACGCTGGGCTTATGGAGTTTTAGGCAGGAGTATAAGGAAGCCTATACCCTCTTGTGTGGTTTCAACCATCAGACAAAAATTCCAAAGTGGTGACCAGACCTATCAGGGCTTTCAATGGCCTCGTTTGGATGAAAATGAATAAAAATAATTGCTTATTCTGTTGTGATCACCCAATTACCCTTAAAGTGTTATAAAGTACACAGAACACATGAATTTTGATAAGAAAAAACTGTTTATTGGCATTTCTTGTAATGGTTACTGAACATTTAAACATTTACTGAACAAAGACACAGGTTGGAAGTAAACAAATCTATATAAAAAAAATGGTTAGGCACAAAACCTACAAGGAACACTGATGAAGGGCTAGACCTGAAACGTTTGCACATTATTTCTTTTGCCTGCAATATTGTGGTCTTACCTGAGGGTCAACTGATCTTTCCCTTTCCCTTTCACTCTCTCTCTCACACACACACACACACACACACACACACACACACACACACACACAGTGATGCATGCAAAAGCACATCAAGCAGACACACAGTGAGACCGCCCCCCCCACCACCACCACCACCACCACCACCACACACACACACACACACACACACACACACAGTGATGCATGCAAAAGCACATCAAGCAGACACACAGTGAGCCCAGACAACACCGCACACAGAGGTTGACAAGGCACAGGTAAAATGATTGGTAAATTATTTTTAATTACATACAACAAATTCCATGCAAATAACAGACCGAGGAGCAGACATGCAGCATGCAGGACCCCTTGAATGGGATACAGCGACAATTATTGCCACTTACAAAGACGAAAAAAAGTAATTTTGTGCAAAGTAAAATCAAAGCAACAGCACACAAAGAAAAAACAAAACATGCAGCATGCAGGAAACCACCACCAAATGAGAGGACAGGGACAGAAGGAAAAAAAGATAAATACTTACCAATGATAAATACAAATCATTGGACTTGTCTGTAAAAAAAAAAAAAAAAAAAAAAAGTGAAATGAGTTTTTTTTGTAGCGTGACTGCCGGGCTAGGTAGAGGCTGACGGCCTCCTCCTTAGGAACCTGTTCGAAGGATTTGGCGATGGGGGCGGGTGCATCGGAGGACAAATTGGCGCTAACCTCTCGAAGAGCTGCAGGTGATTTGGTGTAGCTTTCCCGAAGGGCCTTCATCAATGATGTTGCATAACCTGTAGACATAATAATAATAATAATAATAATACTGTATAAAGATCATTGCCACTGATCACAGATGTCTCGTGCAGTATAGCTTTAATTCTCTGCCCGAGCCAGGACTCGACCCGGTCCGCGGGCCGATATTTCCCGCCACTGTCCTCGGGCCGGGTCGGGTCGTGCCCTTGATAAAGCACGTCACGTATCATGCGCAGCGTCTAGTCCACTCGCACTCGCAGTCTCGCACGCGTGATGCATCACACCTGCTGTGCGTGCTGTAGGCTATTCTGTTGCTGTTTTAAGTGCGACATGGATCTTGAAGAAGCAAAGAAAAAAATTAAAACAGGAGAATTAACTTTGAGCAAGTTTGGAGGAAAATCGGAGGTATGGACACATTTTAAACTAGTCGTGGGGAGTGACAACATAATGTGTTGGCTTTGTCTCGTGCATTAAATGCACACCTATGACAGCAAAACAAAAACAAAAAACGGGGACTTCCATGATGAACAGACAAGCAGTCTTGCCATGACAGAAATTATTATAGTAGTTAGCCTCAGGCCTCAATATCCGCTTTTGTTACTTTTCCGATCCATTCAACTATTTCTGAATAAACAAACAACGCAGTTTGTGCTTCTTCCTTGTCGCATTAGGTCTATTCATTAAGATAATAATTAATGAATGCACGCACAATTATGAACTTGATAAATGTTACAGATATGTTTTACTACAAACAAATGCCTTTCAACTTACATGTGCAAAATTCAGAATTAAATGAATGTGCTGCAATTTGTACAAAAAGAGAGTCTGTAGTACGTGTTTTAGCCATTAAATAAACACATAGTTTCAAGTTTGTTAAGTTTTGTTTTGAAGAAAGCTTTACTTTAAAGTGAATTTCGTTTACGTATAAATTGTGTCTTAATTTTAATACATTTTCCATCAACCAATTGCCTGGTTTTAATACATAAAAAGCAATATAGCAGATATTATAATCATGACGAAGTCGCCGGCGCGCCACGGTCACACTATTTGAAACTCGTAAAACACGCTGTCAAATATGATAGACCTGCATGACACTGCTTACCGTATGAGGCTGCCTCTTTGATGGGACGCACCACATGGGCACCTTTTCTGAAGCGCGGATACCGCACGCAGTACTTCTCCGTCCCATCACTTCTCCGTGCTGTCTCGCGGTTGGCATTGTAATTGTAATGCAGCGCCGCTAAGAGAAGCCTACAAAATAACACATTTGAGAACATTTTTGAAACTTGGTGTATGTATGACAAAATACTACAATAGGCATGATAATAGGTACTATTATTACTATAAAAGGCATAATAATTGTCAGTATTATTCCATTGGATAGCACTGACCTGCTATACATGCCAAGGTATGAAAACCCTGTGTGCTTGGGCGCGAAGTGTAAGATGAGGGAGTGGTAAGCCTCAAGGGAGAAGGTCTGATGCTGTGGAGACAGCTGTCGAACATCTTTTAGTAGGGCAGTCCTCGTGATTATGTTCTCCAACTTTACTGCTGCCAATGAGCCTGCAAAGACCAAGACAGGTAGGCAGACAGACACACAGATGGAAAACGTACAAATAGACAAGAAGTAGGGCTTGCATAGACTAGTCGAGTAGTCGATAGATCGACTACTTCAACCACTAGTCGACGCTGTCGGAAACAATCGACTACTCGAGCGTCCATCAACCATAAATGAATGAAAAATGGCGCACGTCACCAACAGACACCACACGTCAGATGTGTGGAAGTATTTCATCAAGGATGACAAAAATATTGTAATTGACCAACTCTGCAAGAGGCCGTTCACATATTGCGTCTAAAAACCATGCTAAAAACGTGTGGAAAGCGCGCGCGGCCGTGCCGCTGTCTCCTACAAGCGCTTGCGCTCCCATGGCGTCTGTCGTTGCAATGCAACCAAACTGCGCTCTCCATGATGACGACGAAGAAGTATCATTCAGCAAAAGATTAATTGATTTCTAGCCCTTGCATTAGCTTTACTACTAGATATATTTCTGGAGATGAGAAGGAAAAACCCGCCTGGAAAAACTAGCGCACCATGTTGCTTTCATTATGATCGCGCGCCTACATTTGAAATAACGACCTTGAGCGCGGAAAAGACGCGATATGTGAACGGCCCCTCGAAGCAGACGTCTGAAATGAAAGGCAATAACGGCTATTTATTTGGCTTTAGACTGTTACATTAAAATGTAATAAAATGTCATAATTATAATGTTTTGAGAGTTTACTTATGTAATTGTTGCATTAGGCTATGAATTAATAAATGTTTATTGATAAGATCTAGCTATTTCATGTCTTTTCATTTACAGTAGCATGAACGACGAGTAGTCGAGTAACTCGAGTATTGTTTTGATAAGAAATCGACTAGCAGAAATCAGTAGTCGTGCAACCCCTAACAAGAAGATAGACATTTTTTTTTTTAATGGAAACACATGAAATTGTCCTGCATATGAATTATAGCAAACAGAATGTTATGAGATTGCCAGGAAATGAAAAAATAATTTCATCACAAAGGTCACATGTCAAAGCATCCAGACATTCACTCAGACAGCAAATACAACAAAACTGTAGAGCGTGCATAATACCACATACTGTGTGTACTGTACCTGGGTCCAGCCACTCTTTGTTGCGCTGATCCCCGTCTAGAGGGCCATGGGCACAACTGGAGAAGGCAGGGGTGTCATGGTCATGGATGTCCTGGATGTGGTTGACTAAACTTTTCCATTTGGCCTCCATGACCGCTGGGTTGCCATCTGGGGTTGAGGCTGCAGTCCAATAGAGGTGATTCACTATAGCAGGCCTCCACAACTGTAGTTGGTCACACTCTTTCGAAGCTGCATCCAATGCCTTCCCCAGACCTGTTTTAGAACAAATGGTATTAATTGATATGCACTAACAAAAACTGCTTCAAGGTTCCAACAATGGATACATACTTTTGGCAATGTGCCACACATCAAAATAATGCTGTGTCCCTTCAGGGCTTAGCTCCTCTCTCACCCATTTGGCAACCTAAGGAGAAATAAACAAACTTTTGTGGATGATTGACCTGTGTGGCCCTCAGTGCATCAGCAAACCACAAACATCCAGCTTCAGTGCAATTCAGATATTTACATTCTATACTGCATTTTTATTGTAAATACCCGTCATCGCCAGGTATTTACAATAGAAATTCAGATATTTACATTCTATACTGCATTTTTATTGTAAATACCCGTCATCGCCAGGTATTTACAATAAAAATTCAGATATTTACATTCTATACTGCATTTTTATTGTAAATACCTGGCGATGACGGTCCGTGATCAGCATTGCCAAATGCAGGTCCTTTCCCCTCAGCAGGCTAACACTGCGCTTAAGCCCTTCAAGCTCACACCATGAGCTGTTGGGAACCTCTGAGCTCTGCAACATGACATAACAGTGTAAGTGTAGAATGCTGGTGTTGTTGAAGGAGGCGTCAATGAACCGACGCATTGCTGGTCCAGGCATTATGATACACTGTACTCTAGTTAGGCAATACACAATAAAGCTCTATGCATCGTTGTACTAGTGGAAAGATGTTATATTAAGATACAATCAGTTTACCAAATTGCAGAGTTCATTTCTTTGTCTAATAACATCAGGTTTACCTGAACAAGCTGAACATCCACCACCTTGTTCACTCTGTCCTCTATCAGAGAGTAGGATCCATACTTTGCGCAGTGCCCAGGAGAATCTGACCTGGAATTAATTACAAATTTGAATTATGTTTCAACTTTTTAATAACCAAGGTCTGTAAAGACAATCCACCATGTCATCTGAAAATGCCAACTAAAGCCACCCTACATGATAACAACTAACAAAATCAAAACGTGCAACTGGTCTATGAGCTCTCACACTGGTTTACCTGCAGTCACCAGCAAGAACTAGCCCACCATCCATTGCCCGTAGGTCACTAAAATTCTTTGCTTGATCGTTTTGCCAGGCCTGAACGATTACAGGGATGGTGTAGCGGCGCTGATGGCGAAAGAAACTGCTCGCACTGATGCACTGCAGGCCAAACAGAGTCAACATTCTTAATGTCTGGGTGGCCAAACATCCAGTGAAATGAATGGCCCCACTTAACAGGAGGTTGCAGGTCGGCATGTTCCTGTGGAGCATTGGCTGGTTTTGCCAGAAACGGTTGTAGCCACATGATGCACAGTCCTAGATATGTAGAAAAAAAAAAAAGTAATCAACAGTATATCAGGATTCAATATAGATTAAGTACTGTACATTACTGGTCAAAGGTTTCATGTTTTCAATGAAACACACATGACCAATACAGTATAACACTCAAATATGATGCCATCACAAACCAACAGACTAAACCCAGCCTGGTACATACATTGTAAATTAACTGGCAAGACAGTCAGAGCTATCAGATTGCAATTAGATATTCTGATTTATTATATAATCAGATGGCCTGCTGCGTAAACAAAACCGTACCTGCTTGATCTTAACAAAAGTTCCTTCCTGCTGCACGATGCTACTATCTGACCTCTCACAACAGGCCGGACAGATGGCAAAAAGGGCCATCAGCTCCTCTTGGCATACAATGAATTTGTCAATGGCACTACAACAACAAAAAAATGGGGGGGGGGTCATTCAAACTACAGTACACAAAAAAAAAAAGAGCATTCAAAATGGTATATGTTGGTTTTAAATTATCTCACTTGTGGTGGGGGTCACAAGTGTAAGGTGGCTCCTCATCAAACAAGTCCTCATCCTCCTCATGCATCGGCTCTTCGGGCGCCCATGATAAATCACTGATGACAGAGGCATTATCATCTTCATCTGTGTGTTCTGGACTAGCGAGGGGAGTGGAGGTTTGTGGGCTAAATGACGTCTGTGTGCCCACACTGACCATCTTGGGCTTCAGGTTAACCTGCACAGCTGTGGAGAGGCAGTAAACATACCCAAACATGTGACAATTATGGCAAATCTAAGCGGCTATGTTTTGGTGTAGGCTATGTATTAATTTAATCAATGTGTATGAAAAATGTCCTGCTTGCATAGATACTGGCAATGTTTTAGACAGAATATCTACCCCTTAAAATACCCAAGATTTACCGTGAGACCATCGGGGGGGCTTCAGATAACACTGTGTCTCAGCGTCAGAAGTGGAGGAGGGCAATGGCTGATCCCCAGTATCGACACTCTCCACAGTGTCTACACTGTCCACGGTCTCCTGCTGTGAGACGTCTGTCAACATCTTGCGAAAACAAATATAAAAAAGGGTCAGCGAAATGCAAGGGTGTAGTGGTGAAATAAAAGGTGGGTACACTATGAATACTTAGATCAGTGATTCACAACCAAGGGTACACAAGCACATTGAAGGGGTACATGGAAACATTTAATCATTTATTTTCAACTTGGAAGTACTAAGAATTATTTACTTAGCATCTTTGAAATGCCAAGACGATAAGTAAATATTCCCAGTCATTTCATAAGTTCATCAATAAAATGGGACGTGTGTGCTACAAC
The DNA here is from genome assembly GCF_965113295.1 of Leuciscus leuciscus. NCBI lineage: Eukaryota > Metazoa > Chordata > Actinopteri > Cypriniformes > Leuciscidae > Leuciscus > Leuciscus leuciscus. The sequence goes on from NC_138728.1 coordinate 44,800,237, forward strand.
TAGTTTCCCAGTGGAAACAATAACCTATGGCACAGCTGTACCAAAATCAAAACAGTGTGAGTGGGTGAGAAAAAGGCTAAGAGGGTACACAAGAGAAAAAACTTAGATTACAGTACAGTGGACCCTGATATGCGCTACTCAATGTTTTAAAAAATACATAAAAGACATTCAGAACATATTTGATGATGTTGAAGTTTACTGTTAAATGTTTACACCAATACTAGTGGTAATAAATGTCTAGAGTACATGTGGTGCATAAACTCTATGAGGTAGTGAATTTACTGAGAGGTAGCTAAACTCTGAAGTGAGAAGTGGATAAACTGTTTCTGACATTTCAACGGTGGGTAAACTGCGTTTACTTGCGTTTAGCCTCCACTACAGCCCTGGCGGTCACGGTAAAATATATGTGAAAGAGAACCGTAGCAGACTAACACAAAACGCAAACACACTATTGTGAAAGCCGCTTGATGATCATCACCACTGATCCAAACACTAGCCATGAAGCTTTCATGACGATATGGACATTTACTACAGGGCAATTTGGTTTTGGCTCATATTCGTGAATCACGAAATATGCTCTTCTAACGTCTGAGTGATCTTGTTTGTAGTGGAGGCTGTGTCAAAGGGAACATACACACAGAGCTAGCTAACACGCAACTTGTAAACATTAACGTTAGCATGATGCTTACCGTGGCAATAGCTCGCTTGCGGCAGACGGTGGTGTCTCTTGACCTCGGGACAGGGCAAGCAGAGAGGTTTGGATTCACAGACGGCACGGCGGTAGGAATTAACTTTGCCATCCTCTCACTCTTTAAACCAAGTGCGACCATCTTGGCATCCCCTGAGTGGTAATCCTCCTCCTTGAAATGCGCGCTGCATATTCTCGAGTAGGCGGTGACAGAGCTAGCTGAAAAATCTGCCCGCCTAATCTTGACAAATTGCACCCAGCTTCGGAAGATCCCTTTGTCCTTAGGGAAACAATGGACCCTATGTCCAGTTTTGCTGGAGTTCTTGCACCCGGCACAAACACAGTGGTACACCATTTTATCTATTTATTATCTAACGTTACTATTTCTCTAAGCTATCTGTTATGCTATGCTATGCTATCTCTCACTATCTATCTATTTTATGTTATGTTATGCTATGTTATTCTATCTATCTATCTATCTATCTGTCTATTTACTTATATATCTGACACTGTCACTCTTTCACTAGCTGCTAACTTACTCTCACTACTCGTCTCACTCTCTCTCAACGGTATCAAGGCGGGCTTTCGTCTGCTAGCTAGTGCCTCATGTGACGTCATGGAATGCATGCGGGAGAAATAAGAATCATCGCTAACCGCTAAAATATCACCTACTTTTCCTTATTATATTTCTTTTTTGTAATACCCTACAACATCAAATACAATGGATAACTGTTTAAATGTTTATTACCAACTAGAAAAGTGTCAAAAAAAAAAAAAAAAAAAAACCTGCACCATGGCCTTTAAGTTGCTGTCTGTTTGGTTTCCATGGTGACGCGTCTAGCTTGTTACGTGACACACCGCAGCCACAACAGCGCTGAATGAATGATGATCTGCTTTTATGTCATTTTTCCTTTTTTACATTTGTTAGCTATGGCATGAAATATCTGATATTCCGATTGTCAAATATTTGCAACGCAATATATATATATATATATATATATATATAAATAAAACGCAAAGTATTGCAAGAAAGAGGCAAAATGAATGCGATCTTTAGACAATTTTTTAAATACTCGACGGGCCGGATTAAACAGCCGGATTAAATAGTTTGCCCACCCCTGGTCTATGGTCTGAACATGTTGAACAATGATTATTACATCAAACAATATTGTTGTTGAAAAATTCATACCATACTAGCCTACTTTTTTTCCTAAAACGCTATAAATCCATCACATTTTTCACATAATTCAGCAATAAACAATCAATATTTGACTAAAACTGGTCTATATATTAGCCCGGTTGCAAACTTTTACTTTGAAATGTTTTTAAACTGGTGCCCCGCCTCTTACTTCTTAACCCTCTTGCTTTATGCCGTACTATGATACCGTGCTGGGGAAACAGCAAAAAACATTGTGCTTTGCGAGTTATTCATCGCGTGTCAGTAAACGGGGTGTACCACATTTTGCTCTGCCGATTGCTAGACGTGATTGGCAAACGGTTTGCCAGAATATACCCTGACCTTTCAGGCCGGGTTTCTGTCTGTTCTTGGACAGTTTGCCCAGTCATTCAAAAAGTAGCCACTTGAACTCTGAGATTGCACTTGAAATTGCACATTTGCATTTTTTATTTTTCTTTGCACAATTATAATTTTTATATATTGTTTGCATTCCTGCGGAGGGCCGGGTTTCTGTCTGTTCTTGGACAGTTTGCCCAGTTGTTCAAAAATACATTTGTATTTATTTTTCTTTACACAATATATTACTGTTCTCGTAATTTATTTATTTTCACATGATTGTATATATTTTTTTAAATATATATTTTGTAAGCAGTACTTGTCTTGTGTTAAGTTTGTAAAATGACACTTGGAGATCAAGTGCCTTTTCATCTCCATGGTAATTTTAGCTCTTACGGTAAGGTTTGGAAGTGCTGGTTAGATGTAAAACATTTCCGGTGAAAGTGCACATGTTAAAATAAGCAAAGTGTTGGTAATTTAAGTCACTTATGAAATTACATTTTATATTTGACAGCCAAATATACAGGTGAAACTCAAATTTAGAAATATTGTGCAAAAGTTATTTCAGTAATTCAACTTAAAGGTGAAACTCATATAAAGGGCCCTATTTTAACGATCTGAAACGCAAGTATAAAGCGCAAAGCGAAAGTAACTTTGTGGGCGGGTCTCGCTGTTGCTATTTTCCCGGCGGGATAAATTACTCTTGCGCCAGGCGCAAATCTAAAATGGGTTGGTCTGAAGTAGCTTCATTATTCATAGGTGTGGTTTGGGCGTAACGTGAAATAAACCAATCAGAGCGTCATCTCACATTCCCTTTAAGAGCAGACACGCTTTTTCCATAGCGGATTGCTATTGTAACGGCGGATTTGTCAGGCGCGCGCCAGGAGCGGTTCACAGCCGAGGAGACCGACGTTCTCGTCAGGGACATTGGGGATGGAGAAACCCACCCAAATTAACTTCGGTTAAACAGGTGCATGATAATTTGGGTAAATGTGTAAGCTAGATGTATGCTTTTATAATAAATTGTCTATCTATCTATCTATCTATCTATCTATCGTAATAATGTATGATTTGCAAAAATGAAAACTGCTGCTTCTGTGTAGATGAGAGAATCAAAGTGCTCGTTGTGCACACGCTACATTGATTATGGCCAAGCATGCGCCCTTAAAATAGCATATGAATAACATGCGCAACACGCCACTAACTTTAAACAATTTTTTCCTGGTTAGTGGCGCAATTGTTTTCTAAACCATCAAAATAGCACAAAGGAACGTTTACGCCGGAACACGCCTCGTTTTTTGCGCTGAACCGCCCAGGGAGTGCAAGTTCATTCCCTAGTTTAGCGACGTGCTTCTGTGGAGGGAAAAGTCCGCTGTGCGCGGGTGCAAAATAGGAATGATACATGCGTCGGTGTACAAAGTCAATTGCGCTGGGTGCAAGATAGGGCCCATAGACTCATTACATGCAAGGTGAGAGATTTTCAAGCCTGTTATAATTTTTATGACTATGGCTTACAGCTTATGAAAACTTCACATTTATTCTAATTTTGAATTTGGTTTTCATAGCTGAAATATCTCACTGTGCATGTAATGAGTCTATATATTAGTTTCACCTTTAAGTTGAATTACTGAAATTAAATTTTGCACGTTATTCTAATTTTTCAAGTTTCACCTGTAAACAGAAGGTGATAACACAGGGAACTACACTAACCTTTTCCACTGGTGCACTTGCGCTACTAACTTTTTCATAGTATTATAATAAATAAATTATTTATAGTAAGCCGCTCTGGATAATAATGAACAATAATGAAACTGTATTGCATACAGATGTGCTTTTTATTTTACTTGCCATCTTTTAAACCACATGCCTTCTTGTTTTTGTTTTCTTAAACATTGGTTGGGATAGATTTACTGCAATAGAAAATACAGTACACAATAAAGTGCAAAATGGATTTCAACATGCTATGGTTGGCACAGATGGGCAGACTCCTGAACTCTTAAGTAGTGATGCACCGATGTGAAAATTGTGGCCGATACCGATAATAACCGATATTAATATTGCTGTTATGGCCGGTACCGATATCGATATCTCTGTATAGAAAACAAATTTACTGATAATCAAATACAGAGATATTTTCTAAAACATGTTTTCTTTTTTACTTTAGAAATGACTTATGTTGGGCACCTTTACCTGTGTGCAAAATATGTCACACATAGGACACACATGCATTATATTGCATTGCATTGCATATAATGTGTGCTGGTCAACTTGTCTAAAATTAAGAAACCCCTAGAAAACAGTAAAAAAACAAACAAACAAAAAAAACAGGTGTACAATAAAGATAGGCTACTTAATTTATTATTCCAATAACCAAATATGATACTAAATAGCACAGGGAAAAGGGCTTCTATTTGTGACGTGCTGTCTTTGCATTTGAACATTGCACATTTTAAACAGGACACTCATTAGCTGCATAAATGTTAGCCAGTACAAACATATTTATAGAAAACAGTTGACAATGAATAGACAGGAGTCCAATAATAGCATAACGAATCACTTATTCTAAAAATAATATCAAGTAGGCTAAGTTAGACGAATGCGACATATAACGAGGGCTGTGTTGTAAAACGTCCGTCATTTAATGAATTTTAAAAAACACGGATGGATAATACAAAATGCTTTCCGACATTTTGACAGAAAAAAAACAAGCAAGAACAAAATTTAAACTATTGCCCGTCAATTTTCATTTTACAATTATCTTCTCTCTCTGTGTGCGCGCGCGTCCGTATTTGTGTGAGAGAGAGAGAGCTCGCGCAACAGATACAATGGTACGTTTTAATCTAAGTAACGGTCGCGCGGCTGAAGCCAACTTGATGTGTTGAATGCTCAGAGCACGTTATAAAACGTATTCTTAAAATACACATTTCTGTTTTAATAAATGCTCATAGTAAATCATAGAATATTGCCTAAAACATAGGTACAAAAATAATCAGTGATACATTTGCGACCCATTAAAAAATTTGGTCGCAATGGCATTTCAAAAGGTCGCATATGCAACCATTTTGGTCGCAGTGTAGTTCCCTATAACAGAATAAATTAAAACCAAAGCATGATTCAGAAGTAATCATTTTTATTTACAAAAAAAAAGTGTGACACAGCAAAAACAATGTACAACAGGTGTATACAGCATTAAAAAAAAGCGCATTACAGCACCTGAAGGTTATTTTTCCCTTACCAAAAAAAAACGTTCTGGTGTGTAACCAGTGATACTGCAGTTTACTACATTGTAGTCAAAAGCTTCATTAGACCTGTACGTGCATCTAGACCCTTGGCCTCTACAGTGGATGACAGTGCCCCATCAGGCTGGTTGAATGTACCCGTAACCCATTCTTCTCTGAACTCATCACCATTAATTTCACAGAGGTTATGCAGAACACAACATGCTATCACCAGGGATTTGACCTTGTGTGTATTACAGTCACATTTACATTTTACATTTACATTTAGTCATTTAGCAGACGCCTTTGTCCAAAGCGACTTACAAATTAGGACAAAATTCAGCGAGTCATCATAAAGAGGCAAAAGCAACAACAACGCAAGAAGTGCTCAAAATACGAAGTTCAGGTATTATTCAGAGTAGCATAAGCCTGATAAGTGATGTTTCAAAGGGAAAGGAATTTTTTTATTTTTTTTTTCTATAAGGTTAAGTGCTCACGGAAGAGATTGGTTTTCAGCTGTCTTTTGAATGTTGTCAGGGATTCTGCATTCCGGATGAGGGTGGGGAGAGCGTTCCACCAGCATGGAACTGTGAATGAGAATGTTCTGGAAAGTGATTTTGTGGCTTTCTGTGATGGAACCACGAGACGTCGCTCGTTGACCGATCGTAGGTGTCTGGTAGGGATGTAGACTCGTAGGAGTGAGTGAAAGTAGGAGGGAGCTGAGCCTGTGATAGTTCTGTAAGCAAGCGTCAGTGCCTTGAACTTGATGCGAGCAGCTAGAGGTAGCCAGTGCAGAGAGATGAACAGAGGAGTGACGTGGGCCCTCTTGGGCTCGTTGAAGACAAGACGAGCTGCAGCATTCTGGATCATCTGTAGGGGTTTGGTTGCACATGCTGGAAGTCCAGCCAGAAGAGCATTGCAGTAGTCAAGCCTAGAGATGACCAGGGCCTGGACGATAAGTTGTGTTGCATATGCTCAGTTAGGAAAGGCCTGATTTTCCTGATGTTGTGCAGTGCAAACCTGCATGATCGAGCTGTCTTTGAAATGTGATCTGTGAAGGTCAGCTGGTCATCAAACGTTACTCCAAGATTTCTGACCGATCTTGATGGGGTGATTAATGATGACTCTAGCTGGATGGTGAAGTCGTGCTGTAGAGATGGATTGGCAGGGAGGACGAGAAGCTCAGTCTTTGCCAGGTTGAGCTGCAGGTGATGTTCCTTCATCCATGTGGAGATGTCCGCCAGACAGCTTGAGACCCGTGCAGCTACTGTGGGATCATCTGGTTGAAAGGAGAGGAAGAGCTGCGTGTCATCAGCATAGCAGTGGTAGGAAAAACCGTGTGCCTGTATGATGTGTCCCAGTGATGTGGTGTAGATGGAGAAGAGGAGGGGACCAAGAACTGAACCCTGGGGAACACCTGTGGTCAGCTGATGTGCTCTGGATACCTCACCTCTCCATGCGACCTTGAAGGACCTACCTGTGAGATAGGACTCAAACCAGTGGAGTGAAGTTCCTGTGATGCCCAGTGATGAGAGGGTGGACATAAGGATCTGATGATTCACCGTGTCGAAGGCAGCAGACAGATCCAGGAGATACAGTCATTTCGTTTTAGCAAACACCTCCATCTGCCCTTTAGTCTGCCAAAAGCATTCTCAACCACCGTATTCTCAACCACCGTGTATAAGATTGATCTTATATAGGATGCGTTTTGTAGAGTTAATTAACCTTCTAGCAAAGCGCTTCAGTTTAATGTTCATTCTCTTCAGCTTCCGCGCACAATGCTCAAACAGCAGTAATGTTATTTGAAACGGTAATGTTAAAGATGTTTACCATTACTGTAATATTAAAAATGTTTAATTTTTTCTCTCCAAAAAACATTGATGCATTATTATGATTAACTACTTTTATTGTTCTCGTATTCTTTTCGTATTTTATATATATATATATATATATATATATTGTATATATTTTTTTTTTTTTGGCAATAAGGTCTCTTTTTTAATGCATTAACTAACATTAAAATAACTAATAAAATATTTGTGTTTTATTAGCATTGACTAATGTTAACAGATACAACAAATGTCTTAGAAAATGTTAAGATTAATATTTGATTAATAAATCCTGTAGAAGTATGGTTCAATCATTGTTAGTTCATATTAACTAACTAACAAATAAATTCTAACAAATGGAACCTTATTGTAAAGTGTTACCTTTTTCTTTTCTTTTTTTTATAAAAAAGTCAGCCATAGGAGTGTAAAATACATTTTAAAAGTCAAGGACTCTTACACTGGTTCAAACTAACTGTATATGTTTGATTTATATTTAAGTTTTGAGACATGGCTTTTAATAGTGAGCCTTCTGTTTATTTAATCAGGCTCTGAAAGTATATAAAAAATTGTATTTAGATTTATCGGCCAATATATCAAAAATTATTGGTATCGGCCAAAATTTTCATATCGGTGCGTCCCTAGCAGAAATATTTATATGTGATGCAAATGACTCGCTTGCTACCCATTACCATAGTAAAAGTGGTAAATACGAACACTTGAAGACATCAGATACATCATATAGTCTATCACAATTGTGTTTTTATTTTATCTGTCAGTACGTCTCGTCTCTTTATACCGGTCTGTCTGATATCCATATTTAGCTCTGCGTGTAATAAAATAAAGCAACTCCGGTTTTTCGGGAGCTTCCTCTGTTTCTCTGACTGAAAATATGACTGTATTGGGACTAAAGCCCTGCACGGGCCAAAAACTCCAGCCCTAACCCGGCCCGTGGTGTCCCAGCCCTGGCCCGACAACGCCTGCAATTTTTCAGCCCGAACCCGACCCGACCCGACCCGAGACCAACATCAATATCACTTTAAGCTCTCTCTGATGTGCGCTGTCTCTGCTACACGCAAACGCACACACATCACACGCTACTAAGAGGTAAACTTTTATTATAGGCCTGAAACATCATGCCCACAAATATTGAACAGACAGTCCATTAGAGAGAAGCATAAGCATGCAGTGGAGAATATAGCGCTACGGGATCCAACCACAAAAATACGTAAATAAACGGCCTACCTTTCTTTGCTTTTAAGTAACTGAAGAACAATGTTCAAAAATGAAGAACTACTCGCCAACTGGCTAATGTTAAATAATATTAATAAAATAAAATCCAACTTCTCCCTGATCCTCTGCATGGTCAGCTGTCACCTGTTAATGCACGTGAGTGACGCGTGCGTATATGCGTTTTGCGTTTGTGTTGCTTAGGCGATGTATAATATAATAAATATAACAATATTTCATACACACTATGTGGCGTGTGCTCTGCACGTATAATATGGGCACAATGAAAGGAGAGAAGCTAAATAAGCCCAAGTCCGACCCGAGCCCGATCTGTAAAAAAAAAAAAAAAGGCCCGAAATGGGAATCCGATTGCCGAATGGGCTTAGCGTGTCGGGTCCCCACGGGCTTGCAGACCTCTAATAGGGACAGTCACTAGAGAGAGTGCTAAAGCTTCTCAGGTCTTATTTTTGGTGGAAATTTTGTAGAAATTATCATTCTTACTAAATGTTATGTAAATATACTGTCCTGTGACTAAAAATAAACAGAAACATTCAATCGTGTCTAAGTATGAGTGTCCTCTTTCTTTTGTTAAATATTGATAAATAACACTTTATTTCTGCGTCTAAAGTGCAATCCTGTTACTCGTGAGTGGATGCGCTTTACTGACAAAAATAACGTTCATTAATGATAGATAAAGCATTACAATGTTACATTCAATAATACATAAAACATTTTTACATCGCTTATAAAAACTAAAAAAGTGACTGAACCATTTAAACTCTTTAAATGCTTAAAAACACAAACCTTTCTTCAGACAAATCACAACCTTGCGAGAGCGCGACGCAACATGATGAAGTCCAAATCAAATGCTAAAATCACTGAAGTCCATAGAAATTCACATACAAATTAGAAAACATATATCAATGGTGTTTAAAGTTGAAATCTAATAATGAATAAAAAGTTTGAACCACATATAATATGTAAGATTCTGTCTAAATGGCAAAACATGAATCACCTTTTTAAATTTTTGTTTGATGAGATTTTTTTAAAACAGCTTTTATCAAAAAACGATTATTTTGCTACTATAAAATTAAACCTTCATAAGGGCAAAAACACAAAAAAATGCAACAATCAATAACATTGATTGTGTAGTATATATTTTGTTATACATACATGGGTGATTCTCCAGCACTTTTGGCACTGTGAGCTTATGGAAAATTCACTCTCTTAAAACACACTTAACACTATCTCTCTAGCTTCATTCATTTTTTTCATTTTTGTTTGATGTATTTTTTTATTTATTTTTTAACAGCTTTTATAAAAAAACTATAATTTTGCTACTATAATATAAACGAAGTTCAATATAATGAAACCTTCATAAGGGCAAAAACACAAAAAATGCAACAATCAATGACACTGATTGTGTAGTATATAGTTTGTTATACATGGGTGATTCTCCAACTAGGAGGACTTTTGGCACTGTGAGCTTATGGAAAATTCACTCTCTTAAAACACACTTAAAACAAACTTCCTTTCTTCATTCATTTGTCTCCTAACCCAATATAAGTGGCTAGTTTTAGAATTAAATGGAATTTTTTTTTAACAGTTTTTCTGAAGAGCGCTTTCAAAGATGTAATTTCCACCACTTTTCAACTTATGTATTTTATTACAATATAATATTGTAAAACTGCTAAATCTGCTAATAAACAGCCTCGCAAAAGCATTTTTAAAAGAAAACAGGGGCAAGCTTTAGTGGTTACTAGGATGTTGGAGCATGAACTTCATAATGACAATGTATTTGTGCATTTGTTTATTTATTTATTTACAAAAAAAAGGCCAAGGACACAAAAGTGCCTGTAGTTGGAGAATCACCCACACACTCATATAGTATATTAATGTATACATGTTGTATTCTGATAAACATACACGCAGTTTATCAATGTGTCTCGGTTTCAACACTGTCAGTTCTTACTGGTCTATTCCAGACATCCCACCTCTCCCTTATATTCAGGAATTCTCACTATTCCTTAATCCCTCCCTATTCTAGCTTGAACGATGATTGAAACTTTGTATAAATAGCACTTCTCCTGTTTATTGCCTTTTTAGATGACTTACTTCATTTTAATTCCTCAATTCTAAGTCACTTTGGATAAAAGCATCTGCTAAATGAAAAATGTAAACAAGGAGCATTACGATATTTCAGAGTCTTTATTTTCTGAGTTGACAGAGTAAAACAGCATTTGTTGTCTCTTTCTCTGCATAATATAAATCCAAAATCCCTTTCAATATTTCACTCTCATCAAACAGGGGAAATACATTAAAATACAATAGGATCTATAGTAGATCCGTAACAATTCCAAAACTGTATTTCATTGCATATGTTTACTGATACTGATCACTACTGATGAAAAGCCAAACAACCAGCAGCTTGAAACTTTTTCTAATAAAATTCATCCTTATTATATAATATTTGCCAAAATTAACATGTACAGTATGTCTTTACACAGATATTATCAAATGATAAGGTTGAGTCTAATTGCATGAAGTTTCTTCAGACTTATTGGAGTCACAGTCATCACTTCTGGTCAAGATCAGTCTTTCCCCACCACCTGCCTCGTTCTTTCCAGAAGGGATCCGGTTCATATTCAGCTGCAGAAAGAGTTCTTTGAATGATGCGGTCTATGGCCTCGGCTGCAAGGGACGCACATGGCTGGCCACATCGTTGAAGGAGGACGTATTATAGCTGGCCACTTCTTCACCAGGGTAAGAAATAAGCTGGGCACCCTTACGATTGATGTGCTCGTACAGCACCCAGACTCCATTTCTCACTTTGTGGGAAGAAGCTTTGTCTGGGAAATCCTCGACGTCCTGAAGATTGGTTTCTTCGCGTAGGGTCACGCTTTTTCCTCCATATTTCTCCATCTCAAACAGCTGGATTTCAGGTTCAGTCAGGTCCTCTGAGACCATCTTGAGGGAAGAAAACTGGTCTTTTTCATCAAGGGTGGCGTACTCTCCTTCCTCAAACACCCGCTGCTTTCCAGCAAAATTCTTGTCATAATACGCCACCCATGGTCTTCCAATGACTTTAATGGAGGCAATGCAGTTGTTGAAATCCTCCTCTTTTAAGTCTTTGACATCATGCTTGAATTCAGCTGATCGGCCCCCGAAGCCATTTTTGGTATAAACAAGGATCTTGCTCATTTTGAATGATGACTAGAGGAGAGAGAGGCTGGAGAGGGCAAGTGTTTCTGAAGCAGCTTCCAGTGGTTCTGCTGGGAACAGTGACTTACTCGGTGTGCAGAGCTGCCTTTTAAAGCACAAGTACACCAAAGTGGGCGTTGACTAGGTTATGACAGGGCATGTAGGTGTGGAAGCTGAGAAACATGCCTAAACTTCTGCTCAGTATCGACAGACTTGTAACCTAAAACAAGGTTCAAAACTCTACGGGTCGGATGTTAGGTATGCTCCTGACTGGGGAAAGCAAAAATCTGTTAAGTTCACTTTGACGGCTGCTTAGCTCTCAAGTACAAGTTGATACTGATAATGGCCAAATCCCAAAGACTGTAAATTGAGCCACTTCACTAAAGTCGTTAAATTATAAGATGCATCTTAACTGAGATACAGAAATATCACAGAATCTAACCCTTACGGAACGAAAATATATTTCCTAAATATGAATTATCAATATATCAAATGGTTTAACAGTATATTTGAAAATGTACAGAATAATATAGTGTTAATATATTACAATATATTGAATAATACATAAGTAATTGCCGCTTTTCATAAATTGAAAAATATGTGACAATATATTTACTAATATATCATAATGTATGTAATTTTATATTCAGTAATATACTTAATATATAGACGAAGGCTGTACTCTTCAGCACCATGGTAACTCTGCTTAGGTTAAGGTGCTTTTGGCGTCTGTGTAGTGTCACACGCATTTGTGTCGGGTGTTATTTCTTAAGAACATTCCTTATCCTTATCAGTTCTCCTCCAAAAACCTAATGCCACCCTTTTCCAGGGAACTGATAAAAAAAAAATTTGCATCAGAATTAGCAGAACGTTTTCTTATCTTATTATTGGCCTGGTGTTTTGAAATATATGACTGACTTATTGCTTGAATCAATACTGCTTTTTACACTATTTATGTTCAGGCTTGTTAATATTTTGCTTGTAAACTAAGTGACTTTTATGAGGCTCTGATTATTGTTAGCTTCCATGTTCAACATCACACACAAAAAAATATTTTTTAAATAACTAAATTCACTTATGACTCTCATACAGCCACTCAAATGTCTTTCAATCTTATTTTCTTTAAAAAGTGAATAGTACAGTAGTAATTTTAATCAGCCCATCTTGAAAAATACTAGAGCTTACAAGACAACGGTTTTATACAGCAAGCACTTACTTATAGACAAAGAATTTAATATTGATCACTTAATCACATATTGATCAATATTGTTGCATAATTAAGTGATAGAAATTAACGATATCTATTGTAGGGGAGATATTGGTTTTATTGTCAAACAAAATAATTGTTTTGTTTAGGTTCATTTGGAATAATTTTTCCTAATTTAATGTGTGACGTCATAATAACAAAAGCCCAAGTCGGATCGTCTCAGGTTGAAGCAGCATTAGTATTTGTCTGGTCATGAGAGTTTAATGGGTTTGAAACCGAATGTCTAACGAATGTCAAACATTTAAATACAAAAGTTCAGGCATTAAATTCTAACTAATGCCAATTGGTTCTTTCAACACTGTGGCACGAGCCAATCAGAAGTACTTCCAAATGCACGTAATCACATATACATACAGTATATCTATATATATATATACTCTAACCTGTATCGCCATGCTGTGCGATATGAAAGCTTCCGTTATAGTTTATAATTTCCGTTATAATATCTGGATATTGATATGGCTGTTATCTCTGGTACTGTAGATCAAGCCTCTGATCCTGACTCTGACACGGCGAACCCAAACTCTCCACCCGCTGAAACGCTTCAGGTAGATCCCAACATCTCTAAACGGCGAGGTGTTTGTCTGGCACAGCGCCAGGCTTCCATCAATTACTGGCCAGTGCATAGGATTCTGGAATACCTGTTCAATCGGAACATCACACCTAAAACCTGCTTATCACACCCAAAAAAATAAAAATAATTTCACCCTCTTCCTCTCTGTTCCTGAAGTTGCTCCAAGCCTCCCTCCACTGAGGCCAAAGCCAAGCGCAAGCATACAACTTCACCCATGGCCACTCCTCCAGCAAAAAAGTCACGCAGAGACCCTTCGGATAGTACCGATGCTGTACTTTCAGTTCTCCTCCAAATCAGGGATTCCATCGGTAAACTGGAGAATAGTCTTAACTTTGGAAAACAACCCTTCTTCTCCGCTTCCGACAGCTCTTCTGACATACAGTCTTTTAAACCAAGTGCGACGACACACTTGGTTTAAAAGACTTAAAGGCATACTTCACCTCTGGAAAGATGAATGTGTATTTAAAATAGGTCATTTATGTAGAAGAAATGTGAAGAAATCTTTGAATTCGGAGCTTTCTAGCCTGAGAAAAGCCAGAAAATGTATTTTTGGCTTATGTGGATGAAAGACAACAACTCCCAGAATGCACTTGCTTCGCTGTCCAAGGAGGCCACGCCTACCGGTTAGAGAGCGCAGTTGAAAACAACAAGAAGGTTAGGCTACTAACTTAGTGAGTCTCCGTGACGAGTTTTCCCATGATTTCGAGATAGCCCAAAATGTCCGGGATTCGGCTTTTGCGGTCTACAGTCGCCATTCATTATGTTTACTGTGGCGAGCAGGACGAGGCTGACGGCCGCGGGAGAACGGCGCAAGGCCGGTGGCGTCATTACTGAGACGCGCCGGTCTCGCAGACTCGCATCTCTCACGGAGGAGCGGGAATTTTCTTAGCAATGGTAAAACGCACATCAACCGATCACTTGTTTAGCGTTCATGTAAACACTACATTCAGACTCACCAATCGGAATGAATTCAGCTAGATTGAAAAAAAGGTGTGCATGTAAACAATGAATGGCGACCGCAGAAAGCAAAAGCTGAATCCCGGACATTTTGAACGATCTCGCCCGCCGGACAAGTCCGGGAAAAGGAGGATGGTAACCCCTACTATTCAGCTTTCTCCTACTACTCAGTTTTCTCCACAGAACAAGAGCCTGCTAGCTTAGCTTCCAAAGCTGACACTATGTGTACATTCTGTGAGTGAGATCCCACCCTCTATGGGTGGGTTGAAAACATGCGGAACAACGCCTTCTACTGGCTGTAGTCTTTTGCCTCTGGACAGAAAATCCTCCGATGACGCAAAATGACGATTTTTGCGTCATTGGAGGATTTTTTCCATACAAAAAATACATAAATCTCTCATCTCAGGGGGACATGAGGGTGGAAAGCATGGTAATTCGAAAATACTACAGGTTTTCTACTAATACAAAGCTTAATGCTAAATCCTGAAGTATCCCTTTAATATACAAACTCCAACTGAATCAAAACACCTGGGGTGTTAATTTAACACAGATGATTTAGCTGTGTATTGAGTTAATTCAGGAGTGTTTGATGAGAGACATGTAAAATGTGCAGAGTTGAGAGGACTTCAGGACCAGGGTGTCACCACCACGTCATCAACATGTCATGGATTGTCTGCACCTGTGCTCGTTTGTCCTTAATTAGTTTACCTTCTACACCTGTGTCTAGTTAGTTTCCTTCTGTGTATTTATACTCCCTGTTCTGTTCAGTCCTTTGTTGGTTCTCGTATGCTTTTATGTGGCTGTGTATGTTCTACCTGTATCTGTTAAAGAATCCTCATCCTCATCCTCATCCTCATCTGTTACCTCCAACAACCACCACCAGCCGTTACACAGGGCTAGGAAACACTACATTAGCTGCCTGAGTACATTGTAAGTAGTTAAGTGCACTTCCTCACACACCTGTCAGCTGCAGCCCAGGGAAAATTTATCATTTATTAATCTAGTCCACACTGACCCTAAAGTGAAAGCCAAATATGGGCTGGAAAATTTTAAATGAGCAAAAAACTGCAAAATGCTGCAAACTCATGCATTTCTTCCCCTTTTTGATTAAACTTGGAACAAATGAAAAGGTGAAGCAACACAGAAACGGGTGTGCCTCACTACCTTGAAACTATTTCTTAACAGTTTCTTCAAGTTGCACAAAAACCACTGTGTTGTCAGTTCAACAAAAGTGCATTGTCACAAGAATGAAGAATTTCATGTAAAGAAAGTCATTAGTACCATTACAGTTTGTAAGGATATTGTTTGTATCATGGATCAGAAAAGATGCAAAGTATTAAATATATTTATATGAATAGTAGATACAAATTAAAGCTCCTATAGGGTCATTATGCAAATATTTTGTGTAAAAAATTTCAACTGGCCATTGAGACCCCTTTAACCCTTTAAACATCCAAACATACATACACACCTCAACAATGGTGACAGTCCACAAAATCAGCAGAACAGATCAACTATGAACATCACAAAACATTTCAACGGTATAACTTATTCATACCACAGTGCATGCTGGGAGCCATGGATGAGTTTTGTATTGAATGATTAGATTTCTGATGAGACTGATGAATCAATGTGAAACCACTACATGATTACTACATTACTATCCGTAAACTGCATGATTCTGGCTGTTTTCGTATATGTGGCCTGGTGTGTCTGGTTTCTGAACACGGACAGAAACGGACCATTTTTGTGCACGGCCGTTTTTCAGTGTATTCGGCAACACGATAAACCATCAGACATGAATGGAAATGTTTACTCACTCAGTGGAAATCCCACATACTTTCCTGAGCTTGAAGTAAATTCTCCACAATTCAAGCAGTTAACACTCTAGGGTCGACGAAGACGTTGGCGCGTTTTGGTCGGATTTTTTTCCACATAACAGCGAAATCTACTTGAAATACTCAGATATACGAAACTGTAAAGGGTCTATTTTTTATTTGTGTACACTCACAATAACAACAAATCAACAAAATTGATTCAGCGGAGGATATCATTTCTGATGAGCAAGTCATTTATTCTCACCTAGTACCTACATTAGTTAATGTGTTATTGTTACATAAACATTTTACTAGTTGAACTATTGCCAGGCTAATGTGTGAAATCGACTAAAACAGGTTGAAATATGAAAATTATAGGCAAGTAAGCAACTTTTCAATGCTAATTGTTCAAATAAATCTAAATGTCATAAGACATGAGAACGTTTTTATGATCTATAATATAGATTTCATATTTCAGAAATATATTTCCTATATTACACATATATTTCATATTTCAAGACGTTTTAGTCGAAACACAGGACAATAAAAAAGTAATATGAGTGTTTACACTGTAATATGATAAATATTAGAATGTTTAGCCCAGTGTTTACTGTGAATATCTGCTCAAACCTAGATGTTTATAATGTGCTAAACAATAATATTTAATAGTGAGGAGTGTGAGTGTGATCAGATCCACTAGATCGCTTCAGTAAATGCTGCAACATCTCTGCAAGCGCTGTGAGTTTGAGTCACTTACGATGTGCGTTTGAAAAGCAAAACTCACCAAACATTGCACATTTTTACTCCAAACTCACTTCATAACATCAGAAATAATTTCCATTTGGGATTTGAAGTGGCTGCTTTTCACAGAATGAGGAAGACAGTATATTATTTTGAAGTATTCAATGTGTAAAGTTTTGCTTCATATTTAAAGACTTTTCCTAATTTAATGGGGACAACTGGGTAAACATAAAATTAACATGATGATAGGTTTTCAGTGTTCTGTACGTACTTTTGTAGCATCTGTGTTCTTTGGGGTCAATTTGACCCCAGGCTCATTTTGCTGTATAAAATATATAAGAAATATCACATTTTTTGTTGTTCACACATTGGTGATTAGGCACAAATCCCACATTTATTTTGGATGATATTGAGGTCATTATAAGTTGAGATTTTATGATCTTCAAAAACCTTCCCTCTGCTTTAGGGCCCTAAACTGACATTACCGTATAGGCCTACTTGAAGTATTGCGAGAACCACTGATAGTTCACACGATATAGTGGAGGGGGGGAATCATAATTCTCACAAGAAATTAGATATTTCCAGTGCCAATTATATATTTCCAGGGAAGGGAAAACATAATTTTTGCAAGGATATGTTGTGCCGTGGGGGAGGGGAAAACATAATATAGGGGAGGAGCAAATGTATGAAAGCTTCCACGGAAGCCTTCCACTATTTCTCTTTGTGATTTGTGAGCTCTCTCTTTATGCTCTTTCTCAATTGAAAAATACCTCTTAGCAAAGTTTTGGGTTTTTTTTGGGGGGGGGGGGGGGGGGGGTTCTATACGGACCTGTTCGCCAGCAAGACACCAGTCAACCCGCCCGAAATGGCATCGTCCTGTATTTCAGCCATCCAGTCAGTGGAAGTCCAATGATCTTTTGTATTTATACTCCCTGTTCTGTTCAGTCCACTGTCGGTTCTCGTATGCTTTTACGTGGCTGTATATGTTATACCTGTATCTGTTAAATAAACCTTATTATTACCTTCATCAACGTCTCTTACCTCCAACAACCACCACCAGCCGTTACACAGGGCTAGGAAACACTACATTAGCTGCCTGAGTACATTGTAAGTAGTTAAGTGCACTTCCTCACACACCTGTCAGCTGCAGCCCAGGGAAAATATATCATTTATTAATCTAGTCCACACTGACCCTAGCCTGGTTAAAACCAGACCCTTCTCAGTTGAAACTGAGTATAGGGTCTGGGGAAGCTATGTAGACAAATCATTTCCAAAGGGGCGTCACCAACCGACGTAGCTCAAATTCCTCTGGGCGCAATTGGATAGTCATAAAACCAATCAGATCGATGAAGGAGATGACGTATGCTTCGAGTGTTGTTCTTTGCTCCGGTTTTAAAGGGATAGTTCACTTTGAAATTAAATATTGGTATGTTTTAGCTTACCTCAAGGGCATCCAAGATGTAGGTGTCTTTTTCCGCAGTAGTTTCAATTTTGATATTTTTAGGTCAAACCGTTTTTGTCTGTCAGTCATATAATGCAGATCTTTGGTCACGGTCTCAAAGAGCATGCACAGAGTCCAAATTAAAACAATTCCCCATCGTCCAAATTAAACAATTCCCCATCGTAAGTACACATTGATGGCCTAAGACACGAAACGAGTGGTTTGTGTGAGAAAACGAACAGTATTTATATCGTTTTTAGCTCTTATACACAGCCATGTCCAAGTGATCTGAGGGCGCGCGCAGTCTGCGTACACGTCACACAGCAGGATGCGCGCGCGCCCTCTATCCCTTTAACGAAAACGGTAAGTTTAAATTGCTCAAAACAGACGCGATAACTGATTCGTTTATATACTGTCTATGATTCGAACGAGTGATGTTCCACGGCGGCATCCATCTTTGTAATGAAATCTCCTTCAGCGTCGCTGCGCTGTCGTCATCATGTAAATCCCTCCCCAAACGTTTCTGATTGGTGCCGCGATTTCGGCAGCACAGAAATGAGTTTGAATGGGCTCTTCTCCAGACTATCCTGGAGAGAGAATTAAAATTCGCCGGAAGTAGTCTGGGTATTCCCAGGCTACACTGACCCTAAAGTGAAAGCCAAATATGGGCTGGAAAATTTTAAACGAGCAAAAAACTGCAAAATGCTGCAAACTCATGCATTTCTTCCCCTTTTTGATTAAACTTGGAACAAATGAAAAGGTGAAGCAACACAGAAACGGGTGTGCCTCACTACCTTGAAACTATTTCTTAACAGTTACTTCAAGTTGCACAAAAACCACTGTGTTGTCAGTTCAACAAAAGTGCATTGTCACAAGAATTAAGAACTTCATGTAAAGAAAGTCATTAGTACCATTACAGTTGTATCATGGATCAGAAAAGATGCAAAGTATTAAATATATTTATATAGTAGATACAAATTAAAGCTCCTATAGGGTCATTATGCAAATATTTTGTGTAAAAAATTCTATATGGGGAGGCTGCAGACTTGGAGCCGGTAGATCTACGCCCCATGGCAGTTTTACGCCCCTGCTGTTCCTGATGCGTCCAGTAGGGGGATATACTGCGAAATAACACCATTAAATCGACGCTCAAAACTTACACATTAATAACCGTCCCGTTCATAGACTTTGCCCAATGTTGTGGTTTTTGTTCATTTAAACATAAACGTTACAGTGTAGATCTGCACTACAAAGTTGGGCTTCACTCGCTTCACTCAGCCTACAGATGACTGTTTGTTTTATTCAGCCTACAGAAGACTCTTTTTGTGAATAAAAAAAAAATATAATGCACACAGTTGGATCAGATGACAAGTAATGATATATGACCTACTGTAGAATATTTATATATGACCTACTGTAGAATAGTTCATTGAATATTGAATATAGAATATTCACTGTATGTTTTTATATACAGGAGACTGAGTGAAATATGTTGTTGCGAATTTATATAAAGTTACATTTAGATATTAACCATATTTAGCCCATTAGACATACAGCACCATGTAATCATATGGATCCTCGATTAAATATCTGCTGTACTATTCACTATTGGTCGTCATACAGCTACAAAACAGTGTCCTATAGCATTTTATGAAGACAAACACAATTTATCCCTTTTCTAAAATTCCAAGGGCCATTTATAAGAAAGAGACAATAATGTTCACAAAAACATTATTTATCAACACCATTTATGAATTATGATGACTCCTGTAGATGACTCTCCTATGGCTTGCCACTCTTCTTTAAGAGAAGAGTTTTTCTATCCTCCTGTCAAAGTGCGTCTGCTCACTGATAAAAAAATATATATATATATTAAAAAAAATTTAGATCTTGTCAAATTCACAAGCAGCAGGACCCACTGTTAAATTTTGAATAAAATTCCTGAATCCTTATTTTTTATCAGTTGCTTTGGTACATTTCTCAGATCACTACTGAAATTCTCATAACTACTTTTGAACAAATTGCCAATGCTTTGGTAAATTCATGCAACTGATTATGAATTGCCTTGGTAAATTCATGCAACTGATTATGAATTGCCTTGCTGCTTCCTAATTTATCAATTCATTATTTCCATTAGTGAAATTCTAAATACACCTCTGCAATTCATCAATTCAGGACACATTTACAAAATAAAGTCTAATAGAAATGTATTGAAAACATGCTTGACAGTTTGACAACTAGTCAACCATTTTGCATTTAATGACTTTTGCAAGGAACTAATGCCAAGATGTTTTGAGGAGTATGACAATTCAACAGAGAAATAGTATAATAGGCCTATATTTTGATCAACATGACAAAGAGTTGATAATGTAGGAAACAGCAGACAGTTGTACATTATCAATTTTTGCATGAATGTACCGAAGCATTTGCAATTTGTATAAAGTATAAAAGAATGAGACATTGCTTTTATGATGTGCACAAGTGACAAGATGATGTGATTTCAGTTCTGAAAAATGCACCAAAGCAACTGAGATAAACTATAAGACTTATTGGAGACCCTGCAGAATCACTGTAGACCCCCCCTAAGAGTCACAGACCACATAAAAGAAAGTGTTACTGTCACAGGTCGGGATGGGCCGAACCAGACTACACCCACCCCTAGACCAAGAACACTTTGAGGAGCGTGCCAGAGACGAGACCAGAGACAGAGAATAAAAGTAACAATTTTATTGAGAATAAAATTGATAATCCTAATCTAAAAGTCTTCTCCTCTCCCTCGTCCAGGGAGGATCCAAAGCGGGGCAAGCAGACACACCCTTCCCCACAGGCGGCGATTCCCAGTAAGGAGTGCTGGACAGGTAAGTATTGGACAGGTGAGTTCCTCACAGGTGGGTAGATGATCCAAGTTTCCTTTCCTCTTGCACGTGAGGGGAACAGTTCCCAGCAGTCAATAATAGGCAGGTAAGTATCTTACGGTAGGTTGTCAACGTTCCTTCTCCCAGGCTGGTATCAGGTGCACGGTGAGAGGTAATGGACGGGTGAGTTCTCCGATGAGCGGATGGTCAAAGCTTCCTCTCCTCTTTCGCGTAGGGGACAGTTCACGGCAGGCGATGGTGGGCAGGTAAGTATCTTACGGTAGGTAGATTGACCGAGCTCCTTCTTCCACGCTGGTGTCAGATTCACAATGGGAGGAGGTGAAACAGGTGAGTTCTCCGATGAGCGGATGGTCAAAGCTTCCTCTCCTCTTTCACGTGGGGGACAGCTCACAGCAGTCGATAATGTGCAGGTAGGTATCTTACGGTAAGTAGGTTGACCGAACTCCTTCTACACCAAGGGCAATTACAACGGTAAGAAGTGGACAGGTAGGACTGCAGCAGGTCCTCCGTAAACACCGTACGAGACTTGCCCTAGGGCAGAAGGGGGCAAGCTCAGGAGCGGTGTACAACTCTCACGGGTGTCTTGGACGGGTGAGTACTTCGCACCCTACAGATGGACTTCAGGGCTGTAGCGGACTCACGTGTGTCGTAGGAAAGACGGGGACTTCACACCGTACCGGTGACTTCAGGGCTGTAGCGGACTCACAGTCACAGACTGAACTGGGCTTTCTCTAGGACGGACAGAATCATAACTTCACACAGCAATATAATGTTCTCACAGGTGTCGTGGAGAAGACAGGAACTTCACACCATACAGGTGGGCTTCAAGGCTGTAGCGAACTCACAGTCACAGACTGAGCTGGGCTTTCTCTAGGACAGACAAAATCATAACTTCACACAACGATATAGTGTTTCTCACATGTGTCGTGGGGAAGACAGGAACTTCACACCATACAGGTGGGCTTCAAGGCTGTAGCGAACTCACAGTCACAGACTGAGCTGGGCTTTCTCTAGAACAGACAGAATCATAACTTCACACAGCAATATAATGTTCTCACAGGTGTCGTGGAGAAGACAGGAACTTCACACCATCCAGGTGGGCTTCGAGGCTGTAGCGAACTCACAGTCACAGACTGAGCTGGGCTTTCTCTAGAACAGACAGAATCATAACTTCACACAGCAATATAATGTTCTCACAGGTGTCGTGGAGAAGACAGGAACTTCACACCGTACAGGTGGGCTTCGAGGCTGTAGCGAACTCAGTCACAGACTGAGCTGGGTTTTCTCTAGGGCAGACAGAATCATAACTTCACACAGCAACATAATGTTCTCACATGTGTCGTGGGGAATACAGAGACTTCACACCAACTGTCTTTTCAAACCCTTTCCCCAGTTGGGCATACTCGATCTCTCCAGGCTCTGATGATGTACAATATACCAGCCTGACTCTTGGGCGAGTGCACGGCAGTTAAAAGCAATCTTCCACACACCCACAGCAATTACACTCCAATAGGAACGTCAATTCGAACACCACAAGTCCACTCGTTAAAGTGTAATTAAGACCAGCACTCACCCTGGGTCTCGATCTAAAGAGCGAAGGATCGGCGGTGTGAGAAAGGAAGTTCTAAACACTTCTTCATAGGCATGAACTGGATTCGCTTCACCATCCGAGCGGAAAGAGGAGATAAGAACGGCAGAGAATCAGTTTACTTCACTCAGTGTTATTCATACAGCGCACTCCAAGCACTTCAACCCACATCTACAGTATCTCAGTATCAAGCGTGCAATAGGAGATTCAATAATCAATTACTTATCTTCACTCTCCCATCCAGACGATGTGCTTTCCTCTTTCCCTCTCTCTTTCCGCCTTCAATTCCTCATACACACGATATTCCTTTTTCCTCGCAACAAGCCCTCAACGACACGCTTCAGAGAACACTTCCCAACAGGAACAAGTCACATCCAAGCGGGGAAAGAACACCACAAACAGGGGAAGAACAACCCTCACTTTCTCTTCCTCTGACTTTTTATACTCTCATGAGCTAGTGTGGCCCCATTCAAACGCTCAGCGCAAATTACCCACACCTGCTGTCAATCCGCCACTAGGTTACCATAGCGACAGGCACTCACCCAGGCTTTAGGACGGTGTTTCGCTTCCCAAATCTCAGCGGGGACATTTCTCTAGCAGGGATAGTCCCGGGCTTATTTGTCACCCCGTGACATTACGAGAACACAAACTGCCTTTTTAATTTGAGTTACATATCTGTGTATTTCATGATAAAAAAATTACACATAAAAAAAATGTAAAAAGGACATCCATGGTGAATTTGATCTTGTCACAGTGTGTGTGGGTGTGGTGCCCAGAATTTCAGGTGAGTGTGGATTGCATCAATTTGCTCCTGATCTTCAAAGTACAACCGCACAGGCACTTGTTGGTGGAACACTTTTGGAAAAAGTGTCAAGACACTTTTCTTTTGGCCACTGATGATGGACTGTGCAGAGAAAATTGAAAATGACATTAAAAACATGTCCATGTATGTCTCTGTAAGTCATTTAATTACTAGAGAAGCTATTGGTTTGGAATGCAGTTAAAATTAGAGATGGGTGTTTATAGTTTATACAAGTTTAGCGAGAGAGAGGGAGATTTTCATTTCCTTAAGTAGCTAAAGCAAACACACATGCATGCAAGTTAAAGAGAACTTGGTAAAGAGAGAGTGTGATATATCCTGCATTAAGTGCACACAGCCTACATTTTAGTCCAGATCAGTAAGCTATTTTAAGAAAAATGTATATTTAGATATAAATTAGACAGTTAGATCATCTCATTTCCAATAAGAAACTCAAACCAGAAAGGAGTAAACAGAGTCTTACCAGAAGAGGCCATCTCACGCAAGATAAAGACAGGCAACAAAAGAAAATTCATTTTGAAAGTGAGTAGAGAAGACTAGGGGCAGCTAAACTTACACGTGGTTACTTAGCTAAGTTTAAGCCAGACAGAACATCAACCTGAGCGTCCAGAACTTTTTGTCTCTCGAAATAAATTATAGGCCATCCATTGATATATAGAAGTTAATTGATATCTACCTAGCTCTATCAAGCTAATCGTTTATAAATAATACATTTTGCATCATTGCATTTTTTTTAGTCTATGTTGCTAAACAACAATAACTTTAGCAGATTATTTAATATACCTCAATTCGTGTCGCTGTACAGGCTCCCCCTACTGGACGCATCAGGAACAGCAGGGGCGTAAAACTGCCTGGGGCGTAGATCTACCGGCTCCAGGTCTGCAGCCTCCCCCTACTCCCCCTAAATTTCAACTGGCCATTGAGACCCCTTTAACCCTTTAAACATCCAAACAAACATACATACACACCTCAACAATTGTGACAGTCCACAAAATCAGCTGAACAGATCAACCTTGAACATCACAAAACATTTCAACTGTATAACTTATTCATACCACAGTGCATGCTGGGAGCCATGGATGAGTTTTGTATTAAATGATTAGATTTCTGATGAGACTGATGATTCAATGTGAAACCACTACATGATTACTACATTACTATCCGTAAACGGCATAATTCTGGCTCTTTTCGTAAATGTGCCCTGGTGTGTCTGGTTTCTGAACACGGACAGAAACGGACCATTTTTGTGCACGACCGTTTTTCAGTGTATTCGGCAACACGATAAACCATCAGACATGAATGGAAATGTTTACTCCCACATACTTTCTTGAGCTTGAAGTAAATTCTCCACAATTCAAGCAGTTAACACTCTGGGGTCGACGAAGACGTTGGCGCGTTTTGGTCGGATTTTTTTCCACATAACAGCGAAATCTACTTGAAATACTCAGACATACGAAACTGTAAAGGGTCTATTTTTTATTTGTGTACACTCACAATAACAACAAATCAACAAAATTGATTCAGCGGAGGATATCATTTCTGATGAGCAAGTCATTTATTCTCACCTACATTAGTTAATGTGTTATTGTTACATAAACATTTTACTAGTTGAACTATTGCCAGGCTAATGTGTGAAATCGACTAAAACATGTTGAAATATGAAAATTACAGGCAAGTATGCAACCTTTCAATGCTAATTGTTCAAATAAATCTAAATGTCATAAGAGGATGTTTTTATGATCTATAATATATATTTCATATTTCAGAAATATACACTCACCTAAAGGATTATTAGGAACACCATACTAATACTGTGTTTGACCCCCTTTCGCCTTCAGAACTGCCTTAATTCTACGTGGCATTGATTCAACAAGGTGCTGAAAGCATTCTTTAGAGATTTGTGGGATGCACATCCAGGGCACGAAGCTACCGTTCCACCACATCCCAAAGATGCTCTATTGGGTTGAGATCTGGTGACTGTGGGGGCCATTTTAGTACAGTGAACTCATTGTCATGTTCAAGAAACCAATTTGAAATGATTCGAGCTTTGTGACATGGTGCATTATCCTGCTGGAAGTAGCCATCAGAGGATGAGTACATGGTGGTCATAAAGGGATGGACATGGCCAGAAACAATGCTCAGGTAGGCCGTGGCATTTAAACGATGCCCAATTGGCACTAAGGGGCCTAAAGTGTGCCAAGAAAACAACCCCCCACCATTACACCACCACCACCACCAGCCTGCACAGTGGTAACAAGGCATGATGGATCCATGTTCTCATTCTGTTTACGCCAAATTCTGACTCTACCATCTGAATGTCTCAACAGAAATCGAGACTCATCAGACCAGGCAACATTTTTCCAGTCTTCAACTGTCCAATTTTGGTGAGCTCGTGCAAATTGTAGCCTCTTTTTCCTATTTGTAGTGGAGATGAGTGGTACCCGGTGGGGTCTTCTGCTGTTGTAGCCCATCCGCCTCAAGGTTGTGCGTGTTGTGGCTTCACAAATGCTTTGCTGCATACTTCGGTTGTAACGAGTGGTTATTTCAGTCAAAGTTGCACTTCTATCAGCTTGAATCAGTCGGCCCATTCTCCTCTGACCTCTAGCATCAACAAGGCATTTTCGCCCACAGGACTGCCGCATACTGGATGTTTTTCCCTTTTCACACCATTCTTTGTAAACCCTAGAAATGGTTGTGCGTGAAAATCCCAGTAACTGAGCAGATTGTGAAATACTCAGACCGGCCCGTCTGGCACCAACAACCATGCCACGCTCAAAATTGCTTAAATCACCTTTCTTTCCCATTCTGACATTCAGTTTGGAGTTCAGGAGATTGTCTTGACCAGGACCACACCCCTAAATGCATTGAAGCAACTGCCATGTGATTGGTTGATTAGATAATTGCATTAATGAGAAATTGAACAGGTGTTCCTAATAATCCTTTAGGTGAGTGTATATCGCATATTACAGTTACATTAAATTATCGAAGATGAAAATAGATCGATTGTATATATGAATGATTATCACCACGGGTTTGGTTCGTCATTTAATATATCAATAGTCTTTTTTACAGATCGATTGTATGAGATAACCTTTAATGGAATTAATTTAGTTATCGAACAATCTGTTTGTCCAGCAAACGGCCGTAAGATTAACTTATCAACTTCTCAATAAAGTTATCACTTCTTATAATTTCAGGAAAAATAGTTTCTGGCCATGGAAACCATTCTCCTGTCCTTATAAAATTTAGGTTACTGAAAAGTAACAAATTGTAAAGCTTTGTAGCTTGGATCAAGCATTTCATTGACTTCGTAATGTTGAACAACCAGAAACAATTAGGAATATATTGTTTTAATAAATGGAACTACGAGTATAAAAACACTACAATTTACACGAGTATGCATACACAAAATACAGAACACATGAACACGAGTATGCATACACAAAATACAGAACACATGAACAATACAAGATACGAATAACGGAAATGGGAGTGAGAGAGAGAGAGAGTGAGAGAGGAATAGGAAGAGATCATGGAATGATCTCTGTATGGCAAGAGAAAGTGAAAGCAAAAATGTCAGGATGACAATTTTCACAGTTAACTCGTGAGAAACACCAAGAAATCAAATCACCTTAAGCAGGGACAGGCAACCTTAAACGAATTAAGAGCTCGATTAAGATCGATTATACTTATAGTCTGTTGTGTTGCTGAGGCAAGAAGGTGCGTGTGTCGGTCTTTCGGAGCTGGGCGTGTTCTCTCGTCGCTTCCTGGGCGAGCAGACTCGCGGGAAGTTTAAGTTCATCGAACGTGAAGTTACCAAAGAAACAATTCAGGCTAAGTTCATTTCACTCTTAGGTGGAAATGAACAAAGGAGAATAGGAAAAACAAAGACAAAAGACTAAACTAAAAAGAAAAGAAAAGAAAAACGGAACTCTTTACGGAGTTGTACAACCGGGAACCTCTCACTGATAAAGTGCACCGAGAAATTTCTTTATGGAAAAGATGGGTTCACGCCTACTTTGCATACGTGGACCAATCACTTTCAGAGATTTCCGAGCGGGAAGATCTCTCTTTGTCCTGTCAGATGGTTCATCTGCATAGTTTATGACGGCGTTTAGAATTCGTCATTTCTACCCAGAAAGATGGTACACACAGAATAATACATTTTACTGTAATCTCCTATGTATGAGTGGTTCAGTCAAACCGAGGCGGTTAAAGAGAGACCAAGAATGGCAGGTAAAGGTAGAAGGAATATATAGTTACATTCATATGCAGAATTACACACATTTAAAGTTCACTCATACGACTATCAAGCCATAATACCGGCTACTATGACATGGGAAAATCAAATCCATGTTTATACATTTCTTAAGTGGTTATACAAGTAGAAAATATAAGATTGCAGGGTCTATTCCTCTTTCTTTACAAGAATTCATGTGAGAGTTGTGGTTCTCTTGAAATTCCTGTTGGGGTCATACATTTTATGACCTAGCAAGAGGTAGGGTTACAGGATGCGATTCCATTGGGGGAAACATTATTCAAAAATACATTTCAGAGCCACACACTAGAAGATCATAACTATATGATCAAAACAAAACTAATCCAACGTGCATGCTTTAACATGTCATCTACAGATTCTGAATCACTTGTATTTTGAACTAAATGCAAAGGGATGTTTGCGTGTGTATGTGTGTGTGTAATGTCACGTAGAAAGTTCCGTTATCTCTTCGGTGCATCTCTTTGAGGCTTGCGAAGCTCGGAGAAGAAGCTGTGTCGTGTTGTTCTGGTAATTCTCCGAGGTGCCATAAAGTGTCAGAAAGCAATCTAAACCCAGACCTGGTGGCTCCATGCCAGTAATTTAGATGCTCGAGAGTCAGGAGGTTAAAAGCTTTAGTAAGCTTAGCAAAGAATGTTTTTTAGAAGAAATGTGCTTAGAAAACACAGAGAGTCCGAATTTGTTCATTCAGACCAAACGAACGAATGATTCAATAGCCCAGTCGCTACAGGGGTGTGAAGTTACGAATTACAAATACACACGTTACTGTAATTAGTTTTTTTCAGAAATTGTACTTTTTTGAGTAGTATAAAAATTGTGTAATTGAGGACATTTTAAGTGATGTATCGGTACTTTTACTCCACTATTTTCCTTCTGTTTGTGGTCGTTACTCGTTATATGCTTATTTTAATAAAAATGTTATCCATCAACGTGAATGGATCGAGTAAACGCCCAGCAAACATTGGTCCGACGGCAACGTCGTGTACCTGGCCAAAAATAGTCGCGGTAGGACGGCAAAAATCGGTAAAAATATGTAACACAGAACTTTGCAAAAAAAATGCATCCAGAAATGTTTGTACATGTCTACATTTCTCTGGGGTTGCATGTACAATTGTTGCTTTGACTTTTAGCTAGGCTTACGTGTAGTTCAATATACTGTTGTGAAAGGACGTCCAGTAGGTGACGCCCTTTACACGTGCATTTATAGTCCATCATGACCCTCGATGGAATCCTTATGAAATATGAAAAAGCAATTGTGCTTATGCCTTGGTTAATACAACTGCAATAATTTATTTGTTATTTTTTAAAGAGTATTTTTTTGCAAAAGGGGGGTCTTGCTTTAGACGTATAAAGGACGTCAGTGGACGTCAATACACAATGTGATGAATTGACGTCTTCTGACTTCCTTTATACGTCTCAAGCAAGACCCCCTATTGCAAAAAATACATAGGCTACTATAGTAATTTACAGTAAGTACTTTAGTGCTTTTAACCTGTAGTAAAGTACTTGAATTAATGTTTTGTGGTATTTATATAGTTGTTGTGGTAACATAACAACTACAGTAGCCTAATATAAAATTACTTTACCCAATGATTTACAAAGTTTTCTTATAATACAATACACTACAGTTTACTTTAGTAAAAACTAAAGTATTTAATTGTTTTTTTATAGTTTATCAGTTCACACTAGCCTACAGTATGCTGTAGCATTCATTTACATTTATGCATTTGGCAGACGCTTTTATCCAAAGCGACTTACATTGCATTATCCTATACATTTATACATAGGTATGTGCAATCCCCTGGGATCGAACCCACAACCTTACGTTGTTAACGCAATGCTCTTACCACTGAGCTACAGGAAAGATTATTTACAACGTGTTATAAGTACTATAAACTATAGTAGCTATTTTTTACTATAGTTTACTAAATATTATAGTATTTTTCATGTTGTTAAAAGCAGGACATTTTTATAAAATACACAATTATTTGTATTTACATCTTTATTTAAATTATATTCACAAAGTGGTGTTGTTATTTGATTGTGAAGGCACTGCATTTTAGTCATTCAACCTGTTTTCTGTACATTATCATTCGATTATATTATTTTTATGACATTTATGCATATACATGTAAAACAGATAGGCGTCGATTGCCAAAACTATGCTGCCAATAGTAGTAACGAATCTCGCGATATTGACACATCCCACGATAGAATAGATTATCTCGCGAAATAACGTTATCGCGTTTTCATATTTCAACAACCACGAGGAGAGTAGGCCAGAGGAGATCGCCTTGTTGTGTTGAATTGGTAATCTACTGTTGTGTAAGTATATTTTCTTATGTTTTATTATTGTGGTTGACTTTTACTTGTTTTAGACGAAGGAATCGAAAGAAATTTTGCGCATATTGTCAACTTAAATTTAGTTTTGAATTTTCTATAGGCTAAACATCAGTAGGGTAATGTTAGTTAATCATTAATATTATATAGGACCATGTAATATTTCAGTTTTTCTTTTTTAATAAATGTGCAAAAATTTCAACAATTCTGTGTTTTTCTGTCAATATGGGGTGCTGTGTGTACAATAATGAGGGGGAAAAATGAACTTAAATGATTTTAGCAAATGGCTGCAATATAACAAAGAGTGAAAAATTTAAGGGGGTCTGAATACTTTCCGTACCCACTGTATATATTTAAGAAATATTTGCATGTATATACTGTATATATATTTATATATAATTTATATTATATATAAATATAAATATTTTATATGTAAATAACACATTTAAAAAAATATATATACATGCACGTATGCGTATTTAAATATACAAAATAATTATACACAGTACACACACATTTATTACATAATACAAACGTTTATTTTGGATGCGATTAATCGCTTCACAGCCCTAATCTGATACATGTTTTAAAAATATAATTCACTTAAGTATAATTGTTACAGAGGAGCCTCCCGTACCGCCTCCTCCGCACCACCGGAGGGATCCGTCTCCAGAATATTAACCAGTTCGTACCGAACTCAAATTCCCATCATACCTCTCATCTGGGACTGATTGCGCAACACACCTGCACCTCATTTACACACGCATATAAGCCACTTCCACACATTACAGCTGTGTCCCAAAGTGAAGGCTGCGTCCTTTGAAGGCTGGATGCGTCACTGCGGCGTGATGAAGGCTGTCCCAATTCAGTTATGCATCCTTTGAAGGCCGTATTCGAAGGCCAGTTGCGTCATCACGGCGCGACGAAGGCTAAAAGCGATGCCAAATGCACCCTTCTTTCCCCGTGAAAGGAAGGATACAAAAACGGATCCTTAGTGGCCTATCCTACCCCATAAGTCATT
Organism: Leuciscus leuciscus; assembly: GCF_965113295.1. Lineage (NCBI taxonomy): Eukaryota > Metazoa > Chordata > Actinopteri > Cypriniformes > Leuciscidae > Leuciscus > Leuciscus leuciscus. Next base: position 44,831,631 of record NC_138728.1, read on the forward strand.
GCACGCCGGTGACGAAAGCATTTTCATTTGAAAAAATGGCGTCCCCGAGTTCGGTGGTTGAGGGAAAATTCACTTTTAAATGTAAGTATTATGTTTTCATTTACTTAAATAGCTAGCGAAACCACAGTCAAAAGCCACAAGTTTTTATTTCTTATAAACTTCATCTTAACTCCTTTGTTACCATTGGGTGGCTTTATTTGTCAGGTGGTTAGACGCAAAACTTGTGCTAATTACTTTAATAATTTTCAGGGAGCAAGGAGCAGACCGCCCAGTTTATTAAACTGTGGTCTGAAAACGACCATTTATTTACCGGGGTGAAAAACTCCGCCAGCGTGGCTTGGAGGTAAGACAACACCTACCTGTAAAATTTGCAGTAGTCTGTCTCACTTGTGTATTATAATAAATATCACTCACCCTAGAAAACCCACAACAATAAGAAAAGCAGTAGATGATGCAATGGGTTTCACTTTTATGTGTTTTTGTAGTGCTGTCATGCAAGTTATGTTTACAAAGGTTTTAACCACATTTGAGTATCCAAAAATATGATTTCTAAACTATTTTGAATGCATGTCCTGATGTGTCTTTTTTCAGTTTTAGCAATGCACTAATGTTAATATTTCATTTGCACCCCTGTGTTATAATTTTTCATAAGTACCCTTTTCTGCTTTTTTTAGAGCAATTCTGGAGAAAATTAGGCTGCAGGGGAAGGTAACCCCCATGCAGGCAAAAAAAAAAAATGGGACAACTTAAAAACAAAATACAAAGTAAGAAAGTTAATACACACATCTTTGCTGAAATGTATTGTGCTGTTGTTGTTAACAAGCCAGGGTTAATTTGCTCTGCCTTAGGATTGCAAGTGTCCTGGGACAGGAGAGGGAGTGGGTGGGAAACCCACTGCTGAAACGTGGCCCTGGTTTGTCCTCATGGATGAGGTGTTGGGGTGAGGAGGAGCCAGCACCAGCAACCGCAGCACCAGCACCAGCACCCGCAGCAGCAGCAGCAGCACCCGCACCCGCACCCGCACCACCACCACCACCAGCACGGAGAAAGCGGGACTATGAGGAGGAGATGCTGGACCTCATTAGAGAGGACATGGCTCTGCAGAGGAGAGGAGAGGAGAGCTCGAGAGAGCAGGGAGAGGATGGACAGGCTGTTTGCGCTGCTTGAGCGTATGGTGGAGAAATTGTTTTTTTGTGTGTTTTATGTATATATATAAAAGAGGATTTTTTATTTACATTAAATGGAAAGAGGAAACTTAAATTTTGTACAGTTTATTTTTGTAATCTAAGTTATATTAAATGATGTATTTTTTTTCAAACTTGTGTACAGTTTATTTTAAATGAATTATAAACATTATTTTTGTTCCATTTCTGTGCATTGTTTATTTTTTAAGTAACTTGATGTGTTGGGATATGAAATAAAAAGGAACAGTTCTTGACATTGCTTATTTTTTTAATGACAGGTTTGACAGGCAATTTGAAAACAATATTTTATACAATAATAACATTTGGAAAAAATAAATAATTATAGATAAATAACGTTTTATAAATAACCATTTACAACATAATTTAAATATCATCTGACAACATAATTTAAATGAATGTAGCACGCCCGCCGTCTGGCTGGCGGTACTGCAGTAAATGTTCTTAGGGATTCAGTGTGTTGGAGCCTTAAACCATTCAGATTAAATTATATTAATACAAGGCCGGCCGCGGCACAACCGCGAATGCACCGTAATTTTCATAAACATATCACCATCTCTATTCGACGTCTTAACTACTCAGGAAATGTATATAACCCTCTTAACACAGTGTACACACGTTATCAACACATTGTTTCATGTTATATATTGTCCATGGTGATTGACTTCACCCACCTGTTTGATTAAAACAAAGAGACACAGACAGTTCTTCTACGCGACTCAAAGTTACCCTCAAACTCTGCGCTCAGCACATGGTCTCCCCCTAATGTCCGCTGAGGGTATTACGCACCAACAGTACAGCATACCAAATTGTCTCTGAGCATACTCACAGTAGTTGAAACAATATCATCAAAATAATAAAATAAATCAAACACATCAGAAGAAAATAATTATTCCTGTGACTATACATACAGGGTGTCACACTCTCCCCGACAAAAGAAATGGCTCCAAACAACACTGACCCTTTTAAATCTTAAACATCTTTCTCAATAACACAAACATTCTCCTCACATAGTAAACAATTTAAAGACCTCTGTGTCAATGCGCAATGTATATGTGTGTGTGTTTTAACCCTGTTTTCCTTTTAGGGACTAATTCTCTAGTATCCACTAAAGGCAGCATAAGATTGTAAAGTAGGATAGGACCCTATCTGATAAGGCAGTGTAGGTGGGATGTGAGCACAAGTTACATATACTGGCCCCTGTACCCCAGAATAATACGGTAACTGCTGTGCCTGCATAAGTTGAGCAGCCCCGATCTCCGTAGGCAGTTCATAATTAGGCTGACCCAATGAGGGGTAAGTGAAGACCCGTGTGGGCTTTCGTTCTCTGCTAGATCTTCTGACATATCCATCTCCTGCAGCATTTCCCATTGGACTAACCATTTGTCTTTCTTCCTCACTAGGTACCATCTCTCCCATCTCGTCATTCATCCCATCAGATTCTGGTGCAGCAGGTAAGTCAGTCAAGGAGTGAGTTGTCACTGGCTCAGGTAAGTATTCTTCCTCTACCCCTCGAGCAATCTCTCCATATCTCGCAGGTCCATCCTCACCACTTCTCCGTCTCCAACCTACTCTTTCGTAAGTGTCAGGTATAGTCCTTCTCTGCTTAGATCTCTGCTGTTCAGAGGACCGCAACCAGTAGTAAGCTCTCGGAGCATCGCTGTCATCTGAACATGAATCACTTGAATTTGCTCCTTCAGGTTCCCTTGCTGATCTTAACAACCTCTGTTTTCTTCCCTTAGGTCTACACGAGTCATTTGCTCCAAGAGGTGGCGGGTCTACAGGTAGGTCATTAACCAGATGGAGCAGGTTCCGATGCAAGGTACGTATCACTGCTGGATTTTCACCTCCACTAGACTCAGGGTACACTTGATAGACTGGTCCATCACCTATCCTCTCTTTGACCACGTGCACTGTTCTCTCCCAGTATGATCTTAGTTTTCCAGGCCCGCCCCGTTCACTTAAATTACGGACCAGAACTCGATCTCCTGGCTGTAGCACAACACCTCGAAGATGCCGGTCATAGTATTTCTTGTTCCGTGCGCTCGCTTGCTTGCTGTTGTCCGAGGCTAATTTATACGCTTCAGCCATCCGTTGTGCCCACTTCTCTGCATAATCCCGAGGTGAGTATTGGTCTTCCTCTGCTCTCAGACCAAACAACAAGTCAACGGGCAAACGCGGATGACGTCCATACAGGAGGAAGAATGGAGAGTACCCCGTCGATTCATGCTTAGTGCAATTATAAGCATGCACAACCTTCGGGAGGTGGTCTTTCCATCGATCCTTTTCCTTCTCTTCCAGCGTCCTCAACATCTGTAACAAGGTGCGATTAAACCGTTCTGCCGGGTTTGCTTGTGGGTGATAAGGCGTCGTTCTGGAGTTACTGACACCTGTTAACCGCTGCAAAGTCGCGAAAAGATGATTCTCGAATTCACGGCCTTGGTCGTGATGAAGCCGGCAAGGGTAGCCGAATCTCGGGATAAAGTCGTTAAATATCCTCTCAGCCGCCGTCCTTCCAGACTTATCTCTGGTCGGGTACGCCTGGGCAAATCTGGTGAAATGGTCCACCAGCACCAGAATATATTCATATCCACCCCGACTTCGCTCCAGGTGCAAATAATCAATGGACACTAGATCCAGTGGACAACTTGAGGTAAGACTCCCCATCGGAGCTTTGATCTGCACCACAGGTTTCTTTTGTTTCACGCATCGGCACTGCTGGGTGACATAGTGCTCGATCTCCTTCTTCATAAAAGGCCAGTAGAATCTCCTCCTTGCTAAGTCTAGAACTCGTTCTGTCCCTACATGACCCATGTCGTTGTGCAACTGTTTCAATGCCAACTGCTTAAACTCAGCTGGAAGAACAAGTTGAGCTCTGTGGTTGGTCTTACGATAGAGCAGTCCCTCTTCAAGATAAAGTTTTTTCCACTCATACAACAGTCTTTTTAGGCCTCCCTTAGCAGTTTTCGTCATCTCAGATGCCAGTTCTCCACCACTCTCCTTTAATTCGATCACCTTCCCAACAACAGGATCTTCCCGTTGGGCGGTTTTCAATTCAGAACGATCAAGTGATATGAGACTCCCTTCAAACTGGTACTCTGCATTCTCTAAACGTGCATTCAGAGCCGCAACCCAGGCAACTTCATTCTCTTGGTCAGCCCGACTTCCTTCCCATGTAGCCCTGACCACCTCCTCTGTGATAACTTCGGTACATGCGGTCATAAACTTAGTGATGTCAAGGGGACAACGAGAGAGCATATCTGCATCCGCATTCATTTTGCCTGGTCTGTAACGAATGTCAAATCTGAAGTCCGCCAATTCTCCTACCCACCTATGTCCAACAACATTGAGTTTAGCCGTTCTGAGGACATACGTCAATGGGTTGTTGTCTGTCAAGACTGTAAAGTGTGGCGCATAGAACAGATAATCGCGGAACTTCTCGCAGACAGCCCATTTAAGTGCCAGGAACTCCAGCTTTCCGGAGTGGAGTCTGTAACTCTTCTCGGCGGGGGTCAAGGTTCTGGATCCATACCCAATAACTCTGAGCCTTCCCTCTTGCTGTTGGTACAGCACAGCCCCGAGCCCATGTTCGGACGCGTCTGTATGGAGCACAAATGGGAGTTCGAAGTTTGGGTAAGCGAGTATCGGAGGAGTAGTTAGAGCCTCAATGAGTCTTTCCAACACACATTGGTGCATACTTGTCCACTCTACTTTCGTGCGAGATGGTAACTGGTTCCCTCTCTTCTCAGCTTTACTCAACTTATTCTGCTCTCCAGAGGCTACTGATCCCCGGTGCTGAAGGAGTTCGTACAGTGGTTTCGCAATTCGTGAAAAGTCCTGGATAAAAGTACGGTAGTAACTGAGGAACCCCAACAATCGCCGCAACTCCCCGACAGTAGTGGGCTTCTGGTCTTTCAGAGAGGTGACTGCTTCTAGATCTTTTGGGTCGATACGGATACCGTCCTCCGAAACTAGTCTCCCCACATACCTGACCTCTCTCTTGAAGAGTTCGCACTTTGCTGGTCTCAACTTTACTCCATGACTCCGCAGTACCCTGAGGACTCTCCTTAATCCCTGAACATGGTCACTGAACGTTTTGCCAAAGCAAAGTATGTCATCGAGATACGGGATACATAACTCATCTCTCAAGGAGTCCAGCATTCCCTCCATACTCCTCTGGAACGCCGCTGGTGCATTCGCCAATCCGAAGGGTATGCGCACCCACTCATATAGGCCCCAAGGAGTTGTGAATGCCGTAAGGTGTCGATATCCCTCCGCCATGAATCCTTGATGGTAGGCCTTCCCCTGATCCAGAATTGAAAACCATCGGTAGCCTCCCAGGGTGTCAATGAGGTCCTGAATCCGGGGAAGTGGATGTCGGTCTGGGACTGTCTTCTGGTTCAACAACCTGTAGTCTATGCACAGTCTCAGCGTGCCATCTTTCTTCCTGACACACACCACTGGGGCTGCGTAAGGAGACTTTGACTTGACTACCCACCCTCGAGCCAGTAAATCCTGAACGTATTCCTTCACCTCTTTATATAGGGGTTTCGGGATGGAGGCATAAGCTCGCTGAACAGGGATGTCGTCCTTCAGATTAATCGTCATCTGTAAGCTCGGGATGCACCCAATATCATCATCTCCGCGAGCAAACACGTTGGATTCTTCATACAGCATGGCTTTGACTAATTTCTGCTGTTCATCTTCCAGATGACTCACATCGACTGGCGGGTGCCACAAGCTGTCTACCCTGCGAGCGCTCTCATGTTCTAGGGAACCTGGTTCTTCTCCGCTGTCCACTGGTAAGTCGTCTCTGTTTACCGTGTCTTGCTGCTCCGTTTCGATAATGCTTGAGATTGGCTGAATACTCCCTAGAGGTGTATGTCGTCTGATCGTAACCTCACAAGCAGTAGGGTTTCCCAGGGGAATCCTAACATAAGGCCGATCTGTCCCCTCTAGTTCCATTAGACCTTCTCCCACGTCTAGCTGATTTAACAATGCACTCTCCTCACTGGTCTCGAACAAGACTACTGGCTCAGTGCATTCCAAGCCAACCGGAACTTCACACTTCATATGAGTCACCTGACCGGGTGGTACAACAACATCTCTAGGGCCGACTGTGACAATAGCTCCCAGCTTCACATGGGGTAGTTCCTGAATGAAGCTCACTATCGCATTAGCTTGTTCCTCTTTGATGTCAAGGGCCATCTTTAGGAGTTCTGCAAAAGCACATAGACCCTGTCCAGTGTCATTCTTTCCTCTTATTATCTCCTCGACCACATTAAACCCCAGCAATGGTCGTTCTAACGGCATCTTCCCCACGAGGAAAGGTACTTGAATAGCCATACTTGGGTCATTATTTCCAGGCAGGTTCACTGTCAATTCTACCCATCCCTCGAATGGCAATGGTTCTCCATTAACAGCTGAGACATTGACGTTGCCCCCATTGACTATTTCTGACAGTGGTCGCAGAGCTTGATCCGGTAAGTATTTACTCTTCCAATTGCAGTCAATTATACTAACTTGTGCTCCTGTGTCTAGTAGAGCTGTTACTGCGAACCCATGAATGTGGCACTTGAGAGTGGCTTTCTTCCCAATGAGCTGGGCTACTCGATCACCGGGACTTTGTCTTTGGTTTAGTGGATCAACGAACCTACCCATCCGTGCTGCTTTCTCCTTAGGCTGGGACTGTGATTTCTCGGTCACTGGTCGCCCCTCTACAGTGGCCGCTGATCGTTTCCCGACACCTTTTCTCTTCTTAGACAGCCCACCGCACGATGCCCTTCCTCACCACACACGAAGCAATGACTGCAAGAGGTGACATCCTTGTTAGTACATTTGGGACACATTCGTCGGCGTTGCCTTCGCTGCAGCTGGGAATCAACTTTGCACTGATCCTCTGTCGTTCTCGCCTTTGCAAGTGATTCAACAGTCTTAGTAAGAGCTTCAATTTGTGCACTCAACCGACGAATCGTCTCAGTTTGGTCATGTTGTCTGCTACAATCTACCTCTTTACCTCGGCTGGACTCACACTGGGCGCTGAGGGCATTTGACACTCTCTGCCGTGCCGCTTGTCCCAACCGACGTTGTCGTTCGCTCTCGTCACTGGCTATCTGGGTTACTTGGCGCAGGAGTGCCTCATCTGTCACCAGGCGGTTTGTAAGTAGGGGTTTCAATTCAGTGCGAAACTGGTTGTACTTTGCACCCATGCCCTGATAAATCGTCCTTAAAAACACATTTTGAATGGTTTGTTCATCGTACTCCAGATCTGTGACAGCTTGTTTAGACAGAAAAATGAGTTTCTGTTTTAGTCCGATCAGTCTATACAGGAACTGTTGAGGAGTTTCACTGTCATTCTGCTTACCGCACATTAATTCCTGGAAGAGCTCAGAGCTACTTCTCTCATTCAGATGCGACTGAAGGAAACTTTTCAGTTCTGGAATTGTCAGTCCTTCCTAGGGTGACCAGATGAGATTGGCTGAAATTCGGGACGGGGGGGGGGGGGGGGGGGGGGGGTCTATGGGTCTGGGGTGACGGGATGGGGGGCTTCTATGATATCAGACTGCGTAGCCTATAATAAAAGATAATGAATTTCAAACCTGAACCAAACATATTTTTATTCAAAGATCAACAGTCTGTCATTATTCTGTATTGACAGGTGCAATATTTGAAAATCGATCATATATATTTTTTTATTACATTTATATCTGCATTTATGTAAAAACTTAAACTTTCAAACATCAAAATGTCATTTATTAATATGTTTTCATGTCAAAATGACATACAAACATCTTTTCCTATTCTATTTTGCTTGCTATTTTGCAGGCTTGCGTGTCGCGTGAAAAATAGGCGTTGGTTCTGTTTCTAGCATGCACGCGTTTTCCGGTCTCACGCAGGCAGTGTGCAAGCTCTAACCTGTTAACAGGGGAGCCGAAATAAAAACGGACACGCCACGCAGCCAGTGTGTCGCCGGCCTCAACCTCTGCAGACAGTTTTTAATGTTTATAAGACAATAACTACTCAAGATTTTGCTTTAGTATAATTTTCGGGACAATTAGGGCCAGATTCGGGATTCGGGACAAAAGTTTAGATTTCGGGACTGTCCCGAATTTTTCGGGACGTCTGGTCACCCTAGTCCTTCCTTGTTCACCAACATGTCCTTGAAGTTTCCTGGCTTAATGACTCTCAAAACCCCTCTGATAATGTCATTCTCACTATGGTTAGCTGCCAGTCCCTCATCTATCTGTTTGGTTACACTTGTGTAACTAATATCAGAGGTACTATCACCAATCTGCCCCCCTTGAACTTTGAATTCTCTATGCTGAAATGGCAGTAGCTGTAGGTCACGGAGGGAGATCATACTTTCCCTTTTTCCACTACTGAGCTCACCAGCTACATTCACAGGTAAGCTCCGGCTACTTTTGGGAGATTCTGCTCTATTTGGGTTAACTTCAATCTTGTATTGTGCCAATTTCCGCCCTAACTCTTCATAGCAGTCTACCAATCTGTTATACTCCATCGGTTGTGTCTGTGTGTCAGGAGTGTGTGCAAGTGGTTGTGGTGCAAATGACTCAGTGTCCTGCTGAACTGTTCTAACACTCTGTTTCTGAATCAACACATTCACATTGTCTTTTAGCAGTAACAACTGAGACAACCCTTCATCTTCTAACTCCATGAGAACATCACTGTTCATGTACTCAACAATGTACTCGAAACAACACTCCTCATCAGTTGTATCCAACCTGTGCTTTCCGGGTGCTGCAGTTGGCTCCAGACAATCCAACAGGCTGATCAGTCCATCATGGGTGAGTTGATGAAGTCTTTTCTTGATTTCCCAAACCGTTGCTTTTCTCTCGCTCGAAGTCATCTTGTCGACAATTCAGCTGCTGATGGGTTCACACTTGGCTCGTACCACACCGCACTACTCCTCAGCCAGGAAAGCCTCTCACTGCCGTGCTCTGGTTCTCCTGCCGCCGTTAAGCTGCCCTCTGTGGTCCTCACGCTGATCACCCGTCACCCAGCCGCTCTGTGGTTCAATTGGATTGGATCTGCATACCAGCAGGTGGCGCTAGATCCCGGACGAGCCCCCAAAATCTGTAGCACGCCCGCCGTCTGGCTGGCGGTACTGCAGTAAATGTTCTTAGGGATTCAGTGTGTTGGAGCCTTAAACCATTCAGATTAAATTATATTAATACAAGGCCGGCCGCGGCACAACCGCGAATGCACCGTAATTTTCATAAACATATCACCATCTCTATTCGACGTCTTAACTACTCAGGAAATGTATATAACCCTCTTAAAACAGTGTACACACGTTATCAACACATTGTTTCATGTTATATATTGTCCATGGTGATTGACTTCACCCACCTGTTTGATTAAAACAAAGAGACACAGACAGTTCTTCTACGCGACTCAAAGTTACCCTCAAACTCTGCGCTCAGCACATGGTCTCCCCCTAATGTCCGCTGAGGGTATTACGCACCAACAGTACAGCATACCAAATTGTCTCTGAGCATACTCACAGTAGTTGAAACAATATCATCAAAATAATAAAATAAATCAAACACATCAAAAGAAAATAATTATTCCTGTGACTATACATACAGGGTGTCACATGAACATTACATAAATTAAGATTTCAGCTGAGCAGGGAGACTCTGGTGGTGCCGCTGGACCCGGGTGGGCTCCACAATAGAGACCCTGGTAAGGCCTCTCTGCCGGTGGGTGGGACATCATCTAGGATGGTCTCCAGAGTGTTTGACTGCATAATTTCCACTGTCCACTGCATTGTCTAACAACAGGTTTGCAGGGCTGACTCAATCGACGGCTGCCATCTCACTGAGATCATTTCAAAAAGAAGGAAGAATAAAATAAATTCTCATCCTCAAATCAAAGCATAAAAAATTTCAACATGTAAACCCATTCTATGGACATAAATTTTTGGTTTTGGCCATTATAACTTTAAAGTTCTCTGACTTGCCTGTTACAAGTAATCATGGTCAATGGGAACCTCATCCAGGGCAGACAGCTGGTCACGCCAGGGAGCCCCACTGACCGTCTCCAAAACATGCTCCCCCTCATCCTCCACATCATCCTCCTCATGCTCATCCTCCGGGGCCATGATGTCCCCAAGGCAGATGTTGTGGAGGATGGCACAGGCTGTGATGACCTGAAATGAAAAAACAAAACAAAAAATTATATGGTCTGGAAGAAAGAAGTTAATTATGTTTTTTGCAAATGTATTTTTCATTTAACTTACATGAGGTACAAAGGTGTGGTGCACCTCCAGCGCTTTCAGGAAGATGGATCGGAACCTGGTCTTCATCATCCCAAAAGCACGCTCTATAATGGAGCGTGCCCTGGAATGATGGAGATTAAAGCGCTGGGCTCCCACACCTCGTACTGGCCTCTTGTAGGGAGTGATGAGGGGGAGTGGGTGTTGGAGACATGGGTACCCTCCGTCTGCGAGGATGAAGTGCCCTGGAGGAGGGTACACTGACCTCCTGTACAGTGGGCTGTGGCGGAGAATCCGTGCATCATGCACTGACCCCGGCCAGCCCACGTAGGTGTCAATGAAGCGGCCCTGATGGTCACAAACAGCCTGCAGGATGATGGATGGGAACAGTTTCCTGTTCCTGTAGCATTGACCATCAGGGCCGCTTGGAGGCTTGATGCGCACATGGCAGCCGTCGATTGCTCCTGCAGCTTTCAAGAAAGCTCTGTGTCTGACAAGCCCTGCAAACCCACGGCAAACTGCCTCCAGGTCTTCTGGGGTGTTGGGGAACCGAATGACTTGGTGGCGGATGGCCACCACCTCCTCAGCGACCCGGTGGACAATGCGGTGGACAGTGGAACGAGGCATATCAAATGCTCTGGAGACGACCCTGTAGGATGTACCACACGCCAGCCAGAAAAGAAACACCAGGGTCTCTATTGTGGAACCCCATCCGTGTTGCCGGTCACTTCTCAACAGGTCCAGCAGCACTCTCAGGGCCTCCCTGCTCAGACGAAAATCAGGTCGTGTGTCACGGTCATTAAAAAACCTGTCCAGCACTGGCACACTCAGGTTTATCCTGCAGTACAGGGGTCTGGTCTGATTTAGGGAAACAAACAAAGAGAGATTGTTTAAAGCTGTGACAAAGTAATTGTTGGAAGATATAGTGATACTTAAACTACTTTTAGTAAGTATTAATGGCACATTGGGGAAATTTTTGTAGTTATATTTAAAACCTTACTTATATACAAGTGTTATCTTGCATATTTGTATTTAATTTACTTAAGATATGAAAAGTAACAGTACAGTTAAGTATTCTGCATAAAAAAAACTCTTTGTCAGGGTTTTTAGATATGTTGTTGCATTCTTATTACTGCTTGGCTATGTGTATGTTGCATTTTAATTCTGAATATGTTGAAGGTTGTCATATTTAAAGTAATTTACTGTTGAGTAGTTTACTATAGAACAATTTATCATATTGTAAAATACCATGGTTTTGTAGTGTTGCTGTCCTGTGAAAGAGAAAAAAAACCTCATTACTTCACATTTGTATGTGAATACTTAACGAATGTACTTGCTTACAGTCAACCACAGGTTATTTTGAAAAATGAAATGAGCACAATTTTAAGGAATTGTTGCTATACAGATGCATGCCATATAAAAGGCTGCATCCAAAGGCGAGCGGGAGTAGCCTAAAGAGGTATATTTCACTGTATTTATTTAAGAGGTATATTTCACTGTGTTTATTTATTGTTTTGTGTTTTATGCTTCGACTGCGTTAAAACAAAGCACGCTGGAAACATGCCTGAATAAGATCACCATGATCAAGAGAATAAAATACATAAAAAAAATCGCATCTTCGTAAGGTAACTTAGCCTATAACTAAACATTTGAACAGCTTTATGTGTATTTTGTATTTTCATAAGTAGCCTATCATAACATGACCCAAGTACAGTCTCAACTTGTGTACTCCAGCAATTAAGGACGCAACTTCTGAATTGGGATGCAGCAAACCAGTTTACTTTACCTGGCCACGGTCTTGACAAAGCCGGAGATGCATCACCTGGGATGAAACATCCCCACCATCTCCTCCGGTAAAACATAAAATAAAAAATAAAAAATGATGTAGTCTTGCTCCATTTTTATTTTTAATAGATGCCGTGTAGGATGGCAGCTCTCCTATCGCAGTGTTGCTAGGCGACAGCATAATGAGGAACACCTGGTGGCAATTACAATCCTACAAAGGCTAGACTCGGAGCGTCCTTCGACGGCTGGGTAGGCTGGGTCCTTCGACGGCTGGGAAGGCTGGGTAGGCTGGGTCCTTAGAAGGACGTGTCCTTCACTTTGGGACACAGCTTACATCTCTGTGAAGCCTTGATTTGCCCTGGCTGTCACTACTGAGCGTTATTACCCGTGTTTGCTTTTTGTATTTCTGACCTTGGACTGTTTTCCCCGTTTCCTGATTGTTTCTCTGCCTGGCCTGACTCGGATTGTTTATTGGACTCTTATTATTGCTGCCTGCCCTGACCTCTGCCTGTTTCTCGGATGTTCTCTGTGTTTTCTCTATTACCCTGTCTGCTGTTGTTGACCCTGCCTGTACAACTATTCTTAATAAAGCTGCAAATGGATCCTACTGAGTCTGGTGCTTCGTTACAGTAAAACTGTTAATGTTTAGATATCTTTATTCATAGTCATCCATTTACACTAGCTTACTGATCAATAAAATATCTAGAACAAAATTAAACGCCTTCATATGTATATTTAATTCCATTGGGGTATAAAGAATAGATTACTATACATAAACTTTTTGTCTTTATATTAGCAATAAATACAAGGAACAACTTTCAGAGGCATGTTTCTAAATTACTGTAGGCCACTTCAAAAAAAAAGAAAGGAAAATATGGAACAAAGACGTGCCTATAGTTTGCCTTTCTAAGTTTTACTGGTTGAAAAGTGACAAATTAATAATCTAAATGTTTTCTTTTTCAAGTCTGCTTCAATGACTGGCTCAAACAAAGGGAACCTGAAAAAGGAGGGAGAGAAGAGGGAGAAACAAGTGGGGTATTACATATCCCCAAAAATACAAGACATCATAAAAAAAGAAAGGAAACATGAAAATGTATAATATGTCTATAATTCTGTCATTGTTCACCTCTACATTTACAATTGTTTATATAGTTTTTAGCACATGAATGTAAATTAATGTAAACATATGTTTTTGGTTGAAATTTTGGGAAAGCTGTGAATGGACTACAAAAAATACCAGTGACAGTTGGCAGGGAGAAAGGAATTGTGGATGCTTTGGGAAAAAAACAGGTTCCAAAATAAGTGTAATGTTCTGCCTTAACCACATCACATAAATTGTTTTATATTGGGTAAATGGACACGGTAAGGGATGATGTGAAGGTCCTACAACACAGGTAAATAGTTCCTCCTCTCCAGAAGAGATTGATGCCCACTCTTATGCCTTCACAAACAGATATTGTTTATAACTATGATAAACAAAAGTGTTGGGATCAGGTTAGTGATTTGGGGGATTCTTGACAGAATTAGTTCCAGGCGTCAGAGTGTTGACTCGAACTGCAGGTGTTTAAGTAAGTACAACATTTATTGAAGATAGCATGACATTATTTTCATGGCCATAAACACTAATATCCTAATGCTGATTCAAGACTTCTATACAAGCATGTAGCTGTACTTGGCATGACTGGGGAATCAAGTTATGTCCTGTTACATCTTACATAACTTTAGGTGCTTCTAGAGGACGCAGTGATATAAAGGATTTAAAATATCATCCTATATATGTGTAACCGGTCCTACTCGACCCGCTCCGAGCGGGATTCTTTTAAAAATACTTGCTGCTGTTATCCCTGATTGTCCGTCTTTGCTGATGTTATAACTTGTTGTTACATCAATGAAGGCATGTCCCGCTCCTTGCCCATTACCTAAATCTAAAAATGATCATGTCAATGAGTTCCATATAATCTTTAAACTAATAAGGTTAAGCGTATTTGGCTTAATGTCCGCCGTGGAGGGGCTTGAAGAAGAAGCTTCAACTCAAGCTTAGATACACCCCCCCAGTGGGACTACTAATGCTTGGATGATGAGTATGAGATGCCTAAATTATATTGGTGGAGTTGGGGAGGTGGAGGGATGCCAAAACAGCTGATGCCAGAGCAAGATGATCGAGCGGCTGCTTATATGCTCCGGCTAAAAAAAAAGGACTGCCTAAGGCTATGTTCACACTTAGCGTCTTTTTTGACAAGAAAAAGTTGACAACGGCGTTTTTTTAGCAAAAAAAAACGCTGGCAGCGTTCGGTTACAAATAGCAGCCGAGCGCGTCTTTTGTTGCCATAACAACAGCTGCAACAGTAGCCTAGTGCTGTGTGATGCAAAAAATGTCGAGAAAGAGAAAGTTGGCTCTTGCGTTGGCTTTTGAAGTTGCCGGGGAGGAGAATGTCGGTTCACACAGACGTTTGTGGGTGCACGACATTATACGGGGAAGGAAACTGTATGGTGCTTACAACAATTTAGTCCAGGAGCTCCGGTTGGATGATGCAAGGTTTGTGGCATATTTTAGACTACACAAAAGTCAGTTTGAAGACCTGCTACAAATCATTGCACCATCGATTGCAAAAACGCAGACAAAATTCAGGGAGACCATCAGCGCGGAGGAACGTCTCTGCATTTGTTTAAGGTGAGTCGCCTGACTTTTTTTTCAATCCCTCTTTTAACAGGTGGTACTAGCTACATAACGTTCGTTACTTAGTAAAATTTGAAATGCTAGGTTTACATGAAAGGACATTAAATATATACTTATGTATACTTATATAAGGATGTGTGTATGTATGTGTGTGTGTGTGTGTGTATATATATATATATATATATATGTGAGTATATGTATGTATGTATGCTGTGCGTTTTGTAGTCTCTGTAAATGATAGAATGTTCTAGTTGTTGACAAATAAGATGGATAAATATTAACATAAGACCATGTTTATAATAGTTTTAAATAAAATCTCTCATCTGTTTTAAAGGTATTTGGCAACAGGCGATTCTTTCCGGTCTATTGCCTTTGGCTTCAGGGTAGGTGCCAGTACTGTGGCTGGAATAGTGAGCCAGGTGTGTGAGGCAATCTGGAACTGTCTACTGTCTGATTGCATGCCTGTGCCTGATGCAGCAGAGTGGAGAGGGATAGCTGCTGAGTTCCAACATCTTTCGGCTTTCCCCAACTGCCTTGGAGCAATGGATGGGAAGCATGTAGGCAAGGCAAGGCAAGTTTATTTATATAGCACATTTCATACACAATGGCAATTCAAAGTGCTTTACATAGAAGAAATTAAAATAATAAAAAGAAATAAGAATAATTAAAACAGTTTAGAAAAATAAAAAATAAAATACAGTACAAACAGTCGGACGAACATTGGCACAGTGCTCATTCAGTAAATGCATAGTTAAACAGATGTGTTTTGAGTCTGGATTTGAATGTGACTACAGTAGGAGCACATCTGATCTCCTCTGGAAGCTGGTTCCAGCTGCGGCTGGCATAATAGCTAAAAGCAGACTCGCCATGCTTAGAGTGAACCCTTGGTATTTCAAGCTGATATGATCCTAATGATCTGAGTGATCTGTTGGGTTTATATTCAGTAAGCATATCTGCAATGTATTGAGGTCCTAGGCCATTGAATGATTTATATACCAGTAATAATACTTTAAAATCAATCCTAAATCTAACTGGGAGCCAGTGTAAAGACCTGAGGACTGGTGTGATATGTTCATATTTTCTGGTTCTGCTCAGAATCCTAGCGGCAGCGTTCTGTATGAGCTGCAACTGTCTTATAGTCTTTTTGGGAAGGCCAGTGAGGAGACCATTACAATAATCCACCCTGCTGGTGATGAAAGCATGCACAAGTTTCTCTAAGTCTTGTCTGGAAACAAAGCATCTAATTCTTGCAATATTTTTCAGATGATAGTATGCTGATTTAGTTATTGCTTTGACATGACTACTGAAACTAAGCTCTGACTCTAGTGTCACACCAAGATTCCTGACTAGATTTTTGGTTGTTTGACCCCTAGAGTGAAGGTATGCGTTCACCTTGAGAACTTCATCTTTGTTTCCAAATGCAATGACTTCAGTTTTGTCTTTGTTTAACTGAAGAAAGTTTTGACACATCCAACTGTTGACTTCGTCAATGCATCGGCACAAGGAGTCAATGGGGCTGTAATCGTTAGGCGATAGGGCTAAGTACAGCTGTGTGTCGTCTGCATAGCTGTGGTAAGCAATTTGGTTATTTCTCATTATTTGGCTCATTGGGAGCATATACAGGTTGAACAGGAGTGGCGCAAGAATTGAGCCTTGAGGGACTCCGCATGTCATGGATGTCCACTCAGACTTATGGTCTCCTATACTCACATAATAACCTCTCCCATCTAAGTATGACCTGAACCATTTTAGGACTATCCCAGAAAGCCCCACCCAGTTTTCCAGCCTGTCCAGAAGTATGTTGTGATCGACAGTGTCAAATGCAGCACTGAGGTCGAGTAGTACCAGCACTGATAATTTGCCTGAGTCAGTATTTAAGCGAATATCGTTTATTATCTTTATGAGCGCTGTCTCTGTGCTGTGGTGCAGTCGGAAACCAGATTGAAAATTGTCAAAGTATCCATTCGAGCATAAGAATTTGTTCAGCTGATTGAAGACAACTTTTTCAATGATCTTGCCTATGAAAGGAAGATTTGAGATTGGTCTATAGTTGCTTAATATGGTCTTATCCAGATTGCTCTTTTTCAGGAGGGGCTTGACAACTGCAGTTTTTAGGGAGTTTGGAAAACTCCCAGAGAGAAGTGAAGCATTTACCACTTCTAGAAGATCTGCTTCTAAACTGTTTAACACACTTTTGAAAAACGATGTGGGAAGTGTGTCAAGAGCGCAGGTTGATGTTTTAAGGTGCTGTACGGTTTCTTCCAAAATTTTGCCATCAATTTCTTTGAAATCAGACATAGTAACTACTTTCTCAGGTGGTTTGATCTGTCTGACCCCAGCGCAAGTCAAGGATGTGCTGATCACCTTTCTGATATTATTGATTTTCTCAGAGAAGAAAGAAGCAAACTCACTGCACTTGCTGTTTGAGAGCATTTCACAAGGAATCTGGCTTGGGGGGTTTGTCAGTCTCTCTACAGTAGCAAAAAGAGTGCGTGTGTTGTTTAAATTACTGTTTATAATATTTGAGAAGAAAGTCTGTCTAGCTTTGCCTAGTTCCATGTAGTCATCGAAGCCCCTCCATCCAGCGGGTCCCTATACTACAACTACAAAGGGACATTTTCAATAGTTCTCCTTGCAGTTGTTGATGCCAGGTATCGCTTCAGGCTTGTAGACATCGGCGCTTATGGTAGAAACAGTGATGGAGGAACACTGGCTGCCTCTGCCTTTGGATCTGCCCTACGCCAGAGCAGCCTGAGGATACCTGAAGACTCTCCCCTCCCTGGAGCAGAGCATCTTGGAGCCATGCCATATGTATTCCTCGCAGATGAAGCATTCCCGCTGTGCCGTAACATCCTCCGCCCTTACCCTGGACACAACACTGGAGAAAGGAAAGTTTTTAATTTTCGTCTTTCCCATGCTCGAAGAATGGTGGAGTGTACATTTGGCATACTTGCAGCACAATGGAGAGTATATCGCAGGGTACTGGGAGTGTCTCCGGAGGTGGCTGAGAAGATTGTGAAGGCCACCTGTATGCTTCACAATTTCTTGAGGAGAGATGTGCTCACAGCTCCTGCTCTAACTTTGACCACAGAGCCATCTTTAGGAATGCAGGATGCACCCCGGCTTGGCACCAATAATGCCAGCAGAGATGCTGTAGCTGTGAGGGATAGGTTTGCGGAGTACTTCATGTCTCCAGTTGGTCAAGTTCCCTGGCAAGACCGCTACTGATGGAGCATACAGCTCTTTTAAGAGCTACCCAAAATATCTACTTTTAACACACTCAATTCTATCGCTATTAAAAACAAAACACACTTTACATAATGTATTGTTGTTGTATTGCAGACTGTTTCAAGTATCAGTTTTTCAGTATTTGTATGTTTATGTTTATGTTTTTATGTTTATGTATGTTACTTACAAAATACTCCCTCCCCATGTTGCTAATTTGTGCATACATGGAGTCTACCTTTGCATTCTTTGCCACCATCCCATTCTACAATTGTTGTCATTGCAATAAATCAGTATTTACCTCAAAATGGTTCATGTAATTATTACAACAAATTAAGCAGCAGTATCTGTGGCATGGGCAATGCTTTTAGATGTTTACAAAACCTCTTCCATATCTTAAAGAACAAAATGAAACACATAACAGATTTTTAGTAAAAGTTTATTACCATTGTGCTTTTACTGTAAACAAAAATTTAATATTTGTAAATTATTATTGCAGTTAATAGTAATGCTATAGCCATAACACTATGGACAACTGATAATCTAAGACGTTTCACCAAATTCCAAGTCAAAGAACAGTGTTTGCATTCTCAGCCTCGCCATAGCCTGCTTGCGAGGCTCAAGCCTTCTTAATGCTGGTGCAAAACTAAGCAGAAAGTGCTCATGCTCATCTACATCTTGCTGTATAGACTGCAGCACTTGTTGTTGGTACGGGGTGAGACCTGGGGCTACCTCCCTCCTTTTTCCCTTTGATGCTGGAGAAGGATTTGGCTGAGATCGAACTGGAGTAGATTCCTGTGTTGGTGCTGGTGGTGGTGGTGGTGCTGGCTGGTGTCCACCAGGGCTTGGTGGATCGCTGATCACTGAGTCACCCATTGCACCCTGGGGGGAAAAAAAGAGAAGACAACACACCAATAAATACACTACCAGTCAAACGATTATGGACAGTAATGTTTTTTAACGAAGTCTGTTCTGCTCACTATTTATTTGATCCAAATTACAGCAAAAACAGTACATTTTTTAAATATTTTTACTATTTAAAATAAATGTTTTCTTATTTGAATATATTTTAAAATGTAATTTATCCCTGTAATCAAAGCAAAATTTTCAGCACCATTTACTCCAGTCTTCACTGTCACATGATCCTTCAGAAATTATCCTAATATTCTGATTTGCTCTTCAAGAAACATTTTATTATAATTATTATTATTATTGTCATCAACATTTAAAACAGTAAAAAAAAAAAGTATTATTCTTTGAATAGAAAGATCCAAAGATCAGCATTTATCTGAAATAAAAATCTTTTGTAACATCATAAACTATACCATGCAAAAGCTTGGAGTCTATATACACATATAGGTATATATATTATTAATTATATTATATTATTTTTGGGGGAATTATATTTGGGGGATTATAGAAATTGTATTTAGCAAGGATGCTTTAAATTGATCGAAAGTGATGATAAAGACAGTTATAATGTTACAAAAGATTTCTATTTCAGATAAATGCTGTTCTTCAGGATTCTACTAATTCTACTTTTTACATAATAATAATAATAAATGGTTTTTGAGCAGCAAATCAGCATATTATTATATTACAATAGGCTTACACTAGTACATGTCACAGACTGCATAGCTTGTTACCTCACTCTCTTCTCCTGCACTTTCACACATTGCATTTAAAATGCTTTCTGGTGTTTCAAAATTTGTAGATGTCGGCCTATCCTGGACATGGGGATCCAGGAACGACATGACCCCCATGAACTTCCATTGCCGTTTAAAGCCTCCCTCAGAACCACTTCTCCTGTCTTTCTCATTTCTCCTTTCGCGCTTGTACTTATCTCTCAAGTACTTCCATTTCCGACGGCAAGCATCGCCTAAAAGGTTACAGTTGTTGACAGCTGTTGTTACCAGCTGGTTACGGTATTGATAACTATTGCTGAGCGAACATTAAACGACAAGTAGTAGATGATAATAACCTTACCTGAATAACCAAGGATCCGTCCAATCTGTGCCCACACAGCCTCTTTGTGATGTATGTTATGATAGAGTTGTGTACTCATATCAAACAGCTCCTTGTGCTCCGAAACGAGGACGATTAGTTTATCTACCGGCACCTTCTCCATTTTTTCTTGTTGTTCTTGTTGTTATGGAAACGACAGGTCTCGCTACTCGCTTGTCATTGGTCAGCTGTCAAAAAGGCGCTTGACGTAGGGCGTTTTTTTCAGAAAAGTTGAACTTTTTTCAACTTAAAAAGACGCTCTGAGCTGCAGAAAAAGACGCCGGCGGTGGCGTCTAAAAAAGCGCTCAGGACTTTTTTGAAAAAACGGTTCACTCCATAGGGTTATAATGTAGAACAGACGCTGGCAGTTTGAAAAAAGACGCTAAGTGTGAACATAGCCTAAGAGTCAGTTCTATAGATTGAGGAGGATTTGTTATTCTGATTCCGACTTTGAGAAATCGAATATTATGAAAAATAAATTTTTGAATAGAGGTTACCCTTCAGATTGGGTTGATGAAGCATTTAATACAGCTTTTAAAAAGACACGGTCTGAATTGCTAAAAAAGAAGACAAAAAAAGGAAGAACGTATTCTTTTACTTGTATTACAACGCATTCA
Organism: Leuciscus leuciscus; assembly: GCF_965113295.1. Taxonomy (NCBI): domain Eukaryota; kingdom Metazoa; phylum Chordata; class Actinopteri; order Cypriniformes; family Leuciscidae; genus Leuciscus; species Leuciscus leuciscus. The sequence continues at coordinate 44,852,379 of NC_138728.1, forward strand.
CCTAAGACCTACATGATAAAATATTTTTTTTTAAAACATTGGCATTTGTTGTCTTCTGATCCGGAGTTGAGCGAAACTTTTCCGCATCCTCCTTTGATTGTATATAAACGCGCTAGGAATTTGAAAGATAGCTTGGTACATGCTAGTTTTCAGAGCGTTAGTCCTCGTTCATCTCAGAGTTTACTCTGTCCTATACAGAAGGGCAATTATCGTTGTGGGAATTGTGCTCAGTGTAATAATACATTTAAAACATAATTTTTTTGTCATCCTAGAGCTGGTAAAAATATATAACATCAAATCTGTGATTACTTGTGTTTCTACTCATGTTGTGTATTTGATCCGTCGTCCTTGTGGTTTAGGTTATGTGGGAAAAACGTCACGTCAATTGAAACAAAGAATTAGTGAACACAAGAGTTCTATCAGAAGAAAATATATGAATTATCCAGTTGCGGCACATTTTTTAACTTTGAATCACGATGTTACCTCTTATGCTTTTGTGGGATTGAAAAAGTAAGTTTGCCACCTAGAGGGAGTGACATTGAATTGCTCCTACAGAGACGCAAACTTTTTTGGATTTACACCCTTCAAGCTTTATCACCTAGGGGTATGAACGATGAAGCATTATTTAATGTAATGTTATAGTGATATTTTGTAACTGTTTTGAATTACGTGTTTTTTCTACTATGTATTCTTAATGAGTTTTAGTGGCTATGGAGCCTTGCTGATTGTTGTAACTGTTTAGAATTACAATTTGATACTGTTTGATGACGACGTGTTGAGTATGTGTTCTCGATGATCTTGTTAACCTACAGGTTGTTTTTTGCTGATTGTTGTAACTATCACATTTTGTAACTGTTTATGATGTGGTGTTAATTATGTACTCTCAATGAGCTTAAAGGGTTAGTTCACCCAAAAATGAAAATTCTGTCAGTAATTACTCACCCTCATGTTGTTCCAATCATGTAAGACTTTCGTTCATCTTCGGATCACAAATTAAGATATTTTTGATTAAATCTGAGAGCTATCTCACTCCTCCATAGGCTTCCAGAGGGACCGAAACTCGCCGGCCCAGAAAGTCAGTGAAGAAAATGTTGAAATAGTCCAAGTGACTACAGTGGCTCTACATTAAGTTTATCATGCGACGACAATACTTTTTGTGAGAAAAAACAACAAAAATAACGACTTTATTCAACTATTAGTGTTCTTCAATGTGGGCCTCTGACGAGAGTTCACGGGAGCGCCACGACGCATGCGCGAGAACTGAGATTACGGCTTTCTTCTTCTACTACTACTTGTTACTGGCTGCTCACTCCTTAGGAGTATTATCGCCATCTACTGTACAAGATGACGTCCCGACATTGCCGGGAGCGCAAAACGGTCTGTTTACAAGCAGCTGAAGACGCGCGCTGTATGTAAAACTGTATTCGTAAATATGTCCGCAGATTTCGATGTAGATGAAGATTTGATTTTTTTTTTTAACCAACCATACTTATTTGAACCAGAATACACAGACATTGAACTACAAGAGATGGAAGATGCTGCAACACAACCGCAGTCTGCTTCTGAAAGACAGAGAGCATTGGACAGCTGATGGTGTAAATGTAATCAGTGCCAAGCGATGCCTACTGAGGCCATCCTTAAAAATATTTTGGTTTGCCGTAACAGCAAAAAAAAAAAAGAACAAAAAAAAAAAAAAAAAAAAAAGGGGTCGGTTGGTCGGTCTTGTAGAAAGCCTTTCTTTAAATTTCGAATTTCGTTTTGTATTAATAGCATGCAGGCAATATAATCAGGACATGGAGGCGCCCGCGCGCTCGTCTCTTAAATGAACCAAAACTCTACATTGAATCTTTAAAAAAAAAGAAGAAAGAATATAGGCTATATATAGACCGACCAACCGACCCCTTTTTTTTTTTTTTTTTTTTTTTTTTTTTTTTTGGCTGTTACGGCAAACCAAAATATTTTTAAGGATGGCCTCAGTAGGCATCGCTTGGCACTGATTACATTTACACCATCAGCTGTCCAATGCTCTCTGTCTTTCAGAAGCAGACTGCGGTTGTGTTGCAGCATCTTCCATCTCTTGTAGTTCAATGTCTGTATATTCTGGTTCAAATAAGTATGGTTGGTTAAAAAAAAAAATCAAATCTACATCGAAATCTGCGGACATATTTACGAATACAGTTTTACATACAGCGCGCGTCTTCAGCTGCTTGTAAACAGACCGTTTTGCGTTCCCGGCAATGTCGGGACGTCATCTTGTACAGTAGATGGCGATAATACTCCTAAGGAGTGAGCAGCCAGTAACAAGTAGTAGTAGAAGAAGAAAGCCGTAATCTCAGTTCTCGCGCATGCGTCGTGGCCAGTGATGGTAATAACGGCGTTATAAATAAACGGCGTTACTAACGGCGTTATTTTTTTCAGTAACGAGTAATCTAACTAATTACTGCTTCCTCCATTACAACGCCGTTACCGTTACTGTCAATAAAAATGCGGCGTTACTTTAATTGAGATCACTGAAGCGGTTTTCATCCGAGTAGGCTCTCTCTCAGCCATAGGAGCTGCAAAGTTTTTTCTCTGGTGTGTTTATGAGGCGCGGGACTCGACTAAAGCGAGGCGAATGCCGCGAGCGTGCACGAGAGAGACCGAGTGTGTCCGAGAACGCGCTCGACAGTGCGCGAGAGAGACCGAGTGTGTCCGAGAACGCGCTCGACAGTGCGCGAGAGAGACCGAGTGTGTCCGAGAACGCGCTCGACAGTGCGCGAGAGAGACCGAGTGTGTCCGAGAACGCGCTCGACAGTGCGGGAGAGAGAACGAGTGTGTCCGAGAACGCGCTCGACAGTGCGCGACAGAGACCGAATGTGTCCGAGCATAAATACTTTATTTATAAATAAATTACACATATCAGCATTTGAATAATCTCTGTAGCATATTGGTATCATATGCAATGTTTGAATTAGTTTATATAACATAAACTCCAAAATAACCTGCAGGGAACGTTCAAACATATTTGTTTGACGGTTGTGAGCACGTGCGGCAAACACGACTAGAATTTGGCTAAAATAACCTCTGATGATGACGTTCTCTGTAGGTTATAAAAATAAACCCCCAAAAGATTATATTGTATTATTATTATTTATGTTGATACATTGTTCAGTATTATATTGAAAGCACTTTTTGTTAAACTTACTATTGTGAGGAAGAAAATACTTCAAGTAGGCTATACAGAATGTCTACCAGTTGTAAAGGTGTGTGAGTTTTATCATTTTAATTATATGCACTAGTGTATGTGTATGTATATTTTTATTAGGCTACTATTTATTTATTTTTGGAACATTTCTTAAGAAGCATAATTTATTTTTAGACTTATTTGTTGGCCAGTTGTGGTCTGTGCAATAAATATTAAAAGTTCTAAACCATCTATTGTTTTATTGTTGCACTATAGTAATGATAATATTTTCATATTTAATTTAATAGGTGTCTCTCACATTGTCCCACAGCAACATTAAAATAGTGTAGATTAGTGTACAATGTTTTATAATAATAAGATGTTCTATTTAGTGTCAATTTCAATCATTTAACATTTCATATTGGGGGTATCCAAGAAATTTCTTATATTTAAACTTTTTTTTTTTTTTTTTTTTAAGTAACGCAATAGTTACTTTCCCTGGTAATTAGTTACTTTTGTAATGATGTAATTCAGTTACTAACGCAGTTACTTTTTGTGAGAAGTAACTAGTAACTATAACTAATTACTTTTTTTAAGTAACTTGCCCAACACTGGTCGTGGCGCTCCCGTGAACTCTCGTCAGAGGCCCACATTGAAGAACACTAATAGTTGAATAAAGTCGTTATTTTTGTTGTTTTTTCGCACAAAAAGTATTGTCGTCGCATGATAAACTTAATGTAGAGCCACTGTAGTCACTTGGACTATTTCAACATTTTCTTCACTGACTTTCTGGGCCGGCGAGTTTCGGTCCCTCTGGAAGCCTATGGAGGAGTGAGATAGCTCTCAGATTTAATCAAAAATATCTTAATTTGTGATCCGAAGATGAACGAAAGTCTTACATGATTGGAACAACATGAGGGTGAGTAATTACTGACAGAATTTTCATTTTTGGGTGAACTAACCCTTTAATTGTTTACAGATGGAGCTCTCTTGATTGGTCATGTGTTTATCTGAAAAGAGATGAATTTGAACATTTGTATATTCCTGATGAAGGTCATTTGACCAAAACGTTGTTAATAAAATTCATTTTAATTGCAAGTAATGATAGTATGCGGGAGTTCCTTATCTGCTGAAACGACCTACCTATTTGGTCTTGTTATCCTACGCACCTATCACCTGCAGGTGTGCGATGGAGTTTGTTCACTGATATCATAAGAGTGAAATTCACTCTTCAGAAATTATATCTGAGGACTATTTCTCATTTTGGTTATTTTCACTCTTCAAAAATGATGCTTTAAATCTCTTGACAAACTAAAAGACGTAAATTACATTTGTATGTATTGTAAATAAAATATATAGATCGCACTGAATGTCAGCTTGCTTATTTGTTTCAAGATAAGGATTTATTGAGTCCACATGTCATGCAAACAAGAAACTCTGCTTCTAACCGTCGTTCCAACCACACAACTTTGTGATGCTGTTTGCGAATGTTTTCGGGAAACACAGACTCGCTGCACTATTCTGACAACGACGGAACATGCAACCATAGTTGGCTAACGATGCCTTTGGGAAACACAGCCCTGGTTGTTTTCAAGATAAAACCCTCATTGACTAATAACACAACGAAGATATGAATCTTGAAAGAGGTGCATCTTGTGTTTAACGTAATTTGAGTTCAAACAGCCAAAGAGTAAAAAAAAAAAAACATGAACAAGATCTGATAGAAATCCCACCTCATTGTTATCGTATAGTCATGCCTAATTTTAAGCCCAGAATGTGTGTTTATGCAGGATCAACTGTAGCAGTTAACCTGGAGACAGGGTTGCCAGATTGGGCGGTTTACCAATCTATTTTGCGGGCAAAAATGGGTTTGGGCGGGTGGATAAAAATTGGGCTGGTTTCGGATCAGTTCGGCGGGTTTTTGTTGCCGAAACACCGGCACTTCAGATCCTTATTCCTGCGACCCAATGTTCAGCAGGCAGTCTCACTCACACACACACGTACACACACACACACACACACACACACACTACAACTCTGGCTGACGTGCCCCCAACATAGTAGTGCGGTGTTTTCAAACTTAGGTAGCTGTCAATGCGGTTCATGACCTGTTCATGATGACACTCTTTCTTGGTCAGCGGCAGCGCCAACACAGATTTGAATATGATTTTGTCAAAGGTTCAATCGACAAACGAAATGGAATAAGATCGCGTGGGTGTTTGAATCGAGATCACAGACTTTTAAAGATGAATCGTGCAGCTCTGTAATGACACATTTCATCCTCTTTTGAATCGAAAGTGGCTAACTTCTGTCAACCTCATCTATAAGCAAGGGCAAAAATAAAGCAATTTAATTTGAATTAATATCTGTAATATTCTGTAATAAAAAATAAATCGATTTTAAAATCATAAAAATAAATAAATACATTTTAAAAAATGCGATATCTAGGTGAATCGATTTTTTTCTCCCAGCCCTAATATGCATGTTTCATGTTGCCATTTGAAATAACTGAAATGTTAAAGTGGGTTATTTTTTATGTCCATATCTACTCGATGTTTTTATGTTACTGAATGCTTTTGTTCCAAGCGACTTTTAGTGACAATAAACAGACTCATTGATAGCCTAAGTTGATCGCATTATTTTCCGTAACATAAGCTTATAGTTTAATAGTAGCCTAGGCCTAGAATAGTCTGACTGAAGTCAGTGTAGCCTACTTTTGCGTTCATTTAATTGAATATTGTTTCTAAAATCGGATAGGCTAAGTCGAAAAATGGGTCATTTTAAAGCTTGTTAATGATTTCAATGTGTTTAAACGAGAAACAAGCCACAAAAAAAAAATTGGGCGGTTTTTTGTGCATTCTCGCGGTTTTTGACAAGGTTTTGGGCTGGAAAACCTCGCTGGCACCTGGCAACCCTGCCTGGAGAGTGTAGCTACTGGTTCAGCGCTAGTAAAGGACGTTCGGCAGTTTTCCCCACAGCATCAGACCTTTTAACTGGAGCCATTTCACTCCCTCCTCCTGCACTTTGCACCAAAACACACTGGATTCTCTTTCCTAGGGATGTACAGCAGATAAGAGTGTGATGATGAAAGAATGAGTACTTTCTGAAACTAATGCAGTCTAACAGAGCAGCCCAACATTCAGTCAATGTGCAGTAAGCGATGCTGCGCAAAGATTGTTCATTTTCGAAAACAGCATCGCACACCGTTCTCAAAAATGAATATTATGACAGCTGTATTCTACCATTTTTTTTCATTCAGCTTTTCTAAGGGTTATTTGATGCCTGTATCTTGCATAATGTGCTGTTGAATTAAATGATTGTGAAATAAAATATCAGGGATGTTTTGGCAACAAAAGGAGAACCAACACAATATAACCTGATTGGTGTGTATTTTAACAGTTGCAATGTTGTGTTGTGAGTTAGGTATTAACACTTGTGTACATCTGCTTTACAAAATGTGTCTATTCTTAATTTAATTCATGAACATATCCTATATAAACTTGTAATGCATTTACTTATTATCATAAATAGTTCTATAATTAATTTTCAATATGTACAAAACCACTTTAACTTTGAATGTTTGTGTTGGCTGTTTCTACATATAAAGTTTTTATACAGTAAGACATAGTTTTTTTATTTATTGTCATCAGAATGGGACCATTTAAAGTCTTTATAAAGTCCCTCTTCCTCTGGAAACTGTCTCCTAATGGCTGACACACACAACACATGCAGGTAAGGGTCTAAATACTAGCTTTGCTATTGCCTGATACATGATACAGGGTTCCTACACAATTTCCATTTTAAAATTCCGTACTTTTCCAGACTCAAATTTCCAGACCCTACAGATTTGTCCGACCAATATTAAGTATAAGTCAATTAATACCAAACCCAGTCAAGTTCAAAGCAGAGCATTTTATTAAAACTGCAATGTTATTCATTTTTGTGATTTTGTAAATTTAAATAACTGTAAATGTCCCCTACAGAAACAGAAGGGATGTTCATGTACAATTAACCAGAAAATTAGAAAGTAGAGCTAAAATCCATTGACATTGCTTAATTGGCTATTAGGTACAGCACACTTGTAAAGACTGTTTAACCAATAGGCTTTTCATTTTTGGGTGAACTATCCCTTTAAGAACTCCACCATTGACTCGTTTTTTTCCTCAAACCCAACTTGCTTTCTCAAAACTACAAAGTGCTGTGTTAACCACTGTTGAACTCCTGGGCCCGTATTCATAAAGAATCTTAATGCAAAGAGTAGCTCCTAGTGACAAAATTCTAAGAAAATTCTTAGAAATGTGGGCGTTTACTCTTAAAATGAAAGAAAAAATCCTAGTAAAGAAAAAAGTAATTCAGAAAGCATCTTAACCCTTAAAAGAGCTCTTAAGGTCAAAATTGTTAGGGGCACGGACGAGGACTTTTAGGAGGCTTAAGAGTTTCTTTAGCAGAGGAGAAAATGGCAGAAAGACGAAGAGGGAGAAGAAATGTGTTGCAGACAATGAATAACAGTATAGATTAGATAATAAGACGCTATAGATTAGATCGTGCAGGGATCATGTTTGTGACTGATCTTATTAGAGACACGCTAACATCTCCGACACAGCACAGAAATGCCATAGCGCCAGAAATGAAAGTAATCACTACATTACGATATTTGGCAACTGGGAAAATTCCATGTTTGATACATTAAAACCAACATTCAAACCACCACTTAAATAGACATGCCAGCAATCAGTGTAATTGGAAAGAGTGGAACAATTTTTATCATTCTAAGCCAATCAAATACCTTATAGGAAATTAACAGCATGGTAAATAATAAAAAAAAGGATTTATATACACATATATAATGTGTGTGTCAGTGTGTGTGAGAACGGTCAAATAGGAAAAATGACGCATGTAATTTCAAAGTGAAGTTTTTGAATAGACCCTATACTTAAAATCACTTTATTTTTTTTTCTTCTTGGACAACCAACCAATCACAGTCTTCAAAAGATTGTGTCATACATAGCAACGGGGTCAACCCCGCCTCCTTACTAAGATGAAAGTTTTTGTCTTTTCCTTACTCAGAGTTGCTCTCAGATCGGTCCCGAATCGCTTTTAAGCTAAGACTCCTACGTAAAAGTTTTTAAGCTAAATTAAGAGTTTTCTTAGAGGATTCTTAGAATCTTTATGAATACGGGCCCTGAACAGTAAGGAACACACACAGGTCTGACCTGTACTGCCATAGCTAGGCTACAAGTTTTTTTCATTTCATTGATTTTCATTTAAATGTTTTTGTCATATTTCAGTAGCTCTTGTTCTTTATATTTTTGCAGCTTTCCTAAGGGCATATGATTTTGCAAGCACAGAGATATTGTCACTGGTTTCCTCTGCAGATGTCAGAAGTGTATTTATGTTGTTGTGAAGCTTTCTTCTCTTCATCTTCATTTGGTCCACCTCATCCTGTAATACTTGTCGTTTCTTTGTTTGTTGTGTGTGCTCCCTCTTTTTGTTTTCCTCATCAAGGTATGCATGGTATTTCTTTCTTGCACAGCCAGCAGACTGTAGCAGTTCTTTGGTCATACCTACATTAGCTACCCCACCCACATGGTGCAGGTGGTCTACTATTACTTGCTGGGCAATCAAGGTTCTCTCCTTCATGTTTGCAACAGTGATGTTCTTATTAACAGAGAACCCCTTTTTCCACAGAAGCCTGACCATGGGACAGCAGGAGAACCTTTTGGATTATAATCAAGGATTATAAAAAGATAATCTGCCAAAAAAGGTAGCGTTGGCTTGTCAGTTTGATACTTTATTAGAAAAGGCTGGCATTCTTGAGCAACTGGGAGGAAGATGTTGGCTTTTACCTAAAACATGAAGTCAGTGCATGCCTTCTCAACAGACTCAAAAGACTTGTTTTTTTGGACGTGGTATCTTAGAGGCCTTAACATTAGCAACATATGTCTGGATCTGTGGCCATATTGTAATGGCTCTTTCTAACACTGTGACATTTTCAAGCCATCTATGTTGACAGTACCTGAGAGGGAAAACAGTTTAACCTGTTACTTTGCTGTAATCATCATGCCTGGCTGGGGTGTCCTTGAAAGCCAATAAAGGCAACTTGCTCAATGTCCCAAGCGGTTGTACTGCTACCAGCTTTAGATGCATCACATGTAGCCCACAACTCCCTATGTAGAGGAGTTTGGAGCCAGTCTCCTCTTCCTCTTTCTTGCTTTTATTTAATAAACCTCTTTCCACAGTCTAAAGCAGGGTTCCTCAATAGGCGGCCCGCGGGCCACATCCGGCCCGTGAGAGGAAAATGTTTGGCCCGCGCTTATTTCAAGGTTGTCATGGTAACATCAGCGTAAGCACGTCACTGGCGTAAAAATTCAAACGCAGTATCTGACAGCATTCGCGCACATCGAAAATGGCAAGTGTTAAGAAAAGAAAAGTGGACACAGAAAATAGACGATTTAAATCTGAATGGACTGAACAATTTTGTTTTATTTTGCCTGATCACAACAACGCAAAGCCAACGTGTTTGATATGCACGCAGACCGTGGCTGTCTGTAAGGCTGATAATATCAAACGCCATTTCAACTCATTGCACTGCAATTTTAACAGCAATTTTCCTGAACTTTTTGAGAGTCGCAAACAGAAGGTAACACAATTGGTAGCAGCTTACAAGCAATCAGTTGCTGTTATTCATAAAACCACATCCATACAGGAGAATGCCACCGCAGCATCCTTACGTGTGGCTTGGAACCTAGCAAAGGCCAAAAAGCCGTTCACGGATGCCGAATTAATTAAAACCTGTGCGATTGACATGGTGGATGAAGTTTTAAATCACGATGAGAAAACGAAAAAAATGGTTGTGGAGCTATTACAGAAGGTGCCATTATCCGATTGCACGGCAACAAGAAGAGTAGAGGCATTGGCGGGTGAGTGTCTGTCCAATCTTTTATCCGACATAAAGAAAGCCGAAGTTATGTCACTTGCAATAGACTCGTCTTGCGACCGAACCGACATTGAACAGCTGTCAGTGTTCGTCAGATTTTTTGATGGGAAGGTTTTCCGCGAAGAGCTGCTTTGTTTGCTGCCAATACAGGGACGTACAACCGGAGAAATTATTTTTAACGAACTGATGCAATTCTTTGAAAAGAATGGATTAGATTTAAGCAAAGTTGTGTCAGTTGTCACTGACGGGGCTCCGTCAATGGTCGGACATCACAGAGGCCTGATAAGCAGGCTAGCTGCTGTCAATCCAAAACTCGTAGCATTTCACTGTATTATTCATAAATCGGTGTTATGCGCCAAATTGTCTGGAAAAATAAAAGAGACAATGGATACTGTGATGAGGCTGGTAAACTTTATTCGCGCGAGTTCTGGTCTGCAACATCGCCTTTTCCGAGCCTTGCTGGAGGAAATGTCTGCAGAACGGCACGATCTATTGCTGCACAATGATGTCCGATGGTTGAGCAAGGGCCGTGTGCTGGAAAGAGTGTGTGAACTTAAAAATGAACTTTGTTCATTTTTAAGCAGCCTTCAAAGCCAAAAGGCAGAGACATTTCTGAAGTTTTTGACCGACAACACAGAGATGGCATTCGTGCATTTTTTGTGCGATATCATGTCTCACCTAAATCAGCTTAATTTGCAATTGCAAGGCAAGAACCACACTATTGCTGACATGTACGAAGCGGTTGAAGCTTTTCGTTTAAAGCTGACCCTTTTTGAGCGGGATCTTCAAGGGAGAAAGCTGCACTTTCCGTATTTACAACAGCACTGCGAGAAACACCAGGTGCAAGAGGACCCGTTAATGCGCGACTTTGTGATGAGACTGGCAGAGAATTTCAAAGAGCGATTTCAGAGCGTTAACCTGTCAAGTGAACTCCTTCTCTTCCTAAGACAGCCATTTTCAGTCCCAGCAGATGGACAATGGACTGCTGAGGCCAAACGCCTGGTTTCATCCTTGGATGAAGCATCTTTGCAGCTGGAGATTTTGGAAATGTCAAAGTCTCACTTGATCAGAGAGCAACACAAGGAGGCTAGTGTGAGCGACTTTTGGAAAAAAGTGGTTTCTCAAGCTAAATTCAAGAACAGCAGAATTATTGCAATGTTCCTTCTTTCAATGTTCCCATCCACTTACATCTGTGAGTCATCGTTTTCTATAATGAACAACATCAAGAACCAGGATAGAAACAGACTGTCCAGTGTGCATCTTGATCAGTGTCTCAGAATTGCTACAACAGAATATAGCCCTAACATCAGAGCTATTGCTTCAGCCTCTCGCTGTCACTTCTCTCATTGAATGGTGAGTACATGACAGTTAATACTTTTAGTTTGATCCAAGAACAATAAAATATTAATGCTGATAGGTCTAATAATTGAATCTGCTTAGGGAAATTGATGAGAAGAGATCCAGTGTGGTGATGAGCAGGATCAGTCGACTCCCATGCAGACATGGAGATCCAGAGTTATTGTTTGTTCATTTGTTGTTAATATCCACCATGCAAAGTTCTTTAGTTTTCTTTATCTGAATACAAAAATGCTCATAATTGCTTGAATAAAACAGACTAATGAAAAAAATAAAATAATAAATAAAATCAGAATAATTATATTGTGATTTGTGACTCTTTTAACAAAACAACAACAACAATAATAGCAGAAGAGCAAACATTAAGGTCATAACATTTTGGTCGGTGGCCCTTGGCTTTGTATTGTCGGCAGAATTTGGCCCTTGGTAAAAAACAATTGAGGAACCCTGGTCTAAAGACTGCAATTTCTTTTCCTGATGATTTAGTACATGTTTGAGGACTCTTTGATATGTCTTCTCACAATAAAGACACGTGAAGCCTCATGTGATTGTTAAAGTTTCCTTTAAATCGGAAACTCTTTCCACAATGATGGCACGTGTAAGGCTTCTCTCCGGTGTGAATTCTCATGTGAGTCTGAAGGTTTCCTTTAGCAGTGAAGCTCTTTCCACACTGAGGGCAGGAGAAAGGCTTCTCTCCGGTGTGAACTCTTATGTGATCCCTAAGCAATGCTTTGAATGTGAAACTCTTTCCACAGTGATGGCACATGTTAGGCTTCTCTCCAGTGTGAGTTGTTACATGTTTCTTAAGGTGATTCTTGTCTGTGAAACTCCTTCCACACTGATGACAAATAAAACAGTTCTCCCTTAAGTGAATATTCATGTGGTACCTAAGGCTTTCTTTACATCTGAAACTCTTTCCACACTGAACACATATGAACGGCCTCTCTCTAGTGTGAATTCTCATGTGAGTATTCATATTTCCTTTTTGTGAGAAACTCTTCCCACACAGTTTGCAGCTGTTAGGGCTCTCTCCAGTGTGAAGACTCATGTGAGAATTAAGGTTTCCTTCTCGTGTGAAACTCTTTCCGCACTGATCACATTTGAAAGACTTCTCTCCAGTGTGACTGTTCATGTGAGTCTTCATGTTTCCTTTTTGAGAGAAGCTCTTCCCACACAGTTTGCAGGTGAAAGGCCTCTCCCCTGTGTGAACTCTCATGTGAGCCGTAAGTTTTCTATTGAATTGGAAACTCTTTCCACACTGGTGGCACACAAAAGGTTTCTCTTCAGAGTGAATTTTTACATGCATTTTAAGCCGTTTCATGTCTGGGAAACTCTTTCCACACTGATGACATCTAAAACAGGTCACGCTTGAGTGAATCCTCTTGTGGTAATTAAGCTTTTCTTTACATTTGAATCTCTTTCCAAACTGACCACATTCAAACAGCTTCTCTTCTGTGCAAATTCTCATGTGAGTCATAAAACTTTCTTTTTGTGAGAAACTCTTCCTACACAGTTTGCAGGTGTAAGGCTCCTCTCCAGTGTGAACTCTTCTGTGGATTTCAAGGTTTTGTTTTTGTGTTAGATTAGAACTGTTGGATTTGGTCTTCTGGGCTCTTTTTCGTGAGGTTATCTTTTCAGTCTGTGTGGATTCTTCTCCAGTTGTGAAATTATGACGCATCTCAAACTGTTTGTTGTCTTCCACTTCATTGAGTTCTTGACTCTCCTCTTTCAACGCCGTCAGGTCTAAGGTTAAAAGAGACAAATACAAATTAACCCCAGTGTCATTAGTTTACCCCTGCGTCCTGTCTAGATAAATGATGGTGAACAAATTTGGCTGTTGCAGTGTTTAACCCTCTGGGGACCAAAAACGCGCCCGCGCGTTTTGCTCGTTTTTTTTTTTTAGCAATGAAAATAAACACTAAATGCTCTGTTAATTTTGATCTTTCATTTTCGTGTAATACATCAATCGATCCTGTTCAGTTTCTATTTTTTTTCTGTATATTCACAATAAAAATAAAGTGTTTTGCTTTTTGACAAATAAAGAAACTTTAACATGATGCGATTTCTGCCTTCTCTCTGTCAGTGAACTCCCGTTTGAAACGCGTTCGAAAATGATCTATAACTCTGCGAAAATTCAGTCAAACAGGCAAACAGACCCACGGGCATAAAGCTTGAGATCGCAGCTTTTAAATGAAGTAATTTATATAAAAAACAAATATTATCAGCTTCTGTAATCTGTATAAAAAGAGAGCGACTCCAGTCGAGCTCATTACGAGCCATTCAAAAGTAATTTGACCACGCCCCGGAGAGCGCGTGCTATTCAAACGCAAATTCTGAGAACCATTTCAGTCTGTGAAACGCCCCCACATCAGCTGTAAACAAAGAGGCATAATATAGCCTACCTTATGGAGAAAATTTTCCGTGCTGATATGAGGAGCAGATCCCGCTGAGGAGTGAGGTAGGCTAAGTTATCCTTTCTCAAGTGTTAATGTGGAATAACGTTATGGAATAACGTTGTAGGCTTATGTAAACAAAAAGATGAATCGCGTTTCTATAATATGAATCGCGTTTCTGTGAGATGAATGAAGGGTACATATTTGTAAAGACTGTTTAGCCTAAATATGAATCGCGTTTCTGTGAGATGAATGAAGGGTACATATTTGTAAAGACTGTTTAGCCTAAAATGAATCGCGTTTCTGTGAGATGAATGAAGGGTACATATTTGTAAAGAGTGTTTAGCCTAAATATGAATCGCGCGTCTGTGTGTGAAAGAATAAACTGCTTTTACAGTTACAGTTACTGCGTTACAGTCAGGCGAAGTATGAAAGACAACATTTTGTTGACTAGATTTGGGTACAGTTTTTACTGTAGAATATACTGTCACATCAAATAAGCTTTTCTGCTCATATATATAAAATACTATTTTGTCAAAAATAAAGTCATAGACTAAGATGTTCCAATGTTGGCTATATTCAAACTAATGAATACATATGATAAAATGTAGGCCTATAATCTTTTTTTTTTTTTTTTTTACAAAGAAAGAGTACTTTTTTGCAGAAATATTGCTGAAATTGTAATTATTGTTGTAATTGTAACCTTTTTAATAAAATAGCAAAACATATTTACAAGATAGATGTAAGCAAAATCTTAAATGGTCAATATAAGTCTTCTTCAAAATATATATTTTGTCCTTGCATTGTGGCTCAGTCAGTGTCACACCTGAATGAATGGCTAATTATGCAGAGTCATTATGCAGAGTGGGTGGGACTAAGGTGTAAACTACTCCTCCCCCTCGCATATTGGCTTTCCAAGCAAAACCTGTTTTACACCATTTAAATCAATGTATTTTTTTTTTTGTGAACGATAAAGCAAGACTATTTTCACATAATTTTGAAGCTAGAACTGAAAGGGACAACATCCATTAGTCAAAAGTCTTGTGGGCACATATTTTGTATGAGTTGTGTGGTCTTATTTCAGCAACTTTCATTTTTATTTTTTTAAATAACCACGCATAAACATTATTCTCTTAAAAATACAAACATCTACATACATGTTGCTCGCATATTATGGTAGGCCTGTTTGTGCTATATAGAGTGAATTTACACCTTTGCCATTAACATGTTTATAAATAACTGAAAAAAGCACAAATGTCAGAGCATGTCAGAACATCTCAAGGGCCCCAAAAACAGCTTGGTCCCCAGAGGGTTAAGTATTGAGCAGAGGTGCTCTAACACAATATGCTGCTGTGGAAATGGAGAAAGTAGAGGTTGAGAAAGGTAGCAGGAGGGAATACAGTTTGAATTACAAACACGCATGTTACCCTGGAATGATATGGTTTACAAGCTACTTATGAATTGCTCTTTGAAAGATCATTTCATTGGGTTTGATCTACTAAACATATACAGACTAAAAAAGTCCCTGTTTACACCGTTTTAAGATGCGTTTTGGTCGATCGGATCCCAAGTAGAGGAGGGAGACACATTCCTGTTTATACCTGGTGTTTTAATCCATCTCTTGGCCACTTTCAACCATTTATGTCCTGATGTTTTCGAGGGGAGGGTCTATGGCCAGGTAAATGTATGGGCTTCTTCAGATCTTTCAATCTAATGGACAAAATCAGCTCACTCAATTTACATATGAACTTTTCAGAGACGACGTGAAAACATATGGCGAGCAGCAGCTTTCGTTTGTACTCTGATATATGCAAGACCACTGCGAACACGGTGAGTGCGTGTTTAGAAATCAAGAACGGTGAGAGAACATTGTGCTTGGTAAATTTGTCTTCGGTACATTTTTTGTCTTCAAACCAAACTTGGGTCTTCAGCCGCAAACGTTTAAATCCTGTCTGGCCTTCGCGGTTCTCATAATGTTTACGCATTAGATCAGATGGCGGAGAGTATAGGCGTCTTTTGAGGCTGTTTGAACACATTCGACCACATGAGTGTCTACACTACGAAAGCAATCCGGTCGAATGCGTTATCATCTTTCCTCTCGCGTTACCACTGGAAGTTGTCGAAAGTGGACAAGCTCAAAACGTTTTAGTCAGTTTACACCTTTATTTACCATCGTCTACTTGTGATTCAATCTCCAAAACACATCTTACTACCAGGTGTTTTTATTTTATTTTTGACATTTCAGAAAGATCATAACTTAAGAATCCTATCTTAACTGTTTGGTAACCATGACAATTTCAGTTAGGACCTCATTTAGGACAAAAGCTATTACAGAATCACAATTCTTAAGTGCATAATCTTATCTTTACTACGTATAGGCATCCATCCTAACTGTCTTAACTTTAAGACAACCACTTCAAAATGATATGAAAGCCAATTGAAAAGATCAGATAACAATAGCCCTGTCTGAGAACGACTCTGCATTAGTAATGATACAAGATGAAGGACAGCGATGTTTGATGTCGGAAAGACTTTTTTTAACAACCAAATGATGTGCTGCACTTTGACGACAAAGCACTGATAAATAATTAAAGACTCACGTGAAATATAGTGATAGGCTTTGTCTTTTCTATCAAGCTTATCAAAACTTCTCTTTCTGCAGCACTTAATTAAAAGCACACTTATTTTGTTTCGCCATTTTAATTTCTAGGGTTTACTTCACAGCAGCTGCTTGTGCATCGTTGGTTGTTTGGTAAGAGACTTGAAAGTTGGGTACAGAACTCGGAGCGGTTTAAGATTTCCTAACTACAGATAAGATGAGATAGGATAAGAATCCTGGATCAAGTAAAGATTTGCTTCTGTAATACGAATTTGTGAAAAATCTTTAATTTATGATAAATAGTATTTGGGTCAGTAACAAGCTTTCTCACTGGTCATAATGTATACGTGTGCATACGTGTTCAGTAAAAAATCTGAAAACTCATGCAAGTCTAGTGTGGTTTATGACATGGTGTTAGAAGTGGGATTTTAGCTCAGGGGAAAGTGTTAGATTGATGGCATATTGCCCCGTTGAGTGAAGAGCTATACAGTCGAGGACCATGCTCAAATATTCGCCGTCAGAAAGTTTGAAAAGCGAGCGAATGGCCAGAGTTTAAACAAAGATTCATGCGCCCTAGAACAGCCACCAAACTATCATTAGAGGATGCCGATGTGCAGGTCAGTGCTTCAGCTCAGATGCTACGAAAGCAGATGACGAGCTGCAAAGCGTGCTTAAATATGTCCGGCAAGGGTGACCTAAACATCTAAAAGTGGTGCTTGTCGATTTGCGAGTCAACAAGGGTTTTTGAGCGAGTCGACAGGGCTTCTCTTGCATGGGTCAAGGAACTTGATCCCAATTAAGATGAGAGATTAAGTTCTTCCTCACATTCACAAAGGCGTCAGCACTGGTCTAAAACACTAAGTGAGTCAATGCCAGTTGTGTCAGATTATTAGGCCAAACAGTGTTGGGGTGTAGCAACGCTACTAACTTAATTGCACTTTTCAGTAGCTTGACAGTTGCTCAGTTACTTTTTTTCTAAAACAGTGTAGCTTTTCCAGTAGATAACTACTTTTTCCAGCAAGAAGTGGTTTAGCGTGTTTAAAAGCTACATTCCGTTTTGCGTTCTGACGTTTCATGAGCCTGTAATGCAGTGATGCAGCGCAACGTTGTCTTCTTTCTAAGTTCATAAGCTAATTTGTTCTTTACCGCCATCTGTTTTTATTTCACACATCTTGCAGCTTTACAGTCCGTCCACCTACAAGAGATTGTCTGATGGTTATGTAAAGGTCGTACAAGAGTGGATATTTCACACGAGTCAACTAAGTTATGCAAATGAAGGATTAAAACGCTGTCTACGCTGAAGACTTAAAGCACATTCAGGAGGTGAATAATAGCCAGGGTTTTTCCTGCATAGAGAATTACAAGGCGGCCGCCTCCGTCAAATTTCGTGCAGCCTCCGGCTCTTGACAAAACTCGGATAGACAGTCACATGCTCAGATACACTTTTTCCACTGTGACGGTTCTGTTGCGGGTTCCCGGTCTGTGTCCATTCTCAAACCGTATAGTTTGCCGATAGTGCTGCGCGGATCATCATAATTCGTGGGTCGGGCGGGCCAAGTCATAAAAACATAACATTCCAATTAATCGAGGGTGGATGACAGATAAATCACTATAATGTATTGAGTTTAATAAAGACACGGAACTCTCATCACGGTAAAACGCAATGAACTTTTACTTTAATTTTCAACAGCGCAATTCTCTTCAGGGAAAACCAATCAAGGAAAACATATCAGGTCTCGACATTAACGCTTGTCCGGGACACGTGTTTTTTTGTTTGTTTTTTTAAGGGAAAAGTGAGAGAGAATTGTACTTGCCCAATCGGACAAATGCCCTGATTAAAATGGCAATATCAAAAAATATAATAAAAAATAACAAGGAAATCACCGAAAACATGAGGATGACTCTGATTTAATTTAATTTAATGTAAGTGGCGATTGATAGCCTACAGTTGATAATAATACCGTGTTTTAGCCTATAGTTGAAAATAATACTATGTTTTAGCCTATAATTGATAATAATACCGTGTCTTACCGTGTTTCCCAATGTTTTGATTGTTAACAGCCTAGTGTCTTGTTCTATTTGAATGTATTGATCAAATTGAAGAATTTGAAATGAAAGATGGCGCATACATTTAAAGTCGCCATGAAATCAAATTTTGCAATTCGTATTTTTATATGTAATATTGTAGTGTTTATTATAAATGATTTATCTGTGCACTTCATTAATTAAAAAAAATTAATGTGCCCTTATATTCTTTAATCAAATACGTTATCCTCCCCCCTCGAAACGACTTCACTTCTCTTCCTGTCATGTGCTCTGGCGCGAGGGCGTGGCAACTCCCCTCAAATCGTTAGTCTGCTATGAGCGAGAGATGAAGTAAAACAGTAAAACTCTGCCCTCTATTCAATATTCCGTTGCACTTGGAAATACGTCACAACACTGGAGAAAAGTCGTTTGTAACTTCCGGTTCGTGGCAACTTTAATAAAATTAGGAAAAAAATGCCCTTTATAAAGGTAAAAAAATGTATTCTGATAAGAGTGTTTTCCAACAGTGATGTAATGAAACATTGACAATTTAAGTTTGAAAGGAGTAAAGCTTCTGTTTAGGTTATAAAGGAAATGTAATTTTGACAAAATAATTTTTTAAATTTTAAATCATCCTACTTCAGTGTGGTATTTTACCATATTATCATGCTTAACACTGATAATTTGAATAATTGTTATGTGATGATCAGATGCAGATATCTAAATCAGAGAATATCATAGGTTCGGGCGGTTTGCGGGTGGATTATTTATTTTCAACAGTGGATTCGGGTGACTCAAAGTGCACCAGATTAATGAATTTATCTTTAAAATGTACAAAATGTTCTTCCGGGGGAACATGCCCCCAGACCCCCCTAGAGGTACCGAGCTCCACCCACAAAAATACTGTGGGAAACATAGTAGGCTACACGATGGCTATTTGATGGTCTACGAAAAATACTAATTTAATTATCTTACTATTAAAATACATGATCAGGAATTTACCACCTCCACCTCATTTTGAGCCAAGAAGAACCCTGATAGCCATTTTAAATGTATTAATTATCCTGCTTTATTGCACTCTATATCAAATTTCTATTTCTGATTTAATAACAAAGATGACCCGCCATGGTTTAATCTGTCCTGCCACCGTTTTGTAATGAACCTAAAAGGTCACAAATCGAAAATAAAGATAAAATCGTAATAGAAGTACTTCTTTTCAAAAAATATTTTTGGTAAATATACTGTAAATATATGTAAAAATATATAAAACATTTATTTTCATTGTCTATGGTGGTTACGTCCCTGACCTGAAGAAACCTAAAGTTCAAAGAAGACACGACATGTGATTGGTTACTTACTTTGAGTCAAACTTTTAAATGAAGCTAAATCAGGCTTTCAAAAAATAAAATAAAGCAGCAGGAGGGCAGACAGGGGATCAAAACACCTGCCAACAGAGAGTAAACTGGGGAAACGTACAGGACAAAAATATTTATTACCAGCCATTATTCGCATAATTTTCAATAAAATATATATTTGTGATTATGAGAATAGTGTTGTTTAACTGTAAGTTTTAAACAGCGTTCGCTAGCAGAATCATATACGAGTCTCAGTAAAAATCCAGCTGTTACTAAAGATTCATGGAGAGTTTGTTCCTCACATGAATGTTGTGGTTCTTAATGTGAAGAAGATCCACACATGTTGAGGAGAAATACTCGTCCTAGATTCACTTTATGTGAGCACTTCTGAGGATGAGAAGTAAAGAAAAACTAATTCATGGATTTATTCAATAAATATTTACTGCTATTTATATTCAGTAGGGCGAGGTGGAACGGATCGCTGTTGATCTGTGCGGTTCGGCAAGCATGCGATTCGCGGATTACTAACTGCTAAATTTAACTTGTAATTTGTGTATTTGTTCTAATTTTATTACTGACTTTTCACTTGTTTTTAATAATGTGTGAACTTTATCACTTAGGCTGAAAAGCAAATTTGAGAATGAAACCAACCTGTTTGTTCCTCAGTTTCTTCTTGTTTCACTCTGAATGTTTCTTCAATCTTGAAGTCTTCACTCTCCTCTTTAATAAACGCCATCTTTATAATAGTGTCACGTGGATCACAGTCGCTTCACCAGGAGTTTTTCTGTGTGTTTGTCCTGTTTAAGATGAGAATAATTAACAGAAAGAAAAATAAATCCAAACTAAATCTCTGTGTGCGTCTCAATCAGCTCTAGTTCAGTAGTTCAGTTCACTGGTAAGAGAGTCAGTCAGAGAGACAGTTAATGGACTTTAATAACACAACATACAAACACTTTATATTTAGTTATGATTTTAGGTATTAAATTTGTATAATATTAATTAAATATATTTAAAGATTACTTTAAACAGATCACACTTTCATGAAAACATTAACAGCTGGTTTGTAAAAGAATTACACACGTTTGTGTTTGTTCTCGTTGCATTTACACTGTTTGACCACCAGGTGACGTCAGATTTGAGGTGATTCGAGCGATTCAATTTTTACAAATCATTTGGTTCAATTTAGTTTTAAAACACTAACGTTAAATTTCTCCATCACTACTTGCCAGAAACAGATAAACTGACTGACGATACAGGGAGCGAAATGAGACGCTCCTCTTCTGTTACTGTTAACGTTACTTTATGCATAGATTTGCTTTACTTGCACAAAACACCACTCATTAATATTAGATTGAAAAAAATACATTACATTTAGATTGATTAATTTAATTTACATAACTTGTAAAAAACGATTAGATTGATTAAAGAGTTTGCATTGATTTAAACACTAAATATGCTTAAAACACAAACCCTTCTTCAGCCAAATCACAACAGATGCAGGAGCGCGGTGCAGCCTTAGGACGCCCAAAACCAAAATAAAAGTCCCGTTCACTGTCTGCTGCGTCTAAAATCACAAACGTACAGTACACAGACATTTACAAATATATATCATAGTAAGAAATATAAATGAAAAAGTGTGATATTCTGTCAAACAGGCAAAACTGTAATGTTTGGGTGCAGAAACTTTTTATACCACATATTACAATATTAATATGCAAATAGCTACAAATATGTTTACAAGTTAAACATACATGTTATGACTTAATGTAGAGTTCATATTATGTCATTTTGGGGTGGGCAATATGACCAAAATGTTATTTCAAGACATAAGACATTTTAATAGTGATAATAATGGCGATAGGCTACTGTCCTCAGTATGTATATATTGGATATACTCCAATAATGCCTCAAGCTGTAACTTTTCTTGATTTTAATTGGAATTCCTTTTTATATTGTAAAACTGAAAATACAGAACACACAAAATACATCAATATACATACACACTAATAAAAGGCTAAATACAAAACAAACCGCTGGCAGGTTGCACTATGTACCAACGTTAAATAGAAATTGCTATTGCTTAGTCAGTGTGATTTTTTGAATCGCAAAAGTTGTGTCTTAATTTGACAAATATGTCAGCATTGTTTCATGAAGCGTGTGTGTGCGACTTAACAAGAAGAAGCTTGTTTACTCCAATCGCTGTTGTTTTTCAGAGATATGCTCGTCGAAAGAGTGCGTTGTTTGCGTTCCCTGGCGTGCTTTTGGCTAACTACCAACATGAAGATATGTATGTAAAAAGTATTTCACATGTACACACACACGAGCACGAAAGCGTTTTCTGCGCTGAACACCGCGATGAGTTTAACACTCAAAGCATAAATATTAGTATTGATATTTTACAGTTCTAGGCCTTCTATCAAATAAAATTATTAGTCTATTATTTTTTTATATTCAGTTTTTTTTTTCTTCCAGATCAAACTTAGGCTACTTTTTTCATTTCTTTAAATTTGTTCTGCCATGTCTGTGTAAATCAGTTGAGAGAGCAGACTAAAACTACTCTGTATTCTTCATATTTCAACAGCCATAAGGCTGCTATTTTAATCGTTATCAACATTTTTGATGATGTACCATACGTTTTTATTGCAATTAAACGTATATATAATTCATACTATGACAAAAAAAAAAAAAAAAAACTGCTCTAAAGAGAACTAACGCCTCCCACCCCACATTCAAGCTTTAAAATTATTTGGCTGGGTCTTGAGAGAGATTACACTTGTCTAGATGGGTCCTGGAATGGAAACATTTGGGAATCCCTGCTATAGTGCATAGAAGTGTCCTTAATATGAAAATAATGACTTTCAGTCACGTACAGACAAATACTGTCCCAGGAACAGCGTAAAGAAAAGAATTAGATGCACCATCTATCAAGCCGTGTGCTCTGGCTGCTACTTTTAACTGAACAAAATGGCTGAACAGCCACTAGATGGCAGTGTTACTCAAACAATAACTTCTCATAAAGTCCTCATAAAGAAGGCAGCGCACTCCCCGCCTGGCACTATTACCACCATTGATCTTTAATATTAGTAACACAATCTTAAATATTATTTTCTTGCGACAGAAGAACTATGATTTCTGTAACTGGCCTCAAGAAAGTTTTAACAGTTCCTTGTTTTTCAACTTTCACCTCCACTTTGCGGACCTTTGCATCTCGATTTGGGAATGTGTTAACAATGAGTCATTCATTTCTTTGTACCTGACTGTCTTTGAGCAATACATCAATGTTAGGCCTGTTCTCTATCCACTTTCTGCGGCTTTGTAAGGAGGACAAATACTCTCACCGCCAGATATGTCTGTCGTGTTCATCAAAGAACTATGAAAAAATCCAAAGACTTGAAAATCCAAAATAGTATATCACTGTAGTACATATGTAGAATTACCCTAAATCAAAAAAACAAAACAAAAAAACTATAACCCTAAATCAAGAAACAGTACACAACTTTTCATTTTTCATTTTTACTGTCCTCATATGTAGAAAACACACACACATGCTTACTGTGAAAATAGAGAATTTTATTAAAATGAATGAGGCAAAAAAATATATAACTTCACAAGCAACAATGTTTCTGCAAGCCCTTAAAAAGTCTTAAAACTGGTTTGATCATATTTAAGGTCATAAAGTTTTAAATAGTATAACAAAACTATCTAATTTTAGTATAAGTAAAATTATCAGTTTAATAGGTCTTAAACTTGGGGATGAAAAAACAGAGTCGCTGTGGCACTGACACAAATATATGTTGTTTGTTTCAGAGTTTTTCAGGACTTTTACTTTCTGAACTTGGACTTTACACCTCTGGTTTTTGTACATGAAGCCCCACAAAACCCATATGTAAATAATATACGGATGTGGAATTTGTGTCACATTTTCGCTCGTACACATAACGTACATCTTAAACACAGTATTGGGTCATTCCGTGTCAAATCAACTAAATTTCATAAACTTCCCCGCCTCAAATCTTTTATTTTGTTAATATTTTCCCTAAAAAAAGACAAACATAAATAGTGATGAAAGCCAAAATATTAAATGTCATGGATGTATATTAAAGCCCATGTTGCAGGTTTTTTTTATTTTTTTTTATTAATATAACCTTGTATGAAAATACCATATGAAAAGTAAATGCAGGATTAAAAATTGTTTTGCAAGACATAAGGGCACAAATTTAATAGAAAACGTGACCGTTTCCTTGACCGTGTTGAAAAAACGCTTTTTTTCACCATCGCGTCATATGACGCCACATGAGGTAGTCGTTCGCCGGCTCTGCGTTCGCTCAGTGCGGAGTAGGTTGGTATTCAGTTGGAGCGGTCATGATTCAGTGTGTTTTCGGTGCTTATTGTATTTCAATGAATCATCGTCGTGGTAAATGATTGTGAATTATGGCCTGTCAGGGCATCGAGTCCACAGGTTTCCGAATAAGAAAAAGGACGGTGCGATCTTCCGTGCCTGTGTGCGTTTTGTGCAGGGTAAGAGACGGGACTTCACTTCTGCTTCTGCTTTGAATAACGCGGTAGTGTGTAGCGTTCACTATAGACCGAATGATTATAATCCCGGCGATATGTGGACACTGTCCCGGCTCCTTCATCGGGTCGCCCGGTGACGGTCCGCGGCCCGTCAGCATGTGGTTCGGCCGCCGGCGGGAAACATGACGCTCACGGATCCGTCAGAGATCACATATTGTACATCTGTTTTACAAAATGTGCCTTGTCTTAATTTAATTCATTAACATATCCTACATAAACTTGTAATGCATTTATGTGTTTGTTATTAGTCTGCAGCCAACACTTATTATTATTATTATAAATATGATATATTATGTTCTATAATTCATTTTCAATCTGTACAAACCGACTTTAATGTTTGTGTTGGCTGTTTCTACATATAAAGTTTTTATACAGTAAGACAGTTGTGATTGTGATCATTTTTTGTATTCATCGTCACCAAATGGGTCAATTCAAAGCCTTTATAAAGTCCCTCTTCCTCTGGAAACTGTCTCCTAATGGCTGACACACACAGCACATGCAGGTAAGGGTCTAAATACTAGCTTTGCTATTGCCTGATACATGATGATAATAATCTGTACAGTATTGTGATCTGAGCATAGTGTTATACATATCATCAGGCTAACGTGAATACATCTATAAGCTAACACTGTTCTCTTGCCCTGTTCTCCTCACACCACAACTCACCGTTGTTCTGTCTAACCCTGGCCTGTCCTGCTCACTTGGCTTCATATCAGGCTCATAATTATATGATATCATCATATATATCAATTATATGAATTATATATATCATACGAGTAAACATTTAGGCTACAATTCCCCCAGCTTTCCGAGCTGTCATTGCGATCCATTGCTTTCCTATTGTTTACTTTGACCGCTCTACCTCATGTTGCGTCACTTCCGGTTCGGCGGTTTTCAAATGCGGAAGTAAAATTTACTCACAAAAACGACTCCAGAAGCCTAAATAGCGTTTTATAAGTATGTGTTTATATTTAAATCTAGTTCCTACATTATTTTTCTATACATTGGCTTACTGGGTATTCTAACCTGCAACATGGGCTTTAACTGAGTGATCCACTATTTTGTTGAAGGTGGTCACAATGACAATTTGGAGCCGACTTACAGGGGGTAAAAATTACATTAGAAAGATGGCAGCATCATTATTTTATTTTTGCGCAGAGATTGGTATGTCTATTAGTAAATACTGTTGACTTTAGCAATATTTGTTGCATTAGATGCCAACTGTGACAGTTCAAAAATGGGGAAAAAGTACTTCTTGTGTGTTTATTTTTTGTTTTGTTTTTGCCCCAAGTTTGCACTTTGTAACTCAAGAAGTGTTAAAGATCTCTTAAAGTCCTTTTAGATTCTGTTTTTTAATAAACATTTCTACTGGTATATTCATTTTAAAGACCCTCTATGTTTCAACCTTGCGGATATAAATACCTCAATGCTGTTTTTTGTTTTGTTTTTTTTGCTTTTTTTTAAGGGGAATGTCTGAATAACAAATAATGTTGAAACTACAAGTGTATCTTGTTACTTTTTATGAAAATAATTGCATAGAACATATCTGTCTGAGAGCCATAAATATTATTTTCCTATGTTTGCGTGCCTGTAACTCAATAAGTAGTACAAATATTCCAATATGATTTTAAATTCTGGTTATTAGCAAACTATTCTTTTTGTATGTAAATTGTTAGGGTCTTATAAGGTTAATTCCCAGAGATATGGAGATCTCAGTGTTGCTCTATTTGCAAATTGTTGGACTTAACCCATTTTCAGTGGTCAAAAAACAAATGTGAGTGGCTGCATACAGCTGATATCAGGACTCTTATTTTGGTCTGGTTCAGTGACGTCATAAGGCTGCGCCGCGCTCTTGCATCTGTTGTGATTCGGCTGAAGGAAGGTTTGTGTTTTAAGTGTTTACGGTGTTTATTTAAACCTATAGAAACCTGTTAATCGACTTCAAACTTTTACAAGCGACGCAGAATGAATTATGTGTTATTAAATGTAACATTGCATTACCTTTAACATTATAAACGCTCTGTGAGCAAAGTAACAGGATGAAAACACATGAGTAATATTAAAGGTGCGTCTCATTTCGCTCTCTAATTTGTGAATAAGTTCATCATAACCAAGAATTCAGTCACTGAATCAAAGCACTCTAAATTAAACTCAGTCAAAAAGCTTTTACAAACGAATAGCAATTGTTTTCATGAAAATGTAAAACATAATTGGCTAAACATTAAGTGTCTGTATAGATTGTGTTCTTTTATTAATTTGTAGTGCTAGATTTGAGTGTTTTTAGTCTAATCAGGTCAAGTCACCTCCATTTAAAATAGTGCTTTTAACAATATAGATTTTTTCAAAGCAGCTTTACAGTGATAAAAGGAAATGAAAGTAACAGAGATAGTATTGGCTTTACAGTAGGGCTGGGCGATTTTGCCTAAAAAAAAAATCTTCGATTTTTAAAGAAAAATTCGAGTTTCGATTCGATTTTCGATTTTTTTTCCAATGCACTTAAAAAATGACTGCAGACATCAGATATAGTGTCAAAAGTGCAACTTTATTGCTATGATTGTCCTCAAGAGTTAAAATGCGTAGAATCCCAAAACAAAAAGTAAATGAGGCTCTGTCATTCAACAATTTCAAGCTTTAACCCAGGTTTAAGCAAAAGTGCAACAACTTCACAGTAGCTTAAATTTTCTGTTCAAGAAATCAGATAATTACAAATTTTGTAACATATAACATTACAATTAAAAAAATAAACTCTTCTCAGTATAGTGTGAATATAAAAAATGAAACATGCCTGTGGCAGACATATAGCCTGCTCAAAGAGTGAACAAATGTAAACTTTTATCTATAACAACAAAACACGTGCTTGTTAGATCTCTGAAACATTGTGCATGCTCATTCTAAAAAATTTTTGCAAGAAAGATGAGCCTGTCCACAACCTCTGGCTTAAGGCAGGCCCGGTTGCAGGTAACTATTCCCCCACCCACACTAAATACCCTCTCTGAGGGGGCACTAGTGGCTGGAATAGAAAGATATTTTTTAGCCAGTAAGCTTAGCCTTGGAAAGTTTGGCTGATGCAGCTTCCACCATTCAAGAGGATCTGTGTCTGGCTCTATGTCTGGAATAAGGAAATACGTTGCAAGCTCAGTCTCAATTTTTGTTTTCTCAGATTGTGGGTGTGGCGTGGTGGATGGTGCACTGTTTTTAAAGAAGGCACCCAGAGTCATTTTCTTTTTTGGTGGGGTGTTCTCTTGAACAGCTGAGGGACCAGCTTCCTCTGTGGTAGAGTGGCAGAGAGCAGAGATCTCAGACACCGCTCTTTTTTTGACAACTTCCAGTTTGCTAGCATCAATGTAGGTTGAACGGAACCTCTGGTCTAAAAGTGTGGCCATGTCCAAAAGTTCCTCTTTCTCCAAATCACAGTATTTACTTTCGAGGTAACGCATGATGTTAGCTTTGATTGTTTTTGTTAGCTCCAAATCTAGACTTGTTTTAAACAAATGCAGCACTGGTTTGATGCATGACACACTGACACATGATTCCCCTGACAGTGCATCAGTGAAGTCCTGGAGAGGTTTCACTGCTTTGTTGGTGGCTTCTAATACTTCCAAATCTTGCCACGTGGGAACAAGATGACGCGTTTTCTTGTCCGCACCCAGGACACGAGTTATTGCCTTCTCTTGCTCTAGAAAGCGCTCAATCATCTTTTGACGAGACCCCCAACGTGTTGGGGATTCTGAGATCAAAAGATGCTGGGGAAGTCCAAGCTCAGCCTGCACCTCTGTCATGTCTCGCCTTTTTTTCCAGCTGTAGGAGAAGGCTGATACAGCTTTTTTGCAGACCCCTATGGCCCGATCGATCCTTGGATCTTTCACACCATTCTCTGTAATAAATGTGAAAAGATATTTAGTATATTTTTTGTCACTCCAAACTATATATTTGATTACGTGAGTTTTCAAAATTGTTTTGTACTTTTATCACAATTTTAATAGCTGTAACACAGTTTAATACATAATGTATAATGAATGCAGATTAAGGAAAAGTCAGGTTTATTTATGTAACCCAGTCTATGTGTGTAAACCAGTTGAAATATATACCATGTTCTGGCTATTAAATTATGAGCAAACAGTACTTTACAATGTGCAGTATGTGCACCTATTTATTCTTACACCAACTCTTACCTATAGCGTTGTGCAGTCTGTGGCCAAAACACTGCAAGCTGGGCCAGTTGTTATGATGCTGGTGCCACTATCAGTTGTCATGCAGACGAGTCGTTCCTCCGAAAGTCCCCAGGAGCTGAGAGCGTCTTTAAAGCCATGGGCCAAGTCACCAGTGAGGTTGTCGGGGAAATACGCTGTCTGAAGGCAGATGCTGCGCAGAGTCCAACTAGTGTTGATGCATCGTCCGGCTGGACCACAGGTCCGTTGTGGCTGAGTAAAACTGCATCTCCTCCAGCTCACTGCGGATCTTTTCCCGAGTTGTATTGTACAGGTGAGGCAGCGCTACATCGGCGAAATACTTGCGACTGGGGACAACGTACCTCGCATCTAATACTTTAAGCATGTGATTAAAGCCTCGCTTTTCGACAGAATAAATTGGCAGCATGTCTGTGGCAATATAAAACGTGATCGCCTCTGTAATCGCTTTCCATCGCGCTCCGTTCTTATCATAAGGCACACAGTTTGTAAAGCTCTCAGGAAGTGTAGTTTGCTTTTTAGCAGGTGTGCTAGAGGAGCCGTTTTCGCTACGGAGCCGGCTGCACTTCTCCCATTCTTCGCAATGTTTATTCCTCAGGTGCTGGAAAAGATTTGTTGTACTGCTGCTTCCAGTAGCAACAGCCTTGAAACATATTTTGCAGCAAGGCTTCGTCTGTGTTTTGTCTGCTGCATCAAAACCAAACCAGTTCCAAATTACGGAATTACCTGTGCCTTTCTTTGGAAGTAGTTCTCTGCTACACGCTGCCATGTTGTTTTGACTGTGTTACGCGGGGCGGAGGGCGGGGCTGGCTCATATCGCGCTACGGTAACGCACAAGGACGAAACGCGGAAAAGTCCGAAAAAACTATTGTGGCAAAAAACTCGAATTTGCAAAATAAAAATCGTTTTAAACTACAAAATCGATTAAATCGATTTTTTTGCCCAGCCCTACTTTACAGCAGCTCTAGAATAAAGTTATTGTCAAGCTTAAGTTAGTTTTGATTGATTCACTTCCATTCACAACAGTACCTGGTGGCTCGAGAACATATACCTTGAAATAGGTTCCAAGGTGCAAGCAGGGCTCCAGACTAACTTTTCCACTGGTTGCACTGGTGCTACTTTCTCAGTTGGTCGCACCAGCACATGATTTTGGTCGCAATGTTTTTTTGTTTTTTTTGCTACAACATAGGATTAATCAATGCATGCTGATGAATAGTTGTCTCAATCTTTTAATTTTTACATGACTTAATTTCTAAATTTCCAGAATTCATAATGGACTAGGCTAATGCACGGCTTCTTCCTGGTTTTCGAAAAGCCAGCTCGGGCATTTCCGGTGAACATTCTTTACTCACTGTACATCCACACAAAACCATCAATGGTTGACTTTTTAATGTTGTATCTAGAAGCTAATGTGAACGTTGGAAAAAGCAAGGCAATGTCTGTAATTGGACACGCTCACGCAACATTTTCCAGCACTTCAAATGTTATTTTTAATGTGATGACCAAAAACATTATTTGTTCATCCTTCTGAGATTGTTCCCATTTTTAAAACCGAACGTTTCAAGGTTTAGGAAATCCAACATTTTATAGAAAACACTTTTATTTAAAAATAAATAAATAAATACCTCTATATCTAGTAGGGATGTAACGATATTCAAACCGAACCGAAAAACCGCGATACAACAGCCACGGTTCGAACCGCGATACTCTCATGTCGAACCGGACGTGCCCCGCCCCCTGCTGCCCCGGCCCAATTCTCACTTCACTTTGTCACAAAACTTTTTTTCTTCCATGACATTTGATTAAATAGTAATTAGTACACGTTTAACAACTAATAAGAGCTGTAGTTTTACTAAATATTATTATACTATTATTTACTAAATAAAGTGCATGTCACACACGTGATTTGGGCGATCGATCACGCTCGGGAGTTTACATACGCACTTCAGGATGGCAACTTCGCGGCATATTGAGATTGAAGATCCTCCGGTCACATTTACGTCTCCTGTGTGGGCATATTTTGGTTTTCCAGTGGACTACAATAATGGAAATCGTGTCATAGACAAAACGCACGTCGTCTGTCGTAAGTGTTTCACAAAAGTTTCTCATATGACGGGAAACACTTCTAACATGCAAGCGCATCTCCGGAGACATCATCCCGACATTGATATCAGCAGCACACGTAAGAGACCTCAAAAACAGGAAACTCTTCCTACTGCCTTTAGAATTAAGCTACAGGCCGACTCAGACCGTGCTCAAGCAATTACCAAGGCAATTGGTGTTTTCATGGCGCTGGATATGCGCCCATTTTCAGTTGTTGAGAACGACGGATTCACGCATTTGCTACATGTGTTAGAGCCCAGATATCAACTACCGAGCCGACCACATTTTAGTCAGAATGTTTTGCCTCAACTTTACAACAAAGTGAAAGCCAAACTGGTGGAGGACCTGAGCAATGCAAAATTCATTGCTTTAACTACAGACGGATGGACCTCCCGTGCAACTCAGTCCTTCATCACGATCACGGCGCACTATATTACCGACAACTGGGTAATTGCAAATCCCGTTCTCCAGACACGCGCTGTCTATGAAAGCCATACAAGTGATCATCTGTCGGAAATACTACAGGGAGCTGTAGCTGAGTGGAAAATTGACAGAGAAAACGCGACTGTTCCCGTCACAACAGACAACGCCAAAAACATAGTGAATGCAGTTAAAGCAGCCGGATTTTCACCAAACATTCGATGTTTTGCACACACTGTTAACCTGGCTTCACAACGGGGGATGGGCGTTAACCAGATGTCACGGCTTTTAGGCAGAGTGAGAAAAGTTGTCACTTTTTTCCATCGAAGCACTACTGCTGCAGCAGTGCTCAAGGACAAACAAGAGATGCTCCAACTGCCTACACACAAGCTGATCCAGGATGTCCCCACCAGGTGGAACTCAAGCTATGACATGCTTGAGCGCTACCTGGAACAGCAGGCTGCTGTTTTCTCAGCACTTACAGACAAGAATGTTAAGAGGAACATTAAGGACATTGTTACTCTGTCTGATGAAGATGTAAAAGTAGCTGAGGAAATTGTTCAGGTTCTCAAACCACTGAAAACTGTAACAGCTCTGTTGAGCACTGAACAGCTGCCAACCGTTTCAATGATAATGCCACTGAAACACACCATCCTGGAATCTATGAACGTGAGTTACACAGATTCAGCAGTTGTGAAAGATGTCAAGTCTGCCATTGTGTCCGACTTCACCAACAGATACCCAGACTCTGACTCAACACTTGTGCAGTTTCTTCATATGAGTACTGCACTTGACCCACGTTTTAAATCTCTGCCGTTTCTGGATGACACCACGCGCAGCATCGTCTTCAACAGCCTGATAGAGAAGATTCTGGAATACCATCCCTCACAAGCAGGTATTTTTGTTTAATTGTTTTAATTCCAAAATGAGTTAATTTAATACATTTTATGAATTAATTTAAATTAATTAATTAATACATTTAAAAAAATACATTTTATAAATTTCATGGTTTATAAATACCACAGACCTGCAAAATATCTTACTTGTAGTAGTGAATATGTCCTGTGAAAAGCACTTTACATATATAATTTTTGAAACTCTAAATTAAATTAAAATAAATTAAATTAAAATCTAAACAGAAACTTAGATCATCAGAAATGATGAGCATCACTATGTTTTTGGTAGTTTTATTTGTCAGATATGAATTGCAATTAGCAATAGTAACTTAAAACTATTTTGTGGCTTTGTCCTTGTTAGGCCCAAGCCTCAGAGGAGCAGTCAGAAGTGGCATCCAGCAGTGAATGTGATCCTCCAGCCAAAAGAGCACCAATCGCAGAACTGTTTGGAAAGTTATTTCCAGTGGAGACGAGCACACCTACATCCAAGTCTCTGTCTCAAATGGTGCAAGAGGAGGTGCAGCGTTACAAGGAAGTGCCGACTCTTCAAGTGGAGTCAAATCCACTTGCATGGTGGAAGGACAAAGAGAGCCAGTTTCCCCATTTAGCCAGGTTGGCTAAATGCTTCCTAGGAGTCCCTGCAACATCAGTCCCCAGTGAGCGGGTGTTCTCTACAGCAGGGGACATTGTTACAGCGCAGAGAGCAAGCCTCTCACCTGAGAATGTGGACATGATGGTATTTTTGAAGAAGAATTTAAAATTTTAGTATTATAACTTTTATTTTATTAGACCAGTTTATTTCTGACTAGTCAGTGGAGGCATTTATTTAATTTTAGTTGACTCAGGTGTGCAGTTTATTTCTGACTAGTCAGCAGAGGCATTTATTTCATTTTAGTTAACTCAGGTGTGCTTACTGTTCTAAAGAAAACGTGAAGCCAATGTATAAAGTTAAGTTAATAAAGATAAAGTTAATAAGTTAAATTATTGTTGTTGTTGTTGTTGTTTTTATTAAGTTAAAAGTGAATCTAGTGTTGTATTTGCTGGTGCCCTGCCATGAACCCTGCCCCCACAGCAAACAGAACCGAACCGAACCGAACCGTGGCTCCAAAACCGTGATATGAACCGAACCGTGGCATTGGTGTATCGTTACACCCCTAATATCTAGTAGATGGTGGCAGATGAGCATTTATTGGCTCATATTAGCCATTTCCTGTAATATTTTTTTCACTCAGTTTCGCTTTTGAATAAATATTACATTTTAAATATTAAAATTAAAAAATTGTATTTGTCAAGGTGAAGTATCAAGTATTCACAAAAGTCTCATGAAACACAATAACTGTCAGTCAGTGCAGCGTTAGCTCACTGATTTCAGCGCACTTGTGAAAACTCAGTTTTGTTCAATAAATCTAATTGTAGAAATTTAGTGTGTACTTTAGTGTGTTGATGCTTTGTTTTCAAACGAAAGTGTGAATGATGATCGATATTAGCTGAAGAACACGTCTTTTTTATGTCGTCTTACATTTGAATAACTAAATTAATGCTATGTTTATGACTATTTAAGTGACTATATTCTGATTATAAACTAAGTATTGCAATATTTATGCTGTGAAAGCTACCTCAGCACATTGAAGATACCGACACACCAGCAAGTGAATTTCACCGGAGGTTTTCCAGCTGGCTTATATGGAAGTTTTAAAGAACGCTCCGTGCATACAGTCCATTGGCGTGTTTCATCATCAGTGTGCAATGCGCATGAACGTTTGCTCTCTAGCGGTTAATAAACAGAACTGCATGTGTCTTGCGGAAGAACATTGTAGCCGGAGCAGTGCTGACAATCGTGTCGCTCTGATAATGTTATACATTAAAATTAAAGATGACATACATGGTAGTGTATCATGTAAGTCTAAATAGTTTTTATTTTTACGTTCAGTTAAATTAGTTTAATTTTCTTCTCAGAAACTGACATCCATCCATTTACAATAATGCAGACAGAAATTTATTTATGCTACTAATCAGAGCAAGATGTGATGACAAACGGACTGTGATAAAGGCCTGTAACAGGAGCTTTGGCGAGAGTCCAGAACTCAGTCACTGAGAAACTTGCGCTGTTTGATTGACAGCTCCAGCGATTGAAGGGAGCATTCTTTGATCGCTTTCTATACATGATTTAATCATAGTTTAAATAAGATTATTTTCATCTTACTAAGAGAAACAGTGTGAAGTTGACCGTTTAGTCACTGGTTTGATTTACTGACACAAACCGCAATAATAGTCCACCTGGAAACAAAGCTGTTGTGACGCCAAACCCCCTAACTGAAGAAGAAAGCTGTCGTGTTTACGACTGACAATGAGCATGGATCAGGATAAACTAAATGCTGGATTTTTAAAAGTATAAGAATTATGTGAAGTTAACGGCATTATCGCTTTAAAATGCATCTGAGATTTTGACACTGTTATTTAAGAGCCATCAACCTTACATGTCCACGCCCCTGAACGAAACGTTATCTAATTTTATTAGATAAATAATTTCAGGATTGTTTTTCATGAAGCTTTTGTGGCAACAATTTCTAGCGTCTCAAACCAACTCGGTTCATTAAGTGGAGAAAACAATAATGTGCACTGAACCAATCACTGCGCTGCATTCTGCATGAGATCATTGCCTTCCCTCACGTGCATTTGGCAACCTACCAATACATAAGGAAAATATTTATGTAAAAAGTAATTCACATGTGCACACACGAGCACAAAAGCGTTTTCTGTGCTGAACACCGCAATGAGTTTAACACTCGCAGCATAAATATTAGTATTAATTTTAAAGTTGTAGGCCTACTATCAAATGAAATTTTTAGTGTGTTTTTTTTTTATATTCAGATTTTTTTGTCATATCAAACTTTTGGCTAAGATTAAGCTTATAGTAGGCTACTTTTTTCATTTCTTTACATTTGTTCTGCCATGTCTGTGTAAATCAGTTGAAGCAGCAGACTAAAACTACGGTATTCTTCACACTATTTCAACAGCCATTAGGCTGCTATTTTAATCGTTATAAATTTTTTTGATAATGTACCATAAGTTTGTATTGCAATTAAAAACATGTCATTGATACTATGACAAGGAAAAAAAACTGCTCTAAAGAGAAGTAACGCCTCCCACCCCACATTCATGCTTTAAAATTATTTTGGTGGGTCTTGAGATAGATTACACTTGTCTAGGTGGGTCCTGGAATGGAAAAGTTTGGGAACCCCTGATTTAAATAATCCACGCCCACGAAATACGTAAAAAAGGGGGTGAGGCCTGATTGAGCTGCATTAGAGAATACAGTGTTGTCGCTGTCAAAGAGACAGTTTTTTTTCCGGTGCCAATCACAACACACTGGGCCTCGGGAGACCCGCGGAAGATGCGAGGACCTCTAATGCTGCGTTCACACCAAACGCGAATAGAGTGTCAAATTCACATCTATGGCGCATATAAAGCAAGCATTTGAAGCGAAATTGACGCGCGTCTGAGGCGAAATCGGCTTCTTGTGGGAGGGCAAGTGCTAGGCGGTTGTCTGTTTGCAAGATGGCTGATGTTGATCAAGCATTCATCGAGAGAGTTACCGCTCTGTATTTGCTATGGGGAGCAGAAAAGCGGCGTAGGGGTCATCGTCGCCTTACTTGACCCCTACTCAGTACTCCGGAGGCGTACCTAGTTTGGCGAGTTTCACCATTTGCTCCAGGAGCTGCGCCTGGATGGCGGCCGCTATCAGGGGTACTTCCGCCTGTCCCGCACCCAGTTTGATGACCTGTTGTCCCGCATCGGAGCGAGGATCACCCGCACCCTCACCCACCTAATCTGTAATTTATTTTTGTTTTGATGATAAATGGAGCCAGCCTCCAAAAGTAATTAACCTGTCCTGTGATTTACATTGACTTAACATGGAAATCACTTGCGCCAGACGCTCTATTCGCGTTTGGTGTGAACGCAGCATTAGGGATATAGCTTCCTAATCTGAACGGGTAAAACATAAGTAAACAGTTAAAAAAGAATAATCAAACATTCACTCACTTTTAATGATGCCCAGATATCATTAAAGCCTTTTTCATTTATGGAGTCAGATGAAATAATGAGTCAGTACATATGAGAAAATGTATTTCATTTAATCTTGTTGTGTTGCGTAAAAGGAAAGACAAGTAACGCGCAAAAATCTTCACCCGTATTATTGGAGACCGCCATTGGACCGATAGACGGGTTTACAGTTATTTTTATATCTTTGTTTTGTTTTTCTCTTGTTTTGATCTACTGTGCTCTCTCGCTTGCATATGTGAGTGTTTTGATTTTAGGTTTGGTTGATTGGGGAGTTTTAACTCCATGTGTTATGTGTGTGATAGGTTATTCCAAAGTTATAAGAAACATTATTCTGCTTGCTTCCTGACAAAAGTAAAGTATTTGATTGAGATCAGTCTATAACCCGATCTCCTGGGCCAAATAGTGTTTTTTTGTTGTTGTTAATTATGGGTTTAACTGCCAACTGGGTACAGGATGGTTAAATTGGTTAACATGCTTTACATGTATAAATGTTTTGATGTCTGTTGCTTTGTGCCATTAAACTGGGGTTAACAATTTGTTTATCTTTTTTGTTCTTAGACCTGATGGCACTGAAAGAGGAGACTGAAGTACTGAATGAAATGGAAGAGAAAGATCAATATAACAATCACCATGTTTTCATTACTGGAGAAAAAACGTATACTTGGTCACAGACGGAAAAGTCCTCACGAGAAATGTCAAAAAAAAACGGGACTAGAAGTCTTTTCAGCTACAATCCAACTTATAAGCCTTACATGTGCCCTCAGTGTGGAAATAGTTTCAAACAGAGAGGACACCTTGAAGACCACATAAGAATTCACACTGGAGAGAAACCTTTCACCTGCGAACAATGTGGAAAAAGTTTCACCCGAAAAGGAATCCTTAACAAGCACATGAGAACTCACACTGGAGAGAAGCCTTATACATACTCTCAGTGTGGAAAGACTATTGTTCAAGACTGTAACCTTAAAGTCCACAAGAGAGTTTACACCGGAGAGACCCCTTTCACCTGTCAACAGTGTGGGAAAAGTTTCAACCAAAAAGGAAACCTTAATTACCACATGAAAATTCACACTGGAGAGAAGCCTTACACCTGCAAACAATGTGGAACAAGTTTCAATCAAAAAGGAAACCTTCAAAGGCACATGAGGATTCACACTGGAGAGAAGCCTTACACCTGCCTGCAGTGTGGAAAGAGTTTTGATCAACATGTACACCTTAAAGTCCACATGAGACTTCACACTGGAGAGAAGCCTTACACCTGCCAGCAGTGTGGAAAAAGTTTCACCCGAAAAAGAAACCTTAATTACCACATGAAAATTCACATTCCCAACAGTGTGGAGTAAGTTTCACTCTAAAAGTAAGCCTTAACAGGCACATAAACATTCACACTGGAGAGAAGTCGGTTATATGTGGTCAAGGTGAAAAGTGTTTCTTTATATCTTAAACTCTTGTACCACATGAGGATTCATGTATGTTCAAAACATTTTTACAGTTTTACTGACAAGAATCACCTTAGGAATCATGTAATAACTCACACCAGAGAGAAGCCAAATGTCTCATCACTGTAGAAAGACTTGCAGAAATAACGCAAACCCTGAGGTTTACATAAGCATCCCCGGCATACTCGAAAACATAATACGATATAATACATGTTAATTATTTTTTGGTTCTTAGCTTAGGGGTTAAAGGGCCCCTATTATGTATTTTTGAAAATGACCTTTCATGTAGTGTGTAACATCTAAGTGTATGAAAACATCCTGCAAAGTTTTAAATCGGAAAGTGCACCGTATATAAAGTTATTGTCTTTCAAAAGTAAGAGTCGACTGAGTCAATGAAATTCATTGTTTTTCAAATGAGTCATAAGCCGTTTTGTTGTGACGTCAAGACGAAACATTAGAATATTGGCCGCCCACTTATTGCACGCAGACACCAGGGAAAACTTTAATGTCAAACCAACAGCTGATTCCTGTGGAGGCTGGACAGCATCAATGCAGGATTCACAAACCACTTGCTCTTGAAAGATGATGTTCAAAATACTTAGTTTTGAGTTTTATATTGTGTAGGTCTCCTGCTAACTGGGCTCTTCCCTCCCTTTACCTATCTACAGATAAAGTGTTGTCGGGATAATTCCGGTTCGCGTGGAAGCGATTAAAAATTCTGTATTATAAATTAAGGCCAGACAAGTAGTATGTTGAGGGTTGGACTTGTTCATTAAAACCTTTGCCTCTTCGTCCTTCTTCTTCTGGACCTTTTCTTCGACACATTCTGTGTCTCGTCCGCAACACATAGATGGTATTGCTTGCATTTTTCTTCTTTCTTTGGCAAAGCTCTTTCTAATACATTTTCAATTTCTCTCTACTCTGCCATATGCTTAATACATGCTTACAACATTCAGTGTGGTATGTTTTTCTTTATAAACCATTTCCTCAATAAATGATTTTACAAAAACAATTGCAGTGTTTTTCTTTATAAACCATTTTCTCAATAAATGATTTTACAACAACAACTTCTGGTGTTTTGTTTTACACAAACACTTCCATTATATAAGGTCACCATTATGGTTGACTCCAATACATAATCGCTTCATACACAAAAAGGCATATTTATAATATAAAAATTTGCATATTCCATAATACTGTCAATTAATTATGAAACAGCAATTAAAAAAAAAACACTTACTTTGCATAAAGCAAACATTAAATGTGAGTGATTCACTTTACATTTGTGGTCTATGAGCTCTATACGTGTAAACGTCCTCCTAATATTACTGAAAAACAGTAAGAAAGATTAAAATAACTTAGCAAAATAATTACCATTGACAACAGACTTGCTGCCATGTGATGAATTGTTTTTGTAAATATGACTCATCTTATACATCACGTACAGTCTGTATTAGTGTATGATCCAACTGTTCCCCAGGGTCTAGTATTAAAAAAAAAAAAAATAGAACAATCGCAATACATTACAAAATCGAATCGCAGTACTTGTAGAATCGCAATTCTTAAAAATCGCAATACATATCGTATCGGCACCCAAGTATCGTGATAGTATCGAATTGGGAGGTGTATCGTCCCAGCCCTATGACGAACTGGACACAGTTTTCAGTCCTGCAGTACCAATGAAGTATTTATGAAACAGAATTACTGAACTATTAAGGGTGTTGTCTTGCTTCTCAGTAACTTCTATTCTTAACTTCTATAACTTCTAGTGTGTGTCTGAGACTGATTAAACACAATGTGTGTGGGACCAGGAGTGAGGAAGCTGCTTTACAGACACGCCTGTTTTGCACACGGCACTTTAACACAGAACCAGGAAACAAGAAACAGTTTCAGTTCAGGGAAAGAGAAAGAGAAACTGAAGTGTAGTTGAGCTGTTGTGTGTTTGCATCTCTGTATTTTTGCAGTAAAATGGCAGAGGCCAGAATTACTCAGGATGAGTTCCTGTGTTCAGTGTGTCTGGATCTCCTGAAAGATCCAGTGACCATTCCCTGTGGACACAGTTACTGTAAGATCTGTATTACAGGCCGCTGGGATCAGGAGGATCAGATGAGAGTCTACAGCTGTCCCCAGTGCAGACAGATCTTCAGTCCAAGACCGGCTTTAGCTAAAAACACCATTCTGGCTGAAGTGGTGGAGAAACTGAAGACTAACCTTCCTGCTGACTGTTACGCTGGAGCTGGAGATGTGCAGTGTGACGTCTGTAATGGAAGAAAACGCAAAGCCGTCAAGTCCTGTCTGGGGTGTCTGAACTCTTACTGTCTGAATCACCTTGAACAACACGAGAGTTTCTTTAAAAGAAAGAGACACAATCTGACTGATGCCACTGGACGACTGCAGGAGATGATCTGCCAGAAACACGACAAGCTCCTTGAGGTTTTCTGCCGCACTGATCAGAAGTGTATATGTCTGCTATGTACGATTGATGAGCATAAAAACCACGACACTGGATCAGCTGCAGCTCAGAGGACAGAGAAACAGGTATGAAATTAAAGGAGTCTCATAATACTCATTTACAGGCACATCATTTTGTTTATGGGTCTACTAGAATACATTTACATATTTAATGTCTGTTTTCACCCTCACTGTCTGAACGCTGTTTTAGCCCTAGAAACAGAGACATTATTCATAATACATTCTTTTGTGTTATGCAAAAGAAAATCATACAAGTTTGGAAAGACATGAGGATGAGTAAACAATGAAAGAATTTACATTTCTGGGTGAACTATCCTTATAAAATTGATGAAATAATTTGAAGAAAATAACTTTACCATGTAAGATCTTTAACCCCTCAGTCTCACCACTTCACAGATATTGGATTAATTTCTGTTTACCTGATGATTTGTGTGATGTTTCTCCTGTCATTGGTTTGTCCTTTAGCACCAGCTGAAGGAGACGCAGAGGTCGTTCCAGCAGAGGATCCAGCAGAGAGAGAAAGATCGTCAGCAGCTGAGAGAGGCTGTGGTGTCTCATAAGGTGAGTGTGGAGAAGAAGAGAAGTTTGAGAAGTCTCAGTCAGGACTCACTGAAGCTCAATGTGTGATTGTGATGTGTGTCCTAACAGCGCTCTGCACAGACAGCAGTGGAGGACAGTAAGAGGATCTTCAATAAGTTAATCCGCTCCATTAAGAGAAAGCGCTCTGAGGCGACACAGTGGATCAGAGATCAGGAAAAGACTGCAGTGAGTCGAGCTGAAGGACGACTGGAGCGACTGGAGCAGGAGATCAATGATCTGAGGAGGAGAGATGCTGAGCTGGAGCAGCTTTCACACACACAGGATCACATCCATTTCCTGCAGGTAACAGAGATCTAGAAGAACAGGATCATAGTGGACTTGATCACGAGACTCACAGAGCAACATTTCATGAGAGCAGAATGAGACGTTGACTGAAGTGTTGATCTTCGTGATGTTCGGTGTGTTCCAA
This sequence comes from Leuciscus leuciscus, assembly GCF_965113295.1. NCBI lineage: Eukaryota > Metazoa > Chordata > Actinopteri > Cypriniformes > Leuciscidae > Leuciscus > Leuciscus leuciscus. The sequence continues at coordinate 44,893,373 of NC_138728.1, forward strand.
AGAATTCAGAATGAATCAAATCTACTCAGTCCTTCCATGTGACGCCATTGATGCACTTGATCTCTTATATTAATGTTATTGCCAGATGTTTGATCATCCAAGTGTTTTCCTAGAAAGTTCACATATAGTGTAAGTGTCAAACGCTAGAACTTATAGCACTAGTATTATATAATGAATATGAGAAGAATGAAGCTGATGCTGTGAAAGTGCTGGATTGAGGAGAATTACTAAAGATCAACAAGAGCCGCACAAATCTGAGAGTAGTGCAGGTTATTGATGAAGTGTGGAGGTGATGAGCTTTGATTTCTGTTTTTTGTAGAGTTTCCAGTCTCTCTCAGCTCCTCCTGAATCTACAGACGGAAATGACAATCCCTTCAGTTCTCTCTCCTCTTTTGATGGCGTGAGAAAATCTGTCCGTCAGCTGAGGGACAAACTGGAGGATTTCTGCAAAGAGAAGTTGTTCTCTGACAGAGGTAAAGTCCTGGAGATTCTGCTCTCAGAAATGACCCTCCATCATCTCATATCATGTAGAAGATCATATTAGAAATGTCTTAGTAATAAGCAATTACTTAGCAATATCTTTTTTAAAGGCGCGCAAATGCCAAAGATTTACGAGATGAAACTTGTAGACCTGGTTTCACAGACAGAGTTTAGATTAAGCCAGGATTAAGCCTTAGTTCAATTAGGGCATTTAAGTAGCTTTTAAAAAGGTACCTTAGAAAAAAAAACATTACTGGTGAGCATCTTGAGACAAAACAATAGCACTGATCTATTTTAATGTCCAAGTTAATTTACGTAATTAAAGGTTTCAGTGCCAGATTTCTAAAGCGGTTATTTAACACTCAGAAATATAATGTCATGATAATAAATGGAGGATACAAGATGCAAGTAACAACAGTTTATTTATAAATGAAGTGTAGTGCAAAGTCCAAGCAGTCTGGTGCAGGGAAGGCTGCTCTTACCCCTTCTAAGGCCGTCGTGACATTCGATCTCCCATGTGAGTGTGGAGATAAATAGTGTCTCAGGTCAAATGCACTCGGGTGTGGACGGGCGTTCGGATGGATCAAAAATACGAGATAAAGAGTCGGGTTTGATGTTCTTGGAACCCAGGCGGTACGAGAGAGAAAAATCAAAACGGACGAAAAAAAAATTGCCCACCGAGCCTGCCTGGAGTTGAGTCTTTTAGCAGATCTAATATATTCCAGGTTCTTGTGATCAGTCCAAACGATAAAAGGTACCCCCGACTCTTCTAACCAATGATGCTATGTGGGACCAGGGTCTCAAAGGGACCGAAAGCGGTTGGAGTAACCCATCTGGGGTTGATTGGAAGTCTTACCAGTGGCACAAACCGAGCAAGCCAAGACAAAATTGCGAATGTCACGAGCCATTAATGGCCACCAGAATCGTTGCTTTACCAAAAAACTGGTGTGGTTTACCCCTGGATGACACGCCACGTTGGAACAATGACCCCATCGAATAACGTCGGACCGTAATCCCTCCGGCACAAACAACCGACTCGGTGGGCAACCGGGCGGAGGCGTTACCCCTTCTAAAGCCGTCTTGACCTTCGATCTCCCATGCGAGTGTGGAGATAAATAGTGTCTCAGGTAAAATGCACTCTGGAGTGGACGGGCGTTCGGATGGATAAAAAATATGAGATAAATAGTCGGGTTTGATGTTCTTGGAACCTGGTCGGCACGAGAGAGAAAAATCAAAACGACCGAAAAAAAAGTGCCCACCGAGCCTGCCTGGAGTTGAGTCTTTTGGCAGATCTAATATATTCCAGGTTCTTGTGATCGGTCCAAGCTATAAAAGGTACCCCCGACCCTTCTAACCAATGACGCCATTCTTCCAACGCTAACTTGACTGCTAACAACTCTCTATTACCAATGTCATAGTTAAGTTCGGCAGGTGATAACCGGTGAGACAAAAACGCGCAAGGATGCATCTTGTCATCTGTGGGAGAGCGTTGGGAAAGAACCGCACCTACCCCCACCTCTGACGCGTCGACCTCCACCACGAACTGACAAGAAGGATCAGGGGAAATCAGGATGGGAGCCAAAACAAAGCAACTTTTCAGATTGGCGAAAACAGCTTCAGCTGTATCGGACCACCTGAACATCGTTCTGGGGGAGGTCAAGGCAGTCAGAGGCACGGCTAGTTGGCTGAAGTTGCGAATGAAACGCCGATAGAAATTGGCGAACCCCAGAAACCTCTGTAGGGCCTTACGGGAATCTGGACTTGGCCACTCTACCACAGCCTTAACCTTGTCAAGATCCATACGCACTCCCTCAGACGAGATGATGTACCCTAGGAAAGGAACAGACTGCATGAAAAGCGAATTTATCCGCCTTGACAAAAAGCCCATTCTCTAGCAACCTCTGAAGCACTCGTCTGACGTGCTGAACGTGTTCCTGGAGAGAAGAAGAAAAAATCAATGTCATCCAGGTACACATATATGAACTGATCTACCATATATCGCAGCACGTCATTGACGAGTGCCTGGAAAACCGCTGGGGAGTTGGACAGGCCAAAAGGCATAACCAAATATTCAAAGTGCCCCCTGGGGGTGTTGAACGCGGTTTTCCATTTAGCTCCCTTCCTTATGCGGACCAAATGATAAGCATTGCGTCAATCCAATTTTGTGAAGACGGATGCTCCCTGTAACCGCTCGAAGGCTGAAGACATCAACGGCAAAGGATAAGTATTCTTTACTGTGATGTTGTTCAGCCCCTGGTAATCAATACACGGTCGCAGAGAACCATCCTTCTTCCCCACAAAAAAAAGAGCCCCACCCCCGCTGGAGAAGAGGAAGGACGGATGAACCCCGTTGCTAAAGAATCAGAAATATATTTCTCCATGGCCTCCCTTTCTGGAGCAGAAAGCGAATATAACTTGCCTTTAGGCGGAGACTTACCTGGCAGTAAATCTATGGGACAGTCATAGGGACGATGCGGAGGAAGAGAAGCAGCACAGGACTTACTGAACACTTCCTTCAGGTCGAGGTGCTCAACGGGCACGTTTGACAAATTCACTGCCGCCTCCTGAAACACAGAACCAGACACAGATGAACAAGCAGACACTAGACAAGACGCATAACATTGATCACTCCAGGTCGAGATAGAATCTTGGCCCCAATACACCCTGGGGTTGTATTGTACCAGCTATGGGTGGCCATGAACTATGGGTGCTAACGGGGAGTCCAAAAGTAGAAATGAAAGTGTTTCTGTGTGATTGCCTGATGTGATGAGGGTGATAGGTTCGGTGGTGAGAGAAATGTTAGGGAGTTCTTGTCCATTGAGGGCGTTGACAGAAATCTTGTGAGCGAGTGATGGGAATCTGATACTTGTGAGCAAAAGTCCGGTCCATGAAGTTGCCTTCTGCTCCTGAGTCCAGTAAGGCTTGACAGTGGTGAGATTGGGTTGCCCATCTCAGTCTTACCAGGAGGAGAGTGGATGATGAGGTCTTCTCAGCGGAGATCCCACACGATAGTAGCCTCATCTTCACTACCGGGCTCGATCTTTTACCGGGCAGGAGTATAGGAAGTGGCCCGCTCCTCCGCAATAGAGGCATAGTCCCTTGGACCTCCGCCCCTCTCCCTCCTCCCGGGAAAGCCGAGCTCTACCCACCTGCATGGGCTCATGATCGAAAACGGGGCTGGCCGTGTCCCCGCCGCTGGCCTGTGGGACCTCGAGGACTCCAGGTAGTCTGATTGGGCGTGTAAGTCGTTCCATCCGATTCAGACGAGCATCCACTCTCAGTGCCAGTTCAATCAGCCTGTTCAGACTCTGTGGAAGGTCCAGGGTGTAGATCTCTTTCTGAACACGGTCAGCCAGCCCATGCAGGAACATGTCTCACTGCGCCTCCTCGTTCCAATGGCACTCTGCGGCCAGCGTGCGAAACTCGATGGAGTACTCCGATACGGATCGGTCTCCTGGCTGGAAGTTGGCGCGTAGCCTGGCCGCCTCTCTACCCGCCACCGCACGGTCGAAGACTCTCTTCATTTCTTCGGAGAGTGCCTGGAACGAGGCGCAGCAGAGATCTTGGTTCTCCCACACCGCCGTTCCCCAGAGAGCCGCTCGTCCAGTCAGCAGGGTCAGCATGAAAGCCACCTTAGAACGCTCGCTGTTAAAAGTCAGCGGTTGCAGAGAGAAATACATAGAACACTTAGTTAAGAATGCTCTGCAACAATTGGGTTCACCTGAATAACCTTCCGGGGCAGGCAAGCGTGGCTGACGACTCGGATCCATGGAAGTGGGCTGAACGGGCAGTGTGGGCGGCGCAGCGGGACTCTTCAGTTGTTGGAGCTGTTGGGTGAGCTCGGACACCTGTGCCACCAGAGCTTGCACAGCATGATCCGTGTTCGAAATGTTTTCTTCCTGTTGATCCATACGTGCAATACTGCGCGAAATTAATTCACTCAGACCTGTTGAACTCGCTGCATCCATACTGTGGTCAGATCGTTCTGTCATGATTATAAATGGAGGATACAAGATGCAAGTAACAACAGTTTATTTATAAATGAAGTGTAGTGCAAAGTCCAAGCAGTCTGGTGCAGGGATGTCTGCTCTGAGTGGCGCAGGGACGTCGACAGGCAACCCGCTCGGTGATGTCAGAAGTGCAGAGAAAATCCCAGAGAATCCAGCATGCAGCAATAAACTCCAGATGAACAGTAATCCCAGGGCAGAATGTAAAACAACAAGAACGAGAGATCAATACAGGCAAGGTAGCAAAGAGAACTGGAAGCAGGACAGGACACTGGGAATACTCACAACGATCTGACAACACAAGACATCAAACAATGAACACATATAAGTGCGGCTGATAGGCAACAGCTGGCGCTAATAATTACGGTGATTGGCAATCACCCTGACACACACACACACACACACACACTGACATACAGGCAGAAAGAGAGACAGTGAATTCATGAACTGTGACATAATAATTCCCCTTTACATGCTTAAATAGTACATGCTTAAATAGTACATGCTTAAAAATAGTAATAATATACAACAAAATATATATTATAAATACAAATCTATAATATACACCCCTGATAAAAAGTTTGGGATCGTTAAGTTTTTTTAAAAATGTTTTTGAAAGAAGACTTAATTTATTTGATCAAAAATACAGTAAAAACAGTAATATTGTGGAATGTTATTACTAATTAAAAGAACTGTTTTCTATTTTAATATGTTTTAAAATGTAAAATAATAATCTAGAATGCATGGAGGTGTTTTTATCTGGACTTTTTGATGAACAGAAAGATTGAAATAGAAATATGAAATGAAAAATAGAAATGTGAGTTATTTTAAATGATTTAAAATAGACATGTTTATTAACATTTTAAATGTCTTTACTGTCATTTAAAAAAATGTACTGCACATTTACAAAGTGGGAAAGAGAGCATAACTATATCATACTTACTGACATCCAAAAAAGCAAGATTTGAAATGAACTCGTGACTTTAACAAAGATGTAAATCAGGACAGGCCTAAACTGGGGATTCAACATATTCTTCAAAAACAGGATAAAACTAAGGGATAAATATGGGTAACACTTTATTTTAAGGTGACGTGGTTACACGTTACTACATGCACTTACTATAGTAATAACAAATTGCGCATAATTACAAGTAACTAACCCTAAACCAAACCCCAACTGTAACTCTATAGGAAGTACATGTAGTTAATTGATATTACTCAGTACTTACTAGAGTAAGTACAATGTCACTACATCACCTTAAAATAAAGTGTAACCTAAATATGATTATTTTTCACTGTAAGCCAATTAAAAACATTGATCCACGTTTTAGAGGTAACATCAGAGTAGTAAATAAAATTGCTTTTCAAGAGTTTCAGGAAAGGAAGAACAAACCGAAACCTCTTCTGTAAAAACTATTCCACTATGTTTTTATCCTCAACAAGATTTTGTATCAATTCTCTTAAATTTTTTAGTCATCAGATGGAAATTTAAAAAGCTCAAGATCACCAAAGGCTGAAAACACTGAAAATCCCCAACAATAGGCCTACAATGCTTCAAAACTTTGTAAACCATATTATTACACTTATTGGTGAATCAATTTAATGGATCCTTGCTAAATTAATGTATCAGTTTCTTTAAAAAAATATCAAATTAAAGGTAAATTCATTCTACCATTTTAATAGTGTAAATATAATAATAGACCTAATTATAATAAACAGAATAATAACCAACATTAATATTCAGGGAAGACGATTAGACAATATTTTATTAAGAGGGGGGTGTCAGGGACCTGGATGATGGATAATGATAATGATGATTTGCACAGGATATCAGACAGATCTGACAGATTCATAATTCCTGATTCTGATGTGTTTTCTCTCCATCAGATTCCCATCAGTTCACTCTGGATCTGAACACAGTGAATAAAGCCCTCAGTCTGTCTGAGAAGAACAGAGTGGTTACTAACACTGACAGAGAGATTCAGCCGTATCCTGATCATCCAGACAGATTTGATGTGTTTCCTCAGGTTTTGTGTAGAGAGAGTTTGTGTGAACCCTGTTACTGGGAGATTGAGTGGAGTGGGAGACGTGTGTGTATATCAGTGTCATATAAGAGCATCAGCAGGAAGGGACGGAGTAATGAGTGTCGGTTTGGACTTAATAATCAGTCCTGGTGTTTGATCTGCGCTTACTCCGGTTACTCATTCACACACAATAACATAAAGACTGATCTCCCTGTAAAGTCCATCATCAGAAGAATAAGAGTGTGTGTGGATCACAGTGCAGGAACTCTGTCCTTCTACAACGTCTCTGACACACTGAGCCTCATACACACAGTCCAGACCACATTCACTCAACCGCTCTATCCTGGGTTTAGGGTCCTTTCTGGATCATCAGTGAAACTGTGTTGATGAATGAGAATAGACTGATGAGAGATTCTACCCATAATGCTTTGAGCTGCATGATAAATCAGTGACAGTGAGATGTTCTAGAGTCTCTTATTTTCTCTTCATTACATTAATAACACAGCTGACTTATATATATTTTTAGCAAAGTAGGCCTAAGAAACAAATGTGTACAAAGTTGCACAAGTTAGGCTACCGCTACAAAGTTACAAAATGCAACACGTCACGTGTAATGTGCAGCGTCTCCTCCACTCGCACGCATCACACTGGGCCTGCTGTGCTGTACTGTGTAGCTTAAGTGCAACATGGAGCTTGAAGATGTAAAGAAAAAAAAGAAAAACAGGAGAATTAACTTTGAGCAAACTTTGAGTTTGGAGGAAAGTCGGAGGTATGGAACCATTTTAAACAAATCGTGGGCAGTGACAACATATGTGTTGGCTTTGTCGAGTGCATTAAGTGCTCGCCTACGACAGCAACAAAACGGGACTTCGACGATGAACAGACACATGAAGCATGCCATGACAGAAAGGATGATAGTCAGCCTTCAATGTCCTCTTTTGTTACTTCTCCAGTCCTAGGCCATCCAAAGGTCATTCTTGTTCTGAAAAACTTAATTGAATTTCTGTCTTTGATCTGTTGTTCTTTGTTGTATTATTAAGTCAAGTCATCTTCATTTATATAGCGCTTTTAACAATGTAGATTGTTCCAAAGCGGCTTTACAGAGATACAAGGATAGTTTAAAGTAACAGAGATTGTTTTGGCTTTATAGCAGTTTTTGAATAAAGTTATTTTCCAGCTAAAGTTAGTTTGATTGATTCACTTCCGTCGCAACGATCATTAGTTATTAACTTAGGGGCCGCCAAGACGACACCGTTTTAACAGGAAACTCTACACAGACTTTAAATGCGAAACCTGTAAGAACGCTGATGGCGTGCACATGCGTATTACGAATTCAGTCTATTGGTATGCGCGTTTGAATATATGTGCACAGGTTTGTAATTCCCTACAAACCAAGCCTTAAGAAACTACTTCTCTGGCCTTAACATTTTGATACAGAATTTTATCACTTCGGGGGAGATACGCGAACCGAATTTTCCCGACAACGCTTCTTCAGGAACATTGGGCAATGACTCATGGTTGTGCTGCTTAAGCAAAGCATTCAACATGTTGCTATGCACTCGCTGAGTCTCTTTCACGTCCTCCAGGAGGGTTAAAAGCTTGACGAACATAGCATAATCGGTGGTGGCGTTTCTCTGACCGACAGGTCCAGCAGCAGTGAATCCCTGTGCGGCAGGTCCGGTGTTGGCTGGTCCTGTAGCTAGGGGTGGGCGATATGGCAAAAATATAATATCACGATTTTGTTCAGGAATATCATGATTCACGATTTTATCAATTCTTTTTCATGTTGGTTTTACTGTTTTGCAAGTGACTGAGCAGCACAGCCAAACTAATTTCCCTATGTTAAAACCATAGCCTTACAATGTAACAAAATATAACAGAAAAAACAATTAAACATTTAGGCCAAAGTGGACAAAGATAAATTTAATTATTTTATCTTTGTTCAAAGTAAATAAATAGTGCTTTTATTTTTTTAGCTACCGTAGTATTATATTTAACAGTAGCATTCACCATGTAGACTTCACTGTATTAATTATACATGGTTTCTTAAAGCTACTGTATAAAAGAAACTTCGTGGAAAGTTTTACGTTACGTTACCTCAGGTGAAAAAATTCGGCTATACAGCCACAAAAAGCATAATTAAAGCATAAAATCTATAAAAATGGGAATGTGACTTGATTAATGACATGCAAAAACAAAAGTACACCTTACTGTCAACAGAAATGACCTCAATTTTAAGCCCCACGAACATAATAGGCCTAATTTACTGTTACGCGCCTAAAAAAAAGACAACTTAATGGCTAAATTTGTTTAAAGGTCATTTCAGTTGCCAAAACAAAGTTCCCTATGGTTAAAAACACAGATAATACAGACATGTTTAGAAAATATTCATTTTACCTGCTTATTTCTGTATCCACGACCTCGTCGAAATATCCAGAAACGATTATGAGTAACTCGCTGTATCCTTGTAAAGAAACTGTATCCTTGCGCCTGGGCGGGAATTATTGTAGTTTGAATATTTAAAATCTTTATAGTTGTATTTTAAATTTCCGATTATTTTCAGCAAATATTATATGACATATGATATAATGATATGATATTAAGTGAAAAGAATTCGTATTAAAGAAAGAATTAAAAACATTCGAAGCAGGACTACTTTGTCAAGCGTGTGTCGTCTGTGTCGTCAGTCAGTGACTAGGTCATGTTGAACCCGTAGGTCCCATATGGGACCCACTTAATTTCTGACATTTCTTCATTTCTCTCATTCCCAGCTTTGCAAATTGGAAATAAAATACATGTTTGATAAATTCATAGGCAGGTGAACGTTGTAATAATGATAATTCAAACAAAACGAAATGTCACAATAGAAAATAATGCATTTTTATTTAAAAAGCTGTTATACTGATCAGATCCTATCTATGATATTATTTGTTATTTGTATAAAAGTGACTATCAACCAAATGTTATCATTTCAAAAGTTTAAATGTATAAATATATAAATGATGTATTTTAAGCATGAAATTATTTTGCCCACATAGGTCCTATAAAGGTCCCATATTATCATCCAACATGACCCACATCAATTGCCCCCACATCAATTGCCCATGTTCAGCCCATGCCCACAAGGAACCCATGCTGCCTGGATATAACCCACATGGGGCCCACATATCAATGTTGGCTGGGTTGAGATGCACCCATAGATTGGATTTATTTTTGTAGATATACACAGAGGGTAACAAGCTAACAAGACACACCTGGGAACAATCACAGAACTATTTGACCAAAAAAAACACAAACTGACTATGAAATGGAGGCGGAGACAGAAACTTAAAAGTCCACACACAAGACAGGTAAAATATGTTATAAGATAACAGGTAGGTTTTATTCTCAAAGCTGAACTCAGTCATTTGATCCTTAATAAAATGCCCAGCTCTACAGAAATGAATGATATTTTTAAAGGAATGTCATATGAGTGTTATGGTTGAAATTCCCCTATGCATCTGACTCAAGTTAACCTCTTGTGGACAAACATGTTGAGATCACATGATCAGACAAATACTAGCGCTGAGAAGATCCACGCTGGACATTCATTACTACATGTCATGCATCAAATTAAGAAAAATACAATATGATTCCTAAACAAAAAGATATTTTGTGTGAATATTAAACCCAGTATCTAGTATTGAAAATTATGAATACCATTCATTTCTATTGTTTTATGGTGCGTAATTTTAAACACCTTTTACCTTATTTTATTTATTCTCAGGTTAGGTAAAGTAAGTCAAATCTGTCCTAAATAATAAGCATTTGAATTTCCATACTTACAATATTTAGATCACAGAAGACTTCTGCGTGGTCAGTTCAGCTCAATCTTTTGTTAAACTGAGACTTATGGCAGGCGAGCTTCTTAATTTCAATTATATATATTTTTTATTAGATACAGGTTAACTAGTTTACATAAAAGGTACTAATATATAAAATTAAACCAAATAATTTACATTTTGCATCTAACACCGGAGAGGCCGTCCTTGGTGAATCAGTGTCTGACTGGACATGTCATTCCAGCTCTTTTTAATTTCCTATTATCAATGTAAAGCTGCTTTGGAACAATCTACATTGTTAAAAGCGCTATAAAAAATAAGATGACTTGACATGTTTTTGATACACTTCCCATATGTTCACCACAATAAATTAGAAAAATACTCTGTAAATAAATTAGTACAAGTAAAATAATAGGTTTGTTGATGGACATGCACTAGTTAATGTTGATGGTGAGGAATTACAGTTGCAACATCTCATAATGTACCTCAAACTGAGTAGTGTATCACTGAGAAACGTCCTGCTCGAGTCGTCCTTGCGATGAAGGTTCGGGTTTAATAATTAGTTCTTCCAGTGTTTCATCATCTGACTCGTGCTTACATTGATATGGAAAAATTTAAGTCATTGTTTGTTACCGTCTTTAGTTTACGGTGTAGGAAGCCTCATGACAGCTGACGTTTTTATGACAATGGGCGTTTTTGTTTTCGATGCGCACGCTCTGCGTTGTACGTGGTAAACCAATCACAACAGACTGAGCTGTCTGGCCAATCAGAGCAGAGTAGCTCGCATAAAGGAGGGATTTAGAGAGATTGATTCATTTGACGAGTCGTTTGAGAATCATTGAAAATATGGTGATGTGCAAATGTATAAAAATTTTTGACCTATGATGCATGTAAACCCGTTGTATGAAACTCCAAAACAACATTAGGAAACTTTAAAATAGCATAATAGGGGCACCTTAAAAGAAGTTCAAGATACCTGAGCAGCGGACTTAGCAAACATCCCAAGTGGCATTTAAATGAATATGCAAATATGTGCTGTACATTTTCCTTTCAATAACAAAATAAAACCGATGAGAAAACTGCATTTGTGGAAGCATCTGATCATAGCAATGTGGATTTTTGCATTAGCTCTACAATTCAGCACTATAGTCATCATGTTCTGTTTATTTATACAATTGATTTCTTTAAAGAAGGTAGCTTTACAATATTAAACATTTCACTTTCCATTAGAAAGCAACTTCATTTTATATAATAAAGAAGCTCTCGTCAAAGAATTTGGAGCCCAAGAAAACACCAACCTATTAACCTAACCAATGAATGGTTTTAACGATATTAACAGTAAACAGATGTCAAATATGTTTGACATCACCAAAAAAAATGGTGAGGTGTCTAAGACCCAACATCAAGCTACTGGGGTGCCTCAGGGCTAAGTGCTTGGACCACTTCTCTTCTCTATCTACATGTCATCACTACGATCTGTGACTCAGAAACATGGTTTTCAGAAACACAACTCTACCATCTTACCATCCGTGAAGCCAACAACCATGTCTGTACAATATTGTGGAGCGTATGGCTTCTATATGTTGCAATATGGTTTCTAGGTGGCTCTAAACGGTTATGTTGTTCTGAGTGAACAATATATATATATTGATAGATTTAAACTAAGTTCTTTTTTTATTTATTATAAAGTCATAATATTTCCTCTCATTTGTTTTAATGAGATGTACTAGTTTTGCCTGTTTTATTAGTGCATAGAATTTTGACGTGAATAAATGCATAGATCCGCAAAATAATCTCGTGTTCGTTAATGGTCCCGTGGTAACATTTTTGCAAAGCATGTCAGAGGTTCTGGGTTCTAATCCGCACTCGTATAGGTTTTTTTTTTTTTTACATCAAAACCGAATATGTTTACCAGTGGTTGTATATCAAGCATAACAACATTTCCTATAATTGTCTGTGATATTTTTGCAAAGAAACTTATTTGTAAGCAACAACGTGTCTGTCACTTTAAGAGTTGAACGGATCCAAAATGCGTTTGAATGGTTTAAAAAAATCATTAAAAGTACATTTCTGCGTGTAGAACAGAAAACAGCGCACAAGTCTTGAATGGCTTAAAGTCCCATTATAAGCACTTTTCTGTTAGCACGTTTTGGTTGTGTGCAGCACATAAACAGTGCGCGAGTCGTTTCGCGCTTGAAATGATTTAAAATAAAAAATTCTGTGACCGCGCTTTTTAGATTTGTGCGTCATCGAAATTTTTATTTTATAACAAGTATCCGCCACCTGACCTCAAGTAATGTGAAGAACAAAGAATTTCACACATTTGTAAAAATGCTCTTTATTTGAATGAGTGGGTGGCTCTTAAAAGAGCCGTTGGTGCCTTTAAAAGGACATTTGGTGGCTTCAGCTTTGGAGTTCCACCCGCAGAGCTTCTCTGAGGTTGCTCAGTAGAAGCTGGTTTCCCTCTGTGCTCAGGTGGACTCCGTCTCTGCACAGATGGGAGAGGCAGATGTTTCTTTGCCGAATGCAGCGCATCTGTCTCTCTGCCAAAAAGCCAGCCACCTTCCACCGCCGGCCCCTTTCCACGCCGTAGCCAGACCTGCCAGTCTGACCTCTCCAATTCAGACGGGGCAGAATGTGCGAAAACACAAACCTGGTACTGGGAAACATCTCGAAGCATGTGCCCAGGTCACGCGTTATTTCCCGAAGGAAACCCAGGCGATCGCGGCCCTCCTGACACAAACTGTTCCCACCCAGGTGGATGATCAGGATGTCCGGAGCTGGAGCTCTGGCCCGAAGAGAACGCAGAGCTGGAAGCAGCTGCTCCCAGAGTCTACCTCCTCTTCCATCCCAGGTGATCTCACAGCGCAGATCAAGGTTCTCATCGAGGCACTGCTCACAGATGTAAGAATGCAGCCTGCGAATGATAGAGCTACCGACGATCCAAACTCGTGGTGGTGCCATCTCAAAGAAGAGTGCGGGAACTGCGATTTACCGCCAGTATTTATGATGAGTGTGGCACGTTTGATTGGCTGTTGTTGCGTATTCTACAGGCTCCACCCAACAGCACTTCAGAGCAATCAATTAATTATAATTGCATATTTATGCCACCTGATTGCTTATGAACCAATGCTTATGATTTGTGACAGTTAATGTTTACGTTGCAGTGTTTATATGGTAATATGGTTTAGACTGATTTTAAGCGTTTAAATTTACATTTACATTTATTCATTTAGCTGACGCTTTTATCCAAAGCGACTTACAACTGCTATATATGTCAGAGGTCGCACGCCTCTGGAGCAACTAGGGGTTAAGTGTCTTGCTCAGGGACACATTGGTGTCTCACAGTGGATTTGAACCCGGGTCTCTCACACCAAAGGCATGTGTCTTATCCATTGCGCCACCATCTTTACTATCTGTGAATATATGTACAATAACAAATTTTAAAAATAAATAACTTTACGATGTCCAGAAATCTAGAAACAGTACATTGGGTTGAATTTATCGTTTAATGAGATCTACTAGTATATATTGTTAATGCCGAGAATTTTCACGTGAATAAATGAAGATCTGCATCATTTGTCTGTCTACATTACTGGGCCAGTGGTTGAATTTTTGCCACGCGTGTCAGAGGTTCTGGGTTCTAATCCGCAATCATAATCGTTTTTTTTTTTTTTTTTACTAACCTAACAGAATATGCTCATTAGTGGTTGCATATCAAGCAGAGACACTTTAGTGTGCATTTTGTTGTTATTCCACCGGAAACTCAGCACAGACGCACAAGAGGTTGATGTGGTGTTCGTTACCACGACTACCGTCTGTGCGTCCCTGCAGGTGCTTCTTGTGTATCCGGCTGGAAGCAAATTAAAATATTGTGCATCTCAAGCTATATTTTAATACTGAGCAACATAATTATTACATAATTTTTTATTGTTTTAAATGGCACTCATTTCTGTGAAGGACCCAGTAGAGGACGCATGCAAAGCTACTTTACACACAGGCACTTAACTCTGACACCCCATTGATCGCTCTGCACATTATTTTTTTGGTTGGAATAATAATGTGTTAAATTATATTAAATTTTCATTGTTTTTCAACTTCATTTAAATTTGTAGTTAAAATAAAAATTTAGTATTTTAAAGTTTAGAATTAAGAAATGAGAAAATTATATGATAATACATGCCACACCACCTGGTCGTAACAGCGATCGCTGGAAGCCACTAATGCTCATCAGGTCGCATAATTTATTGGAATACGAATATAAATAATGATTCTGTCTAAATGTATCAATATTCCTGTATAAATGCTGGATGTGCCAATTCACATAAAATGTTTATTTGAAAGATTTAGAAGAACGCCTGTTGTGGCAAATCCCACCCTGCAAATGGATTAGATCCTATAGTGTTGTACTAGTTATTAGATATACTTCATATTACAATTTTATTTAGAGCATTACCTCTAAGATTATAAAAATTTATAATTTATGACATAGCTTATTTGCTAACTTATTTTACATAATACTATCATTTATGTTGTAAATTCTTCACTTTCAAATTTCTTGTTTTAAATTCTTCAAATTTTTTTTAATTTCTAACCCTCTGGCAGAATACTGGTAAAAGTTTTTACTCACAAAAGTACATTTTAAAATACTCTGTTTTAATATCCATGATTTGCTGTATTGCTGCGTTGCGTATGCATTTATAAAAGGAATAAGCCCATAACCCCTGTGAAGTCATGATTTACACTGATTTCACAATTTTTCCTCTCTCACTTCTGAGAACCATCATACACTTTAAAATCTAAGCTTTCACATCAAATCACATGTCTCTGAACAAACCCCATGGTTTTTCCTGCATCTAATAAAAAAAAAAAAAAAGCCTTATTTAATCAGTTATTGAGATTTATTATGAGTGATGTAGATGACTGCTGCCTTTTTGACCCAGGAAAACCCCTTAAACCATTGTATAAATAAATGCACTGAAACATTAGACCTTACCAGAAGTATTGAAAAACTTTACCTCAGTGTGCTTTAGTGTGCTTCTTCCTCTCCTTTATTCTTTAGCATTGTCCTCAATGTCACGTCCTCTGGGCATGAGACTAATAAATGAATAATGGGATCACTACATACACCAGTACTAATAAACTAAAAAAAAGCAAGAAAGTAAACTCAGAAATAAAACTTACGGAAAGAAATGAGCACATAAGCTGGTATCCAGCTTGTCATCATCATTGTTGTAGCACACGTGATCTTCTCAGACAATCTGACTTCATTTGGCTGGTTTCTGAAAAACATCAAAATCAAAATTTGATTAAAATATAACATTTCCATTCAAATGCAGTTATGAAAAGCAGCAGTACACCGACTGAAGAAAAATCTTTTAACACTTAGCTTTAGAAGATATATTGCACACTCATATCCAGACGGGACTGCTATGGTCTCCCAATTCTTCCTGCAACTTTACAGAGGGGCACATATCAATCATAGAATAGCAGGGGACTGCATATCCAGTACAGATTTTCACAAATTGTATAGATTGAACATAAATTCAAGGTAAAATGTTATACGGTCAAAATAATAAATACATTACAATGGTGCCTTGCTACTTCTCTCTTTACCTTGCTGTGTCTTTGATATCTTACTGCCACTATTGCTCTGACTGTCTGTGTCCTCCCTGGAGCTTGTCACACTACTCCTCCGTCCTTCCTGCTGCTGAGGTTGCTCCTTCCTCGTAGCTCAGTGGCATAAATCCCCTGACATCAGCTAACCACAATCTCTAACCGCACAATCTCAACGCATCAGAAACATACGCGCCTGCCCGTTTGACAAAGGCTTGTTGAAGCCCCACTGTCGTCGTTAAAGAAGGTTAGTGGCAAATGGTTTCGAATGGCATACTACCTAAACAACACAACCATACGCGCCTAACCGTTTGAATAAGGCTGTCAAGCCCCAATGATGTCATTTAACCCTCATATGCCCTTAGTTTCCTGTTTACACTCAGTGCAAATTGGGGTCTATATGACCCCAAAAATGCATAAGCTATTGTACAAAAAATATAAATTTTAAAATGACAAATTATATATTATTTTTTTTTCGTTTAATTCTCATCTATATTTTTATGCTGTGTTTTGGGGGATATTAAGTACTTTTCTTAACCAATTTACTGCAAAATTCCTCAACTACACCATTAGCATACATACGAAATATAAAAATTTTATGAAAAAAACACATTAATGATGATCAAATTTAAATATGAGTTGTTTCTGGATATTGATCTAGGTGTTAGATGCATAATTCTGCCATCTGGTGGTTAAATGTTTTTTTTTGTAGATAATATAGTTTTAGCCACAAAGTGTAATTACCATATACTTCCAGCAGAGGCCCCATAGAGATCCATTCATTTTTCTGGATGTGACTTATTGCTCTTATAACAGCTTTTTTTTAATGAATTATATATTTAAACACTTTAAAATACATTAAATCAGTATTTTGTCAAAGTTTAGAATTTTTTTGTTGTTGTTTGAGGTCTTTTGAAGTGTTTTGTTATTGCAATAATGCTATATAAATTAGCAATAATATCACATAAGTTGCCACTAAAAGAAAATACTTATTATTTAAATAATCAACATAACATATTATTTCAATAATCGAAATGTATAAAATGATTAACTTTAGAATAAGAAAAAAAAACAAAAAAAAACAGCTATAGGCGGATAGGAATAGGAGTGAAGAGTAAACACACCTTTGTGTCTGTGTGTGCATGCACGTGCGTGTGTGTGTGTGTGTGTGTGTGTGTGTGTGTGTGTGTGTGTGTGTGTGTGTGTGTGTGTGTGTGGCGTTATATGTGTGCCTCAATCCTGAGCGAGTAATTGTAAGTTTTGAGCACAGAGAACTATATTTTGCAAGCACATTACATTATATTTTGAACAGAAATGAACAATTGCAAAAAAAAATAATTTCGTTTGAGCAAAGAAAAAACGATTCCGTGCTCAATAAATGTATTTGCTTGTTTGCTATTGTCCATATTAACGTGCAATAATAACCCCTCTCACGCAGTTTACTCAGGTGCTCTCTCACAAACTTATTCTCTGCGCTCCTGTCAAGTCCCTCTCTCTCTCTCTCAATCTCTTAATTCTGTGCGCGCTCAACTCTTGACACACACGCTCGCTCAACTTGCAACAAAGTTACAAGTGTGCCACAAAATCAACCAATCGGAAAATTAAAGGTCAATTGTGATTGGCTGTTGGTCTCCAATCAAATCGCTAGTAGAACAAAAGCCCGTCTTGTAGAACTATCCATAGATATCCATATATATATCCATATCCATATATAATCCAATATTATATGATATCTATGGAACTATCTACAGCATCCCGGAAGTTTACTGAAAAAAAAAAAATCGAAAAAATAACTGACTGTATACAGCGAGACTAATGGATTAAAACACATTTTGGTAAGTATTTTTATTTATTTATTATTAACTTAAAAGTGCCTACTTAAAAGTGCCTACTTTCTTGTACTTTGAGAGACTCTCTCCGCACTGCTCTCCAAACTAAGAAATTATGGATTTGATCAACTGCTCTCCCAATCTTACCTGCTTTCGGCCCCCCTCACCAGCACTGGCCTTGGCCGAGGCTGCTGCTGCTGCTGCTGGAACAACAACTCCCCCGGAAGAGCACTGCAGCGAGACGCTCTTGCGTTCCTTCCCCCATTCCCCACTGACACCTGCTGATTGTTGACTCTGTCTGGGACCTGATCAAGGTTGTCTCCATGGCAATTGCTGTGTATCGCTATGACAATCCTGTGGACTGAGGCACCTAGATTATGATGCCAGGCGTAGCGACTCTCCAGGCCTACACATACACAAACTCTTACATATATACAGATATGCAATCACCCCCCCACCCCCCATCCCTCGCCTTCGATGTTTTGTACCACCAGTCTGACAGGCGGGTCTGTGACCAGCGCCGAGAATGGCTGCAGGACCGGATGGCTGCTTGCGTGTGCTGGGTTACCTCCACCCCCCACTCCCCTCCTCTGTTGCAAGTCTTGTGTGTTCATGTTGTAGAGTGTACTGATTATGTGCTAATGTTGTATTTTTTTCCTCAATGCTCTGTCTTCCTGTCCTGTCTACCCCCTTGTCATATTGTATGTATGTTTGTATGGACAGGTTGATGGCTAATTTCACTGGTACTTGTGACTAAGTGACAATAAAGGCTACTACTACTACTACAGTGGTTGCATGAACCGCATGGCGTCTCTGTTGTGTACCAATCTTTCAATCTCCCGGTTGTCTTGAAGCAGTCTGTTAGAAATTCTTCGGCTGTCTCTTTTGACAGGTTTGCCTTTCCGCAACTGAATAGACATGCTGTTTCTAGCCAGTTGCGTTTCTGTTACAAACTGTGCAAAGAAAAGACAACTCTGATCTTTTGCAAAACACGTGTCCACGCTGAACAATCTCACGTTGAAATACATACTGGGAGATATTGAAATTTGTCTTTCCTCGTCAATGGAATTCTGTCCAGTGGGGAATTGAACAGGGAACACCATGGCTTCCAGCTTTGGGATTTTGAAGAATCCAACAGGTTTATGTCCTTGTGCAGGTGCGATACTAAATATTCCCTCACCGTACGACAAGATCTCCTGTCCGATGTCGGGCGGCTGCATGCATGTGTCTAATGTGAGGCCGGGTCGAATCTCATCCTTTTCCTCGACGTGTTGCTCATCCTGCTCAGCAACATCAACTTCTTGTTGCTTCTCAGAGACATCAGCTTCCTTGTCTAGGTGACTTTCAGAGACATCAGCTTCCTTGTCTAGGTGACTTTCAGAGACATCAGCTTCCTCATCTAGGGGACTTTCAAATACAGCAGTTTCTCTTATGGAGATATCCCTGTATTCCGAATGCATTGCTTTCAGATTCGATAAAGCTGCAAGCACGTTGTGCATATTCACAGTCTGGAACTGCTGGTATCCTTTAAACTTAACGTGTCTCTTCAGCTTCACCTGCAGCAGCTGGGCCTCACTTCTTGGTCTTGGCAGAGAGTTGACAGTCTTCTCCATCTTGGAGGGCACACACAAAACAGCACCATGTACTGCTCTCTGCTGTCCTTTGGGTAGTGCAACTATTTTTGCAAATGGTAAAATTTTTGCAATGAGTTGACGTTCAAGGACATTTAATTCATCCAATTCCACAGGGATTGGTGGCAACTCCAGTTTGTTAGCTGCTGCAATTGAAGACATCTGTCCTCTCTTAACCCTCTGGGGTCTGAGGGGTTTTTGGGGTCCTTGAGATGTTCTGACATGCCCTGACATTTGTGCTTTTTTCAGTTGCTTATAAACATATTAATGGCAAATGTATAATTACACTCTATTTAGCACAAACAGGGCTACCATAATATGTGAGCAACATGCATGTACATGTATTTTTTGAGAGAATAATGTTTATGCATGGTTATTGAAAAAACTAAAAATTAAAGTTTCTGAAATAAGGCCACAAAACACATACTAAATATGTGTCAATAAGACTTTTGACTAATGGATGTCATTGCCTAGAGTTTT
Source organism: Leuciscus leuciscus (assembly GCF_965113295.1). Lineage (NCBI taxonomy): Eukaryota > Metazoa > Chordata > Actinopteri > Cypriniformes > Leuciscidae > Leuciscus > Leuciscus leuciscus. Next base: position 44,913,261 of record NC_138728.1, read on the forward strand.
TTCTTCAAAATGATGTGAAAATCATCCTGCCCTTATCATTCACATAACACAATACATTGATTTAAATCTTGTAAACCACTTTTTGTTTGTAAAGGCCATATGCGCAAGGGGCGTCAACGATTCAACACCATCATGCATATTTAGTGATTCACACCTGAGGAGACAATGGGGCCCGCATACTTAATGAGCCATTCATTCAGGTGTGTCACCTATAGCCACAAGAAAGAATGCAAGAGCAATATATATATATATATATTCTACCAAATTGGTTCACAGTTGGAAGCATGTTTATATTGTTTTTTTTTTAGTTGTTGTTGTTTTTACAAATTGTGCTTGCAAATTGTATAATATCCAAGGAAAACATGTCTAGTAATTGTGCAGTTAATTCTCATACTGTATTTTCAGTTTTGGAATATGTATCCTCTCCCCAAATTTGTCAATAATAAAACACAATTATTTATAATATTATTTATTATTTATTAATATTTTATAAATATTATTTATAAAAAAAAAAATTATTTATATTGATTAATATCAATAATATAAAATTATTTAAAGAAAAGGCTTATATTTACCTTTTAAAATTTGTTTACATCTACCTTGTAAATATATATTTTTTATTAAAAAGGTTACAATTACAACAACAATTGAAGTGTAATCTTTCTTTGTAAAAACTAAAGTATACATTTTATCGTACATATTTCAAAGTTAAGGATTCATTACTTCGAATATAGCCTACATTGACAAAACATACTATATTTAACATATTAGCAAAAATTGGCAAACAAAAGCTTATTTGAGGTGGCAGATATTTCACAGTAAAAATGTGTAATCTATCCAAAACTAATCAACGAAATGTTGTCTTTCATATGTCTGTAACATAGGTCTTTCGTTTTTATTATAAGGAATGTAAATGTTAATTTGCAGATTAATACGTTGCTTATACAAATACATTTTATTTCAACATATTTCAGTTGATTTTTACTCAGTATAGCAAAATAGTTTGCTAAAAGCAGATCATTCATTCACACACAGAAACGCAATTCAAATTTAAACCGTCTTTTTGTGAGTTGTGGTAAACAGCGCATCTCTGCCTGTTACGTCCTGTATGGTTTGGGAGGGTTGTTTTGTTTTCTCTCTCTCTTTCCGCTATTCTTTCTCACAGGACCAGTGATTGGATGATGTTCCTGTCACTCATCGAGTTCACCCGACAGCTCGAGAACCAATCAGAGACTGGTGGGCGCGTATAAAGATCCGGAAATGACGCCAGTGCGAGAGGGCTGCTTCGTTTCTCCTTTGTTTTGCTCTCTTGTGGTTATTTGCTCTTGCTTGTTATTGTTTAGTTTTAGTGTGTTAAAGTTTACTCTGTTGAGCTCTTCATAACGCTGTTTTACTGCGTTTATGCTGTGATCCGACTCTTGATTTTCTCTGAGCTTGTTAAGTCTTTCATCGATGCATAGCGATGGGACCAGGTTAGTACATCACGTGATTTACACTTCACAACACGCAGAGTAAAAACTATTTAACACACTAGTTTATGAGCGGGTGCCAACTTATGTATTTATGTTTATTAGGTAGTGAAGTTAGTGGCATTCTACGCTGAAGATTATTTTCTCTTGTTTCTTTTCTTGAGTTTAGTGTTTGTACTGGGGTTTAGTTAACGTGTTTGTTTTATTTCTTTATTTTCTTTAGCACCACTCTGGTCCCATGCTTTGTAATCGTTTATTGTTTATGTTGTATATAATTTGTAAATAGATTGTTTGGATGTATATTTGATTCACGATTTGTGTTATTGGGTGTTTTGTTATATCAAATTATATTATTTACTAAAAGCAAGTACAAATCCAGTTCGGTTTCTGCCTGTTTCTTAATTTATCACATTACATCTCCTCAATAGAGTGCAAGTATATTACTTTAAACAACTTTCTATTAAATTATTTCTATTTTTATTTTGTCTATGTTACGTTCCATAACCTCTAGATGCCAAGCAAATTATGCGAACGTAACACTGCCGTTCATTCATTCACACAGAAACGCGATTTACTTGAGAATGAAAAAAAACTTACTACAGTATTCCATCCGTTGCTCCTCGAAATACCAGCACTTCTGAGGTACATTTTCCATTATTATTATTCCTCACAGCGCTGCGAGACAGTGTAAACAAGTACAGTGATCTGAATAAACTTGATGTGTTTTCTCGAGCTGATATGTGGGCGTTCACAGTTTGTATGGGATCGTCTCAGTCATTTGCGTTTGAATAGCGCGCGCTCTCCGTGGGCGGGGCAGATTAAAACGTAATGAGCTGAGATGAGAACGACTGACATCTCTCTCTTTTCATAAAGATTACATAAACAGAGAATATATTTTTTTTTATAAAAATTACTTCATTTAAAAGAAGAGAATTCAAGCTTCATGCCTGTGTGTCTGTATGCCTGCTTGACTGAGTATTCTCTGAGTTATGGTTCATTTTCGGATGCGTTTCAGAATGGACTTCACTGACAGAGAGGAGGCAGAACTCGCATCATGTTTATTTTTCTTTATTTGGCGAAAAGCACAACACTTTGTTTTTATTGTGAGTATACACAAAAATAATACACATTTAACAGAATCGATTGATGTATGAAACTTGTTTGTAATATCAAAGTCAACAGAGTAAAATTAATCTCTTTTGAACTGATAAAAAAAAAAGCGAGCTGGTATCGCCGGCGATACCGCCGACCCCAGGGGGTTTAACGCAAGGCTGGGGTGTTTCCTGGCTGGGACGGATGTACGGTTTATATTTATTTTTTATCCGGAGTGCACATTGCAACCGATGAAGAACGTGATATGTAACATCACTGGCACATTTCTGGCACATTTCTGGCACATTTCTGGGTCTTGCGCAGGGTACATCGCAGGATGTGATGTGCTCTGAACTCTGTGTCACCTGAATATCTCCTCACCATGTACGGTTTCATTCTCCTCTGAAATAGAGTATCGGTGCTGTACCTCCTAACTATATTATATTTCATCTTCTTCTGGAAGAGAGCATCTGTGCTGTATCTCTTCTTCGTGTAGTCTTTCATCTTCTTCTGGAAGAGAGCATCTGTGCTGTATCTCTTCTTCATGTAGTCTTTCATCTTCTTCTGGAAGAGAGTATCTGTTCTGTATCTCCTTAGTATATAGTCTTTCTTTTTGTTTCTGAAAAGAGGATCCTGATGATACTTTTCCTTAATGACTTCTTTTTTCTTTGTTTGGTATTGCAAACAGCCGACATACTTATTTCTGTCATAATCCCTTTTTCTTATTTCTTCTTATGAGACAAGATGATGTTGTGCCCTCAAGTTTTCCACGTTGTTTTGAAAATGTTAATGTTTTATGCATTTATTTTTTTCTCCTGTGCTTATTTGTTCTATTTACCACATCTTGGTTTTCAGTAAATTTGTTACTGTTTCTGGTAGAGCTGAAATCACTTGTGATACCTGTTCACAAACAGATGTTGAAGGCAGTTGGACAGACTGTTGCTCTGTTTCAAATGATACAGGCATGAATTCATAGCTGGTCTCATCACCACGACCCTGGAAGATCTTGAGAACTCTGTCTGCCATGTCACTCAGGTGGGTGAAGGTCAACATGACAGCAGTTCCATGGCCAGTAGGATGGGGCAATCCTGCTGCAGTCCTCGAGTGAGAATCAAAGTATCCGTACCTTCCAGATCTGTCTCTGAACACAGCAATACACTCTGGAGCGACAAGGAGCAAAGCATGACTGACATCTGTGGAGAGACACTGTAGCCTTTCGGTGAGAGGAATCCACCACTCTTCAGTGCCAGGGGTCCCTGTGGCTCTGAGGTATCCAAACATCACTCCTGACTTCAGCACATTGTGTGTCCGGTTAAACGATGTAACACTAGACGGTACTTCCTCCATAGTAAGATGGTTGCGATTAAACCTACCTTCAGCAATAAGCTGCAATTTAATGACGACATATAGCGCATCTCCCTCCTCTAAAACTCTATCAAGGTCAGGCATCTTGAACGTAATCCCTTCACTGTGGTTGGCCAAAAATGTCAATGCTACACACGTGCACTGAGCCAGTCCGCACCTTCCTCAACTGCCTCCAAGTTGATCCTTCTGGCCTAGGTCCTCCAATCCTTCAATTGATCTTTCCAGCCTTATCACACCTTCCATCAACCTTTCAAGTCATGTTATCGCCACTTATTTCAGGCTCTCTGGGACAATTGAAAAGTCCACAGCAGGTCCAACGAGTAGAGGAGAGTCCTCCGACTCATCAGTCTACTGAAAGACTTAACCCTCGCCCTGTTGAGACCAATTGCCGTCAATATCCTGAAGTTCCCGGTATGCCACAGGCCACGGGCTGGCATACCCGAAGACCTGTACCTCCCTCACTCCCAACTCCCGCACCATCATCTTGTTATGGGGACCGTAGTAGTCAAGTTTCTCCTGCGCTGCTCTGGAAAGAGAGTCAGGAGCATACTTGTAACGCACCGTTAAATCAATGTCCAAGGCAGAGGAACCACGGATTAGCACCAAGTCAAGTCGTCTCAGGTCCCCCTGGAGGGTCCTGAACTCTCATTCTCGGCGGACCTCCCACCCGTGAGCCTCTGCCTCGGCACAGAGGAGACGGCACAGATTCATGTGCCGGGCAATCCTGGCTTTCCGCACAGCCGGGCATTGTCCAAGGATGTGTGAACATGACTCCAACCCGTATGAGCAGCGCCTGCAGCCAGCCCTGGCCTTGCTCCTGCCCCTGTATTGAAACTCTAGCTGGAGGGCTGCTATGTAATGTCTCTCCGTAATCCCGACAGGGTTTCCCAACCACGCGTTGCTTGCGGACGAGCGGTGGAAGCCAAGTATCCCCACCCCCTGAGTCGGTAGGCCTGCCCATCTTAGGAATTTGTCGTTCCTCCAGTCACTCAGGACTGGAAACACCTGGTGGTGGCTTGTCAACGGGTTGGTGGTGTCTACTCTTGCATTTGAGCCATCCCCCCCCAGGGATGGAAGGTTGTCCATGTTTCCACCGGCTCTCCGCCACGCCTCCTTAAACTTGGATCATGTGCGAGAGTTATCCATTACCGTCTGAACCATCATATCCGTGGAGTGTGAGAGGCTGAAGAGCCTCCTCACTTGAATGGATGGGATTTGTCGAGAGAGCTTGCAGATCCCCGGGCCGCCATCCCGGTTCCTTGCATAAAGTAGCCCATCAGAGGTAGACTGTGGAAGGTGCAGCCACTTCTTCACAAACCTTCTAATTGTCCCATCAATTGTCCCAAACCTTCTAATTGTCCCATCAGCTGGAGAACAAGGTCGTTGACCTCACAGAGGTCGGCTTGGTAGAATAGCCGAGGTACGGCGTACTGATTAAGGAGAACCACCCTTTGGGAGGGTTTAAGGAGCGATGTCCCAATCTTCCGGCACCAATCGTCAAGCGCCCCCTCGAGGTCAGGCTTGTCAACCCCCCCCCCCCTAGGGGTTGAACTTAATACCTAAGTATTTCACAGTATCAGCGATGCCTGTTTGCTGCAGGGCCTTGCCCCCCAGAACGCATGGGGCGCAGTCGTTCACCGTGAAAGCACCTCTGCAGGGCCTGACCATGAAGCTGTGACACTTCTTCGGGTTAACGCATAGGCCCGTAGTCCTACAGAACTCCTCCAGCAGGAGTAGGTTGTGCGCCATATCATTCCAAGATTCTCCTATCAGTACCAGGCCATCAGTGAAAGCAAGAGTAGTTACTGAAAGACCTGCAACCTTGTATCCTTTGCCATTGCGTTCGAGACCTTGGATAAGAGGGTCCAAGGCCAGGTTGAAAAGCAGAGGGGACATTGGATCTCCCTGTTTAACACCAACCCTCACTTTAATATCAGGGATGGTCCCACCCTTGACCTCGACGTGGGTCATACTGTCCTTATAGATCTGCTGGATTAGACCTATCAAGTGAGGATCCACGTTCATCTGCCCAAGAACTGACAGGATGTGCTCATGGGAGACGGTGTCGAAAGCCTGTGCAAATTCGACAAATACCACTGCAAGCTGGCTGCGCTCTTCTTTGCAGTGACGGATGAGGCCCTGCAGTACCTCGATATTCTCCACGCACCCGGGGCTAGGGCACGTTTCCTGCATTCGTTTGTTAACCACCCTAGTGAAGAGCCTTAAGACCATAGACCCGATGGTGATCGGCCTCCAGCTGCTAATTTCCATCACCGCTCTTGGATCTGAGGTCTTGGAAATTAGCACTGTACGACTTTTCTTCAGACTGGTAGGAACAAAATCTGGGGTAGCTCCTTCCGAGACCATCGAAGCGGCTTGAGCCCCTGCCTCCTCATCCGTCTGCTCTATGGCAGAACCGCCCCTCCTCTTTCATCCTTCTGAGATTCTTTTCTCATAGCGAATATTAGGGTGGACGTGCAGCTCATGTATACTCCGCGCTCTCACCGTACAGAAGGTCGCCTCGCATCCATCACACCTTATCCTTCTTTGTCGTGACCTCCTCGGCCTTCTGCATTTAGGGACATGGCAAGCAATAGATTGTCCCAGGTGAGAGGTTTCTCCACACAAGCTACAACTGTATCTAACAGACACGTTCCCATGACGGGTTGCAAAGTGCTTTTGCAGCCACGTCCAAGTGTTTGCCGATACAGGTGCAGTCCCGGAGTGGCAATAAAATCACCACCCCGGGACCCCTCCTGCGCCTCATTCGCTGGGAGGACCTGGCGGAGGTCCTCCTGGGGGGTGGCGATGGGTTGCCCTATACTCAGGGAGTCTCTGGCTGGACTCGTGCTACCAAGCTGGTTCCTTCCGGGGATTGTCCGCATCTCATCAACTGACTGCCCCGGTCTAAGGCGAGTCAGAACCACAGAGCATTATCTTAATCCGAAATCCGTAGCAAGGGTCTGGTTACCGAGTGAGCCACTGCCGCCTACACAATCCCTGGCTCGAGGACTGCGAGGGGATCTTGCTGCGCCATAGGAAGCCAATCCAGAACCTCCTACCGGGCACCTTGTTTTACCGGGTGTTGGCCCATCCGGGATGAATTCTCTATTATTGGACATTCTCATATTTCTTTTGTGGAGAGATTAACCCCCCTCCAGGGTGTACCAAGGCGTCAAGTTGGAGTCATATTCTGAGTCATAGTTACTTCTGTTCAAAGTCCTGGCAACCGAGTGTTCCGCCTACGGTGGTCAGATGCAATGTCACCCTCACTGCACCAACCACCAATGTTAAACATTGCCCTATTTAAGGGATAACCGGGGAGCAAGTAGATGGATAAGAAGAGGTGCAAACCAGACAAGGCGCTGCAGCCCCCAGGCTCAGGAGACCACCTCACCCCATCTAATCCGCAGTCAGCTTTCAGGCCAGTAAGCTTTGTACCATTAGGGCAGCAGAGCAGCACAATCCCTCCACAAACAACAAGGCGATCCATCCTGTCTACCGCGTTGAAGTAGATAAGGTCATACTGAACCCGACACCAAGAGTTAAGCACCCCTTTCCCTGGACGCCGGCTTCGGCATCCGATTGGCTGACACTCAACTTCACCACCACTGTTGGCAACAAGTAGACATATTGAACCTGAGTCACCCAGCACCCAGTTCTTATTGTGCTGTGTACCCGTGGTGACTTGCACTGGCCCCACCATCTCCAGCTTGGATTCATTGGAGGGAACCAGCTACTATATTGGTTCGATTAGTCTTTCTCCCCTATACCCAGGTCAGACGACCGATTTGCACGTCAGGACCGCTGCGGGCCTCCACCAGAGTTTCCTCTGGCTTCGCCCTGCCCAGGCATAGTTCACCATCTTTCGGTTACCATCGCGTGCACTCTCACATTAACAAATTAATTACTCTTCCCTACATTAACAAATTAAGCCAACTAATATGATTTATATTCTTTTGGTTTCTGTACCAATACATTTTAAAAATTACAAATGCAGTGAAAATACAGGTATCGGTTTTATGGTATCGGAGAGTACCAAAAATTGTAGTACAAGGTATCGGACTCGTTCTGGAAAAAGTGGTTTCGGTGCATCCCTAGTTTTCTTGTATACAACATGTGCCGCTAAACACAAGAATCAAGAAAACATGTTTTTGCAGACTGGTGAACTGAGCCTGATTTGAACTTACATTTTCACAGTTAATTTTATGTTCTTTTTTGTCATATAACTAAAAAATAGGTCAGCAAAAGAGAAGAGAATTGAAAGAGACGAAAACAGCAGAGGTAAAAACTGTGACAGGCAGGAGATTATTGATCTTGAATTCAGTGATGAGGTTTTAGAAGAGACCTGTAGCAGCAGACAGGAGCATGAAGAGCAGGTTTCAGAAAAGAGTCATAGCAGCAGCAGTAGAGAGCAGCGCCACGATCCTGCTTTTGAAGGGACGAGTAGCAGGAGACTAGATAGCGGAGATTTGAAATTCAGCAGTGAGGGTACTGAAAGTCTGGCAATTTGCAAATTAACATTAAATTTTTTCTGCATAAATAATTTAATACTACAGATATAACCATATGCACATTTTTGCAGACTGGAGAACTGAGCCTGATTTGAACCGTGTTGCTTACATATTTAGAAGTTTTCTATTGCAAGAAGTGGAGGATCAGCCAGATCTTGAGGCAAAGATGGATCAACATAAAAGTCCCAAAGAGAGAGAGAGAAATACTGACATTTTACAAAAATCCAATGACTAACTGGGCCCGTCCGTTGTCTGTTTGTCTACTTGGAGGTGAGGTTTAATTTAGCCAAAAAGTACAGTACAGTTTCAGTCATTTGTTCATTGTTGGATTCATTGTTTATTTACTTTTGTTCAGTGACCATTTTTACAGATTACATATTTTACATCATTAAATAATCCCAATTTAGTTAATTCAGGTCATTGGTCGGAGGGAAAAGCAAATTCGACAGATCAGACTGGGGTTAAAAGACACAGGAGTCTTGCGCATGATCAAAGAACGGCCTGCCCTGATTGATGTCCTTTTTCCAAGTTTTATTGAGCCAGAGGTATTGTTGCATTTAAACCATATACCGTTTCATCCATGAATTGCATTGTGTGGTTTAAATAGAGAATTGATACAGTATGTTCTAGATAAATCTTGGCTAGGTAATCTAGTTAATTTAATTTGTCACCATTAACCCTAATTCAGGTGTTTTAATCAGATGGGATGTATAGTATTTTTTTGCTTTGCTTTTTTTTAGATGATCCTCGACAGAATTATATATAATTATAACAGTTGACAGTGATGATGAAGACTATGGTGGCTTTAGTCTGGAGGACACATTCAAGATAACTGGTTTCTTTCATCAGTACATTGAAAATGGTAGGTAAAAAGAAAATACCCCTAATACACAATTATGAAGCATGTTTAACCTTAACTTGTACAAACCCATTTTCAGAGATGTAAAGAATACCTTAAAACCACATTTAAGTGAAAGTACATGAAAACAACTTAAATTCTAACATCACTTGAGTAAAAGTCTTAGGGCCCTATTTTTATGATCTGAAACGCAAGTATAAAGCGCGAAACGCAAGTAACTTTGTGGGCGGGTCTTAGGCGCTGTTGCTATTATCCCGGTGGGATAAATGACTCTTGTGCCCGACGCAAATCTAAAATGGGTTGGTCTGAAGTAGCTTCATTATTCATAGGTGTGGTTTGGGCGTAACGTGAAATAAACCAATAAGAGCGACATCTCACATTCCCTTTAAGAGCAGGCGCGCTTGTTTCATAGCGTATTGCTATTATAACGGCGGATTTGCCAGGCGCGCGCCAGGAGCGGTTCACAGCCGAGGAGACCGACGTTCTCGTTAGGGCCGTAAAAGACAGAGAAGTGACATTATTGAACTGCTGCGTCTGTGTGTAGATGAGATAAGCAAAGTGCATGCGCGTTGTGTACTCGCTACATTGATTATTGCCAAGCATGCGCCCTTAAAAAAGCATATGAATAACATGTGCAATGCGCCACTGACTTTAGACTAGATTTTTCCTGGTCAGTGGCAGAATTGTTTTCTAAACCTGCAAAATAACATCAGGGAACGTTTGCGCCGGAACACGCCTCCTCTTTGCGCTGAACCGCCCCGGGGAGCGCAAGTGTATTTCCTAGTTTACCGACGTGCGTCTGTGGAGGGAAAAGTCCGCTGTGCGCGGCTGCAAAATAGGAATGATACATGCGTCGGTGTACAAAGTCAATTGTGCTGGGTTCAAGATAGGGCCCTTAGTCTTAAGTTGTTCCAAACCTGTATGCATTTCTTTCTTCTGCTGAACACAAAATAAGATATTTTAAAGAATATGGGTATCTGTTGATTGGTCCTATTGACTTCTATAGTGTGGAGAAAAAAATACCATGAAAGTCAATGGGGCCCATCAACAGTTAAGTTACCAACATTCTTCAAAATATCTTATTTTGTGTTCAGCAGAAGAAAGAAATGCATACAGGTTTGGAACAACTTGATGCTGTGTAAATTATAACAGAATTTTCTTATTTTGGGGGAACTACCCCTTTAAGTATTTGTACTATATGTAGACTCTAAGATGCATTAGTTCTCAACACCTAAGAAACATACAGTGGAAAACAATAAACCGTTCATTTGTGTGGACCGCAATCACGCTTATTTTCTAAAGTCGAAATAAAACTGAACACCTCAATATTGCAATAAATCATGGTCGGCACAGCATCCTCTTAAATGTCTACAAACACTTAAGTCCCAATATCCTTCAAAAAGGTCTCTTTAGTATAACAGATAAATAAAATAAAGTTTAGTAAAATTAAGTAAAGTGGGCGTGCTGGTTTGGGTCTCATCACTGGCTGCAGCTATTGCTGCCTTTACGTGCTATCGGGATTAACTGTAATGCCAAGCCAGCAGAGGGAGCCATCACCCGAGTACTGACTGAGCGCTCCCTCTGCTGCTTCTACATTCACTTCCTGTTTAGGACTACTTAAGCTGTGACCATGTGCTTTCACATCGCGAAGTATTGCCAGTTTAACCTGCCTTATGGCCGGTTCAGATTACACGTTTTTAGCCCGATTTTGCCACGATCCGTTTGACTTAGAGTGTCGTGGGAATTCGTATACGACAACGGGCGTCGGGACGCAAGATTCGATCGTTTCATCTCGTATAGTGTGTCATAGCGGGCGACAGCCTACGTTGCGTCTGCGATGCTTCACGACACCACGACAAAAAGACTAGCATGTTTAATTTTTTTTTCCGGTCCTCCACGACGGGTTCTATCACGTGTGACATTGACCAATAGGAGCACAGACGCATTTCCATACACAGCTTTCAAAAATGCCGAAACGAAATAGAGACGATGGTGTTGCTAAGTGGAATTACGAAATGGAGGAAAGGTTCGTGGAGCTGTGGCAACAGTACTCCTGCCTGTATGATGTTTCATCGAGAGAGTACCATGACAGAATTCAAAAAGAAAAATGCTGGCGAAAAATAGCAGAATTACTTCAGCAACGCGGTGAGTAACTGACTGGAATTAGCATTAAGCTAACTAATCATTCATTAAATTGTACTTCGCTATAGAGAAACTTGTTTGTGTGAGTGTGATTATGTATGTGTGTTACGAGTGAGAATGCGTGAGTGTGTGTGAATGAGCAAGCGAGAGTGTGTGTGAATGAGCAAGCGAGAGTGTGTGTGAATGAGCGAGAGAGTGTGTGTGAATGAGCGAGCGAGCGAGAGAGTGTGTGTGTGTGTTATGTGAGTTTAAGTGTGTGTGTGTGTGTGTGTGTGTGTGTGTGTGTGTGTGTGTGTGTGTGTGTGTCCATACTGTCCTCTTCGTGCAATCCAGGAACGTGTCCATTGTCGGGTTTTCTTTTTGTATCTCTTTCTGAACACAAGACAGCCAATAGGAAAATCGCCACTTCATCCATTGTTTACGTTCGTTTCCGGAAGTCAGGCGCAACTAGTTTCGCCTTCACGCGCGTCTTCAAAGACGACACGCGATGACTTGTCTGGAAGAAACGTGTAGTCTGACATGGTTCTTGTTCACGACACGACACGATTTTAGGAGTCAAAATCGTGTAATCTGACACAGTGACTATCGCATAAGATAAAAAAACGTGTAATCTGAACCGGCCATTACTAAGCGTTTTTCCTGATATTCTGATTGTCTGCATGTGTATGATTCTGCCTAGTTCTCTGACCATTGATTTCACGGATTTCCCTTTCTGGATTGTTTGCTTGTGTGGACTGATCTCAAGGTTTGACTTCTTTGCCTGGTTTCTCACTAACGTCTCTTGGATTATCCCTTGGATTGTCGAAAGATCGGACTGCTTTACTGTTATCAACCCTCTGCCTGTTTCCACGTGTTTGTTGTTTTATATTTTCAATAAACTTCCGCATATGGATTCTAATGCTGCCTCAGCGTCCATGTTACATTAACGTAAATACTAGTTTCCTAGTTTAAAAAATTGGACATGAATACCCTCTCGTGTCAAAAATGTTATGTGATGAGCTCATAATCATGACTTTAGAAGTGGGAAGTTGGAAATTTCCGATTGCACGTGAAGGCAGCATATGTCCTCATCTCATATATGAAACGCTTATGATTCAGAAACTACCTGCTAATGCACTCACATTTGCGTAAAGTAGACTTATTGACAAGTTTGGGTAAGAATAAATACATTTACTCAAATACTTTAAACCACTGCCCAGTGCCCATTTATTTTGCATTCTTAACAAAAAATGTTTTGCCCCGATTATAGTGACTCCAAAAAGGGTATGTACACCATGAAAGTACTCCATATGATTTGTACACTACGGTATATTCATAAGTCTTCTGAAACCACACAATGTTTTATATTATTTTGTATTGTATTATTTAACAGACTTTTAGTAATAATTCACTCTCTGAAAATTAAATATAATTGAAGATTTCTATTTTTACACAGGCACCCCAGAAGAGCTGATGCAACTCATTCAATTCTGGGTGCGTTGGGGAATTCTTCCTCAGAATCTGTATGCAGAGGTGTCCTCTGATGTTGCAATGCCAGCTTGGGATTCCAATCGCCCAAGACAAAACCATGGGTCCAGCCACATCCATCGAATTTCTGGGCATTCATTTGGACACAGTTAACTTCCAGGCCTCACTGCCCGAGGAAAAAATCGACAGGATTATTCTGGTCGCATCCACCCTCCTAGAAAATCCAAATTGTTCTAAACGAGAGCTACTATCTCTGCCTGGCCACTTAAACTTTGCGATGCACATCATCCCGCAAGGCCGCCCTTTCATCTCACATCTCCTCTTCCTTGCATCATCAGTTCACGCGCTAGAGGACCAAATCTCCCTAACTACTTTATGTTGCAATGAGCTCAGTTTATGGATAACCTTCCTTAAACAATGGAACGGCCTGTCCTTTTTCTATAATGATCTTGTTTCTCTCCCCGTGGATATTCAACTGTTTACCGACGCAGCTCCCGCCATTGGTTTCGGGGGGTATTACCCTGGTTCGCGTCTACATGGTTCCTCATCATCCTCAGCGCTGTTCGAGTTGTATCCTTTAGTGGTAGCGGTAAAGAATGGTCAACTAACAGCATCATAGTACACTGCGACAACGAAGCAACTGTGCATTGCATCAACAAAGGCCGCTCAAATTCCCCCGCACTAATGCCTCTCCTAAGAAGCCTCATTTGGATCGCAGCTTGCAATCAGTTCATTTTAACTGCAAAACATGTTCCCGGGTCCAAAAATCAAATAGCTGACTCTCTCTCTCGTTTTGCTTTCCAGAAATTCAAGCTGCTGGCACCAGATGTGGACCCATTCCCAACCCCAGTACCTCACTATTCAGAGCTGATATTCCCATAAACCACCCATTGAAACCACTTCTCAATGCCTCTCTTAATTCCATTCTTCAAGCCATTTCACCCAGCACCCTCCCATCCTACTTAACCGCTTGGAAGTGTTTTAAGTCTTTTCCCTTCACATACAACCTGCCTTTTCCCAATTTTTCTCTGCTCACCATCACTTCATTCATATCCTATCTCAACATCATCAAGAACCCCAAAGCCTGCTCCATCAAGGGTTATCTAAGCGGAATCCAAATCTTCCACAAACTCCTTTTTGGTTCACCTTCCACAGATATAGCAAATTCTCAGACATCAATGCTCATCAAAGGCATCCAAAAAAACCAACCCACCCGCCCAGATGCCAGACAACCAATAACGTTAGACATGCTCACTAAATGCATCTCCACCCTCCGCAGAGGTTACCACTCCACCAACACTGCCCGCACACTGGACGCAATATTCATTTTGGCTTTTTTTGGTTTTATAAGATGCTCAGAACTCACCATCACTTCTAGCTTTAACCCAAAAATCCACCCCACAACCACAGATCTATCAGTGCTAGACAACGAAACCATCTCCTACTTCATTAAGCAAAGTAAGACAGATCAAACCAGGAAAGGCCATTTCATATATATTTTCAATCTGTCATCAATCCAACCATACCAAACTCTCTCAGCCTACTTGCTTTTCAGAAATTCACAGACTAAATCCCCCTTCTGACCCACTTTTCGCAGACGACTCCAACCGCCCCGTCGCACGTTTCTGGTTCCAAAAACACCTTAACCCCCTGAGGTCTACGGTATCGCCGGCGATACCAGCTCGCTTTTTTTTTATTAGTGTAAAAGAAACTCATAAATACTCTGTTGACTTTGATTTTCCATAGGAGTTTCATACATCAATCGATTCTGTTAAATGTGTATTATTTTTGTGTATACTCACAATAAAAACAAAGTGTTGTGCTTTTTGCCAAATAAAGAAAAATAAACACGAAGCGAGTTCTGCCTTCTCTCTGCCAGTGAAGTCCATTCTGAAACGCGTCCGAAAATTAACAATAACTCAGCGAATACTCAGTCAAACAGACATACAGACAGACAGGCATGAAGCTTGAATTCTCTTCTTTTAAATGAAGTCATTTATATAAAAAACAAATATTCTCATCTTGTGAAATCTGTATTAAAAGAGAGCGATTCCAGTCGAGCTCATCTCATCTCATTACGTTATAATCGGCCCCGCCCACGGAGAGCGCGCGCTATTCAAACGCAAATGGCTGAGGCAATCCTGTGAACGCCCACATCAGCTCGAGAAAACACACAAGTTTATTTAGATCATTACTTGTTTACACCGTCTTGCAGCGCTGTGAGGAATAATACTAATGGAAAATGTCCCTCAGAAGTGCGGGTATATCGAGGAGCGAGCTGAGGAATACAAGTAAGTTTTTTCCTTCTCACGTGAATTTCTTCACGTGGGTTTCTGTTTATGAATGAATAAACGGCATGAATGCGCGCTGTTTACCACAGCTGGCAAAGACAGTTTAAATTTAAATCGCGTGTGTGAATGAATGACGATGTTTTAGCAAACTGTATTGCTATACTGAGATAAGTAAACATCGACTGAATGTTGAAATAAAATGTAGGCTATTTGTATAAGCAACGTATTAAACTGCAAATTAACAATATGCCCTAATATTTCATGAAAACAACGTTACAGTCAGACGAAATATGAAAGACAACATTTTGTTGACCAGATTTGGGTACAGTTTTTACTGTAGAATATACTGCCACATCAAATAAGCTTTTGTTTAGCCATTTCTATATATAAAATACTATTTTTGTCAAAAATAAAGTCATCAACTAAGATGTTAGCTGTTCCAATGTTGGTTATATTCAAACTAATGAATACATAGATAAAATGTAGGGCCTATAATCATTTTTTTTTACAAAGAAAGAGTACACTTGAAATATTGTTGAAATTGTAATTATTGTTGTAATTGTAACCATTTTAATAAAATAGCAAAACATATTTACAAGATAGATGTAAGCAAAATCTTAAATGGTCAATATAAGTCTTCTTCTAAATATATCTTTTGTCCTTGCATTGTGGCTCAGTCAGTGTCACACCTGAGTGAATGGCTAATTATGCAGAGTGGGTGTATTCTAAGGTGTAAACCACTCCTCGTTCACGCCCCCTCGCATATTGGCTTTCCAAGCAAAACCTGTTTTACATCAATTTAAATCAATGTATGGTTTTATGTGAACGATAAAGCAAGACTATTTTCACATAATTTTGAAGAAAAAACTATAGGCGACGACATCCATAAGTCAAAAGTCTTATTGCCACATATTTAGTATGTGTTTTGTGGTCTTATTTCAAAAATTTTAATTTTTAGTTTTTTCGATAACCACGCATAAACATTCTCTCAAAAATGAAAACATGTACATACATGTGGCTCACATATTATTGTAGTCCTGTTTGTGCTATATAGAGTGAATTTACACCTTTGCCATTAATTAGAGCTGAAGATCTTTGCCCGAACCCGACGGGACCCGACGGGACCCGACGGGTTTGGTCGGGTTCGGTCTTAATTTCTATTATTTTACACGGGCTCGGGCCGGGCTCGGGCTCGCGCTTCGGGTTGCGTGGTAAATGAGCGGTCAGGTGATGTGTTTAGATTAGCGTGAAAATGGATCTTGAGGAGGTGAAATGGAGGCTGGTCTCTGGAGGACTTATTTTATTTCTTTGTTCCAACTTCCAAGTGGCCTCTAGCCTCCGTTAGTCATGAATAAATGATGTTAAAAAATGTATAAATTACTCCTTTTTTTTACGAAAGACAAAGCTGTGTGCGTGCGGCGCAGTCTCTTTTTTCCTTTCTCTCCCTTTTCCGCCGAGTGGTGCGTGTGGCGGCTCGCGGTGTGAAGCGCGTGTCCGCGCTATTCTCCGACACTCTTATCACTGCTGATAGACGGCCTTTTGGACAGTCGGGCTGTAAACGGGTTCGGGCTTTTAAAAAGCTGTCAATCAAAATGTACTTGTCGGGCTCGGGCCAAACTCTGTCGGGCTCAGGCCTTTTCGGGCCGAACTTTTAAGGCCCGATTACAGCTCTACCATTAATATGTTTATAAGCAACTGAAAAAAGCACAAATGTCTCCAGAGGGTTAAATCCGTTTTGCTCCATTCAGGCATCCCAGCAGAACACTTTTCCAGCCATTCTTTTTGCATAGGCGCAGCAACCACAGCTGCTCAAAAAGGCCTCTCTCAGCAGCAGATCCAATAACTTGGCCGCTGGTCATCGGAAGCCTTCAAGAGTTACATCCACTCAAACCGCGTCCATATCAAAGAAGCCCAATGAACCCTCATCACCCTCTTTTTCCACCCAACTGACTCTCCAGTCAGTTAAAAGCAAGTCAACCAAGTCCTTCTACTACAGCTAATCTACTCCACTCCTGCAGAAGTTCCATCACTCCGTCCAAACTTGTTCCACTTCCGCAGCAGTGTCATCTACTCCGCTCCCGCAGGAGCCCTGTTACTCCGTCCAAACTTGTCCACTGCCGCAGCAGTATAATTTACTACAGTGTAATTTACTGGTGGGGGGAGTACTCTGGGTTTGGGCCGAAAACCGAGCCAGGAGCCCTCTCTTCGGACAGCACGCCAAATACGCTTTTATTCTATCTGACTTATTTGTAAGTGTGAACTCGTGAAATTATGTTTTATAAACAAAGTTCGGGAGGAGCACGTTCAAATAATCATTCCAATCTACTTGTCATCAAACAATTATGTCAACCCTATCAGCATGAGAGGAAGCATATATATATTCACTCTGTCAACTCACTTAACATTCCTTGACAGTTTTTCAGCATCCCTTCACCACCCCGACTCCTCACTCTTGGCTCAATCTTTTACAGCCAGGAATACGGGGAGTTCGGGCCGAATACTGAGTCCGGAGCCCTCTCCTCGGACAGCACGCCAAATACACTTTTATTCTATCTGACTTATTTGTAAGTGTGAACTCGTGAAATGCAAAAGAAAAGGCATGAGAGTCTGCTGTTTTTGTTAATTATAAGTTTTAATTTAAAATGTTTGCAATTTTAATATAAGCACATGGTTAAATATTTTACCATTTGCTTGAGCTACTTAATATATCAATCTATATAAAAGTAATGCATTGAATAATACGTTGTCTAAAATGTGTTTAACCCTCTGGGGACCAAAAACGCGCCCGCGCGTTTTGCTCGTTTTTTTTTTTTAGCAATGAAAATAAACACTAAATGCTCTGTTAATTTTGATCTTTCATTTTCGTGTAATACATCAATCGATCCTGTTCAGTTTCTATTTTTTTTCTGTATATTCACAATAAAAATAAAGTGTTTTGCTTTTTGACAAATAAAGAAACTTTAACATGATGCGATTTCTGCCTTCTCTCTGTCAGTGAACTCCCGTTTGAAACGCGTTCGAAAATGATCTATAACTCTGCGAAAATTCAGTCAAACAGGCAAACAGACCCACGGGCATAAAGCTTGAGATCGCAGCTTTTAAATGAAGTAATTTATATAAAAAACAAATATTATCAGCTTCTGTAATCTGTCTAAAAAGAGAGCGATTCCAGTCGAGCTCATTACGAGCTCATTGACTTTAATTCGTTCACGCCTACTCACGGAGCGCGCTATTCATAAGATAATGTGTTAAGCCGTCTATGCAAAACAGGTAAACGCCCCCAAGCAAATGCATTAAAAGCTTCAAGTTTCATCATTCAGTCACCTGCGCGTTGGGAAGATGACACGGTACACCGGTGCGGAAGCCCTTCAGTTCGTCCTGGATACTAGCGACGAAGAGTCCAGATTTTCATCAGAAGAGGAGCGCGACTACTCTGATGACGACCGTTTGTATTTTGAAGAGCGTCTTGATCCAGCCGTGGATAGAATTTCGGATGAGTAAGTATTTATTCTTACTTGCATTAGTTGACAAGCTATTCAAAACATGAGCTTACATATTATACTGGGTGGACTTGCCATCCAGAGTATTGACATTTGATATCTACCTATATTCAACACGATCTAATGAAAGTGCATATCTATACCATGAATTTAATATCTCGTACCATTTCAACGTCAAAAATGTTTTGTTTTGTTTTTTTTGTGTACATATGCTACACCCCTTGGTTAGGAAATTTGTATTTGTATGTGTAGCCTAAATGATATGTTTAGATCATTATGTATGAAAGATAGAATTTAGAAAGTAGGCCTAGTAGGTGTTTAGATTATATTTTGACTATATAAATGCTGCCTCATTATCATTAACGATGCATGCTCGCAAATATCAGTTGTAAATGTGTGTAAATGTGCTGAAATGTGTAAATATACCCAGTTAATGAAGTGCACAAATGTGTTAGGCTAATGTTTGCGGTGTGCCTCTCCGGTAATCGCCCATTGACACGCATATAGGCTTATTGCACGCGTCTAAAATTATTTACATCAGTTATTCATTATAGACTAATTCTACTATAGTTATATTTATGTAATAATATTCTTCAACTTTTTTAAAAGGAATGTAGCGTCATCACTACGTCCGCCTGCAACTCGGAGTGCGCTTAGCAACACAGTCAGAAATCAGAAAGAGTAAGTACATATTTACCCACTATTTTACAGATGTTAGTTACATTTTGTTTATACTTAGTGTTAATAATATGAGCCTGTATGACTTTATTATTTATTTTGGGAGATTGGTTGATGTTACATATGTTTTATGTTATCAGCATTGCTAAATGTCCATCAGTTATGCATGTGCTGGAATGGTACTCTGTAAAATATATGATAATAACAGTTTTTAACTTTTTTTAAAAGGAATGTAGCTTGTTCACTCTCGCCTTCCACTGCAACTCGCAGGACAGGCAGCAACGGAAATCAAAAAGAGTTAGTACATATTTACCTACTATTTTACAGATGTTAGTTACATTTTTGTTTATATACAGTACTTAGTGATGATACAAATGTAGCCTATATGTGCCTGTGTGGCTTTGCAAAAAATGTGTTGTTATGCATGCACAATATAACAATTATTGATTGGTAATGTTAATATAAAAGAGCTTATATTGTGTTGCTTTATCAGCATTGCTAAATGTCCATCAGTTATGCATGTGCTGGAATAGTACTCTGTAAAATATATGATAATAACAGTTTTTAACTTTTTTTAAAAGGAATGTAGCTTGTTCACTCTCGCCTTCCACTGCAACTCGCAGGACAGGCAGCAACGGAAATCAAAAAGAGTAAGTACATATTTACCTACTATTTTACAGATGTTAGTTACATTTTTGTTTATATACAGTACTTAGTGATGATACAAATGTAGCCTATATGTGCCTGTGTGGCTTTGCAAAAAATGTGTTGTTATGCATGCACAATATAACAATTATTGATTGGTAATGTTAATATAAAAGAGCTTATATTGTGTTGCTTTATCAGCATTGCTAAATGTCCATCAGTTATGCATGTGCTGGAATAGTACTCTGTAAAATATATGATAATAACAGTTTTTAACTTTTTTTAAAAGGAATGTAGCTTGTTCACTCTCGCCTTCCACTGCAACTCGCAGGACACGCAGCAACGGAAATCAAAAAGAGTAAGTACATATTTATCTACTATTTTTTTACCTACTACTGTGGCTTTGCAAAAAATGTGTTATGCATGCACAATATTACAATTATTGATTGGTAATGTTAATATAAAAGAGCTTATATATTTTTTGTTTTATCAACATGCTGATTGCCCTGCCCTGACATGCTGATAGTACTTTGATCAACCTTTATTAACCTTTAGGAATGTGGCAAAGAGGGCCAAGACAAACATTCAGACGAGCAACAAGGAGTCCACTCTGTCATGGAAAACAGAGACTGACATTGATATGGTTCCACAGACTCTGAGATTCCTGCCTGCCCGGGAACTTGGACCACAGCTGAGTTCTGCTGACACACACACTCCCCAGACTCTCTTCAAAATGTTTTTTTCTGAGAATGCAGTTTCAACTCTGTGCCACAACACCAATGCTCAGGCTGCTGGTGCAATTGCAAAGGGGCGCAAATTTAAATGGACTGATGTCAGCATCAGTGAGATGTACCGCTACATTGGGCTGGTGTTTTACATGGCCATGGTGAAGGTCAGCTCCATCAAGGACTACTGGCGGCAAGACAGTCTTTTCTCTTTGCCTTTTCCTGCCACAATCATGGCAAGAGAGAGATACCGCACCATTTCATGGAATGTGCACATGAGTCACCCAGATGCAGATAAGGAGAATGACAGAAAGAGGGGCACACCTGAACATGACCGTCTTTTCAGAGTCAAACCTCTCATGGAAACTATCCGTCATGCTTGTAAATCCATCTATCATCCTAGAAGAAACTTAGCTGTGGATGAAAGAATGGTGGCATGCAAAGCACACACAGGTATGACACAGTACATGAAAGCTAAGCCAACCAGATGGGGTTTCAAGTTGTTTGTTCTTGCAGACTCCTCAAATCAACGGAGCATAAGCATTTACTGTGAGATACCTTTTGTTTTTACAAAATTACAATAAAACAGATTGAAAAACAAAACATTTGAATGGCCCATTAGCACTTGGGGGAGCGTCTATGTCACACCCCTGGTCTGAATCTCATTAATATTGATGACCCATTACCACTCCCACGCATAAACCTCTTCTGACAAAAAAACTGTTTTACAATGTTTAAATCAATGTTGTGTTTTATGTGAAAGATTAGGCAGGATGATTTTCAGATCATTTTGAAGCTAGAACTCAAAGGGACAACATCAATTAATCAAAAGTCTTGTGGACAGATATTTAATATGTGTTTTGTGGTCTTAATTCAGCAACTTTCATTTTAATTTTTTCCAAAAACCACGCATAAACATTATTCTCTTAAAAATACAAACATCTACATACACGTTGCTCGCATATTATGGTAGGCCTGTTTGTGCTATATAGAGTGATTTTACACCTTTGCCATTAACATGTTTATAAATAACTGAAAAAAGCACAAATGTCAGAGCATGTCAGAACATCTCAACGACCCCAAAAACAGCTTGGTCCCCAGAGGGTTAAACGTGAATATGTCTATTAAAGTGTATATGTGTAATAAAAAGAGAATCGCAATGCAGACAAAACTTTATAACGCCCGTCTTTATAACGGTAACGCCCGTATCACACATACTCCGTGTACAGTGTGTATGCGGTGTGTTATGCGGTGCGTGTTGCGGTACGCATGCGCATGCGGTGCAGGAGCAGCACGCGCTATAGTGCTTTCACATATGCTGCGTTTGCAGTGCGTAACTGATCCGCGGCTGTACCACAAACACATTTATTCACTATTTGTATTTCAAATCCAGAAGTTATCAGCAACTTTTATTTTTAAAAAGTTTTGTCAGCATTGCGATTCTCTTTGTACACATATACACACTTTAATAGACGCATTCACGTTTAAACACAATTAAACAACGTATTATTCAGTGCATTAGGCTTCTTCTATACAGATTTATATATTAAGTTGCTTAAGCAAGTGGTAAAATATTTAACCATGAACTAATCGCAAACATTTTAAATTAAAACTTAAAATTGACAAAAACAGCCGACTCTCATGCCTTTTCTTTTGCATTTAAATTTAAATACAATAAATCTTGCATGTCACAAAGAACTTGTTTGTCCACCTCCACGAATGAGACGAGTGTTGATCATTATGTCACCTTGTTGAGGTAAATTGTAGTTTTCCTTGCTTTACCCCGGTCTTAAAGTAAAATGATGACTGTGAATTTTTTATTTATTTAATTGAAATACATTTATGGTGAGATTACTATATTTTATTAATTAAACGTATTTATGGTGAAATTACTACATTTTCAGGTCAATCTGTGTACATTTTTACCACGAAACATGCGCTGTCACTTTAATTCAGCATTTGCAGCACAGCAATAATAGACTCGGTGCGGAAACGATCTCTGCACTGCTGTATACGCACCGCAACTGGAACGGATCGACAGACTGCAACCGCGTGCAGTGTGAAAGCTCTAACCTGTTAACATGGGTGTGGAAAAAATACGCACTGCATATGCACTGCAAACAGAGTATGTGTGAAACGGGCGTAAGAGTTTTATAATCATATATCTGCACACAAAAACAATTGCTTTTACCACCACTCAAAACCAAAACAAATAGTGTTCCAACCAATCACCGACAGGGGTGGGTGTTGTGTAGCCTGGTTCTACCAGACTCTCATATATTTCATTTGTACAGAGAGTCTGGCCTCTCTCCATTGACAAGCGTTAACTTCCTTGTAGGCAGGTACTCTGTTGAAGTTTAAAACTATTGGATCTGCCCAGAGTCACTCTGGATCTGCCATAAACAATCACTAACGTATGGTCGTGACGATCCCCGTGAGGAGGAGTGCCACAACATCATGGCCACCAACAAAACTCAGCAAAGATTGTTCTTGCTCCGGCTTTAACTTCTGGATATTCGGCAGTGTTGCCACAACAGACCGAATGGCTTCGCTCGCATCTTTCTCCGCTGCCATTACTGAACTACAACTCAAACTAACGCATGACATCAACGTCATCGTTCTCAGCCACTCCCTCTGTTCGCTGATTGGACCGGCAAAAAAAATTATCGGAGAAAACCAAAGAATACACCACAATCCCAGACGTAGTACTGAAGGGAAATAAAATTGAGCGGAAGTACGCAGGAGGGCGGAGCCAGGCTAGGTGTTGTGAGGTTTTGCGCTCGTGCACGGCTGCCTATGACGGCTGAATGTATTAAAATGTTCTGTTCTTTGGCTATGTATGTGTGCCCTTTCAGAAGACTTGTGACTGAGTATGTGTGTGTAAAAATAACAAATAGGGGAAATGAAACTAGACAGATGACTAGGTTTGAAACCCTGTGATTATGAAGGAAGCATTACCTAGCAACAGAAGGGCTTGTCTAAAAAGAACCAATCAAATGATGTATGCCATTTTGCCATACCCCTTATTCTATAAAAACTGTTGTATTCGTGTTCACTGGTGGGATTCTCAATGGAATTTGTCTGAGATCCTCCGGCCTTGCTTCTTCTTGGGAGAGATTCCCTGAGAACTGCTCGGGAACTCTTCCGGGCCATGATTAAAGCATTTAAAGAACATTTGCTTAAGTCTGTTTGTCGATTATTCCTGCGCAGGAAGTAAGCTAGTTTAGAGAAATAAGTTAGAGTAAGAAAACTCGGCCAGTTGTTGACTGAAGAAGCAAGAGCTAGAGTATAAAGGTATTGGGTGTCGATTTGGAGACGTCCAAGTTAATAAGACAGACCTGCCAACATGTACGCATTTATCGTACTCGGCACGCATTTTGACCCTTAAGTACGCTTGTACGATTCGCTGCTCTCTAGGTACGCATTTTGTTGCTTCTCACATTTCGCCAGTTTCAGTTTCTATGCAATCTATGGCGCTGATTCTGCTGCTGAGCCACAGCCTGTAAGTGGAGTGAAAAGTTTTCGGCCAATCAGAGCGCTGCATTTTAACCCGCCGCCCACCTGCCCCTCCAATCCACATGCTTCGCACTGAAGTCAATTCAGTGCCTCAAGCAAGCCAGACTGGCCGAATAAGATGCCTAGGCTTTCATGCCATGGCTGAACCGCCACAAAAAAAGGTTCGGAAAACACAAAGATTTTTAGACCGCTATCGTGAGAGATGGCCTTGCCTCCAGATGTCCAGGCTACCTCATCATGTGTTCAAGGTTTTTTTTTCTCCATTAGGTCACCTGATGGAGTTTTAGGACACCATTAGGTCACTTGATGGAGTTTTTCGGTTCCTTGCCACTGTTGCCTTTGGTTTGCTCAGTTGGGGATATTTTGGGGATATTTAATACAATTTTATCAATCAATAAATTCCACTAGAAACAAACCTTGTTGTATTATTTTAATTTAATACTGTGAAGCTGCTTTGATACAATCTGTATTGTGAAAAGCGCTATACAAATATACTTGACTTGACTTGACTTGTTCTGCACCGTCTGCAAGATGGACGTCGAAATCAGTCACCAAGGGGCAACAGGTAACGAACACAGTCTCACACACAAATACTCCCCATCCCCAGAAACATAATTATATTAAAAATAAAAGGATGATGAGAAAAAAACGTTAATAGTGTCAATAGCCTAGCTTATCAAACCGGCCATCCTTCCCATTAGCTGGGGAAATTAGTTGGCAGTTAAAAAAAGTGGTGGAATGGCTAGAAATCTAGAAGGTTTTAGACAGGCCAGGTGCTGATTAACATAAGATAAAGGTAACAGTTAGGCTATTTTTAGCCTAATTGAATTTATGAACATTAAAAATCACCTTGACATCATAACAGGCAGTCCAGCTGTGACGAGCTCAGTTCAGTTCACGCATTCATGTCACATGCAGTGTTTCCCCTATAAATTTTTCCAGCAGCGGTGCTGTTACGTGCCGGAGGTTGTTACCAAGCCGCTTGCGGGTGTCCGGGGGCATGCACCCCTGGAAGAATTTTTTTCTTAATTACCCCTTAAACCATGATTTCTGGCAAGTTTTGTGGATAGAAATGGACATTTTGAGACATACAAATTTGACATACCATCAACAGTAGGCATGATTATTGCAGCACGTACCTTGAACTGGTCACAAACAGGATTAGGACAGGATTATTGTTATTTGTTTTTCTTTTGTGTTAATTTTCAGCTGTAAGGTAGAAATTGATAGTGGAAAAATGAAACTCTTCCCTCCCTGCACCTGCACTACTGATCTTTTTTCTGTAACACACTTTAGCACTTTGATACATCATCATGTAACCAGTACTTTCATTTATTTTATCCTGTAGACATTTTGAACATATTCATTCCAAATGAAACTTTTCATTAGTTTAAAAGATGACTAACTTGCATAGCCTATTTTACTTCACTAACCTCCAGGGAAGTGCAAAGAGTTCATCAGGGGCAGGGGCTCAAATGTAAGAAAGGGGCAATATGTAAAAAAAAAATATATATATATATATATTACGGCTGGGAATCGATTAAAACAATTAACTAATTAATCACACAATTTGCTGTGATTAATCGCATTTCCCCCAAACTTGTAATCATCCATATTTAAATGTAGAATCACTAATTAAATTAAACAACACACAAAACACTGCAGCTCGTCTTGTCTTCAACGAGCCCAAGAGGGCCCACGTCACTCCTCTGTTCATCTCTCTACACTGGCTACCTCTAGCTGCTCGCATCAAGTTCAAGGCACTGACGCTTGCTTACAGAACTATCACAGGCTCAGCTCCCTCCTACTTTCACTCACTCCTACGAGTCTACATCCCTACCAGACACCTACGATCGGTCAACGAGCGACGTCTCGTGGTTCCATCACAGAAAGCCACAAAATCACTTTCCAGAACATTCTCATTTACAGTTCCATGCTGGTGGAACGCTCTCCCCACCCTCATCCGGAATGCAGAATCCCTGACAACATTCAAAAAACAGCTGAAAACCAATCTCTTCCGTGAGCACTTAACCTTATAAAAAAAAAAAAAAAAAAAAAAAAAAAAAAATCCTTTCCCTTTGAAACATCACTTATCAGGCTTATGCTACTCTGAATAATACCAGAACTTCGTATTTTGAGCACTTCCTGCGTTGTTGTTGCTTTTGCCTCTTTATGATGACTCGCTGAACTTAGTCCTAATTTGTAAGTCGCTTTGGATAAGGGCGTCTGCTAAATGACTAAATGTAAATGTAAATGTAAATGTAAAACAGAAGTCTACTACTGAGAAATTTCACGTTATTTGAGCGGACTTTGCTTTTCCAGTGCATGATCGGTAGCCTACACGATTGGAGTGTTTGGGCCGTTAAGGAGCAGAACGCGCAGCGCAAAGACAGAGCGGAACATTGAGCAGAGAGCGCAGTACGCGGACACACGCACGGAACGGAGAGCGCGGCGCAAACATGGAGCGGAAAAGACCCGCACGTGAAGTTACTAAACAAGCTGCGCGAGAATGAAACCTGATCGCCGAACACGGAGGGGCGGGACGGCATATTTTCCATAGACAGTAAAAAAAAATGGACACAGCGACCCCATAGACTTTCCACAAGCGCTTGCTCGCTCTCCCGTGGCGTCTGTCATTGCTATGCAACCATGAAGAGAGGCGCGCCTGAGAAAACGAGCGCGCCCACATTTGAAATATTTGCATGTGAACGTGAATGTGAAGTGAACGGCCCCTTATGGCAATGTGACATTAGCCTAATCAAAAATATTTCCATTAGCTCTTTCCTCCTTTGTCAACAAGTGGATTCAGAGCCATCACATTAGCAGAAAATCCAGCGTTGGCGCTGCGCCGCTGCTTAATACATTGTAGGGGAAACACTGACATGTAAGGGTGGCGCTGGCAATAAAGCACCTAAAAGCTGTCACAAAGAACCCGCAAAAATAATGATTATGAATAATGTCAAATATAGCAAGGAGACATTTTAATTGTTTATTAATAAACAAGTATTTCTTGCTGTGTCAGTGTCAGCTGCAAAGATGAAGTTGACGATGCAATGAACGCGCCAGAGAGAAATGCACATTTCATAGTGATTACATAAGCAGAGAGCAGTCTGTTTTCTTTCGTTTTGAATTGTTCTGTTTAAAAGAAGAAATTTCAAGCTTTCTATAGATATGTTTCTCAGGTCTGTGAGTCATGTAGGCTACCTTACGCTGAGTTTCGGTTCATTTATGAGACGAGCTCCAGTTCAGGTGCCGGCGCCTCCGTGTCCTGATTATCTCTTGTCTTCTATATTTACTTCTTATTTATTAAATCCAGGCAATGGGTTGATGAAACATTGATTAAAATGAAGATACAATTAATACAAAACGAAATTCACTTTAAAGAAAGGCTTTGTGCTTTCTGTTTGAGGTCTCTGTGAAAGTTTTAAAGCAGTCTTTTAGTGCCGCTTTCAGAGCACTCACGTCCGTAACCGAGAACTGTCCCGTCCGTAACATTGTTTTTTCCTCATAAATGCGAACACACACACACAAAAAAAAAAAAAATTTTATGTTCTGTGGAGAGCCAACCCTTCTTCCTCCAGTGGGTAGTATTACTTTTGGTTTGTGCAGTGTAATTCAGAAGGCTAAGTGTTAACCTGGTCTGACTCTCATCTTTAACACATTACTACTTAGGCCTATTTATTAGCTCACTCCGCCTCCTATTGGTTAGACTAACAAAAATATGGGCACAAAATATTGGACAGGATAAGACAACATTTGTGTAATTTCAATACATGTACAGCCATTCATCCACTCCATTCCTCTACACCAGGGATGGGCAACTTCGGTCCTGGAGGGCCACTGTCCTACAGAGTTTAGCTCCAACCCTGAAAAAATCACCTGCCTGTAATTTTCTAGTAATCCTGAGGACCTTGATTTGCTTGTTCAGGTGTGTTTGATTAGGGTTGAAGCTAAACTCTGCAGGACAGTGGCCCTCCAGGACCGAAGTTGCCCATCCCTGCTCTTCACAGTAATAATAATTTATTGTAATCTAGAAGGTACTAGTGATGAGCCAAACAATGTATTTTAATGTAAATTACATGTATCCTTTGAATGAATTTTGCATGTTGATGTGTGTGTGTGTGTGTGTGTGTGTGTGTGTGATGTGTAACGTAATTCATAATATTTGTAACAACATGCAGTAATATGACCTACTCATTGTAGCCTATCATAATCTCCCCCCTCTCCACCTACATTTTCAGATTGCAGACGTGGAAGGAACAAAGCACAAGAAACTGGAAAGTGCCATGGCCTCAGTCCCTAAGATCACCACAAAGTTTTTTGGAGATCAAGATCTATGGACCATCAGGGCAGAAACACTTTTCTCAAACTTTATTGCTGAGCACAATGTGCCAGTGTCTATAGTTGACCATGCTGGACCATTATATAAGAAGATGTTTTCAGATAGTCAAATTGCCCAGTAGTACGGCTGTGCCCAAACCAAGACAGCAGCTATATTGAACACACTTTCCTCAAATGATGAACAGGTCATCAGTGACCTTATGTGCCGTTCTTCATTCAGCATTGCAACCGATGGTAGCACAGACATGGATGATGTCAAACTTTACCCTTTGGTTGTTCGTGTCTATGATCCCAGTGTTGGAAAAATAGTTGTAGTACTCCTGAAAATGGTTGAGTGTAGAGAGTCTACTGGCGAAGGGATATACAATCTCACTGACCAGGAACTAAACAAAAGGAAAATACCATGGGGCAATTGTGTAAGCTTTTCTGCTGACAACGCCTCTGTCATGCAGGGATTAAGAAAAGGTGTCGCAGCATTCATTAAGTCACAGAATCCCCACATTTACATGGTCGGTTGTGCATGCCACCTAATGCATTTAGCTGCGGAAAAGGCTTCAAGAAGTCTTTGTATTGACATTGAAGACATGCTCATCTTGATCTACTACTACCTTGACAAGAGTAGCAAGAGGAAAGCTTTGCTGCGTGATCTACAAATGCTGTGCGACACTGATGTGAGGAAGATTTTGAAATTGTCCTCGACTAGATGGCTGGCTCTTGGCAAATGTGTCAATCGACTCCTCCAGCAGTGGGAACCTCTGACTCTGTTTTTTACTGAAGAGGCAGCAGGGAAGAAGGCAGCTAAACCTCTCACATCCTTAACTCATCCCTCTCTGAAGAGCCCAGCTACCCTAAGCCCTCAACTCACACACCTACCTCTGGTAAGCTTGCTGTCTGAAAGACTTTGTCCTCCAGCTTTTTGAAGACCAAAGTCCACCAGAAAAAGTCCAAGACCGGACCAAGCTCCACACAGCAACAGGCAGGGCCTACATCAAATCGGCAGCAGACAGGACCTACAACCAAACAGCTGCAGGCAAGGCCAAGCACTCCACGGCAGCAGACAGGACCTACAACTAAACAGCTGCAGGCAGGACCAAGCACTCCAAGGCAGCAGACAGGACCTACAACCAAACAGCTGCAGGCAGGACCAAGCACGCCAAGGCAGCAGACAGGACCTACAACCAAACAGCTGCAGGCAGGACCAAGCATTCCACGACAGTCAGCTCAACCACCCAAGGGGTTTGACTTAAACCAATTTGTTTAAAAAAAAAAAGAAGAAATGGGCAAAAAACAGAGGGATCTGTCCAAAAAGAAAACAGAAAAGAAAAGAAGATAGAAAAAACAGAGGTCACAAAATCAAAGAGGTTGTATGCTTTCTTGACTGACCCACAGTACAAGCTGTATGCTCTTTTTTTAAAGAGAGCTATACCTTTATTTGAAACCGCAAATCAGAACCTGCAGAAAGAAGAGCCATGTGTGCCCATATTGCTGCAGATATTGGAGCTACAGTAGCAAAAAATGCTTTGGGCCTTCTGCAAACCCGAGTGTGTTGTGAAAATGATGGAAGAAGTAAAGAGAGGATGCCAACCCACTCTGTACAAATCCAGTGAACACCAGCTGCCTGATGATGAGTTGTCAATTGGACATGACACAAAGACATTTATCAAAAGACAAGCTAACTTACCTCTTGGAGCTTTCTTCAGGGATGTAAGGAAATATTTCACAGCAGCTGTTAAGTACATGCTCTCTAAATTCCCCTATGGGGACGAATTGCTGCGTCATGCTGCCGTAGCTGATATAAGCAGATGGCAAACAGTCAAATTCTGCTCACTGACATACTTCATAGACAGGTTCCCCTGCTTCTTGGGAAATGGTGTTACAGTGGATGAAGTGGAGGAGGAGTTTCGGCTCTTTCAGTCCTCCACCTTGGTTTTCTTACCAAACGGGCTGATGAAGCTTGGAGAGAATTAGGTGTGATGGAATCAGGAGGGAAGAAACTTTTTGCAAACCTCTCCACAGTTGCTTGGGGTGTGTGTGATTTTTCACAGCAATGCAGACTCAAGGCTAGATTATAGTAATGCTCTACTGGGTGGTTGCCCTGCACGCTTAATAAACAAATTACAGCTGGTACAAAATGCAGCAGCTCGAGTTCTTACCAGAACCAGGAAGTATGACCATATTAGCCCTGTTCTGGCAACACTGCATTGGCTCCCTATTAAACATCGCATCAATTTTAAAATATTGCTGATTACTTACAAAGCACTAAATGGTTTAGCTCCGCAGTACTTGAGCGAGCTCTTAACGCATTATAGTCCTTCACGTCTATTGCGATCTCAAAATTCCGGCCAGTTAATAATACCTTAGAATATCAAAATCAACCGCTGGCAAACTCTGTCAGTTCAAAGCTAGATTAAAGACACATTTCTTTGACCTATCATTCACATAATACATTATATACTTCTATAATTCAATGTTAGGCTGCATAGATTAGTTCAGCTGGAACCGGGAACACTTCCCATAAATCCTAATGTACTCGTTACATCATAAGAAGAATGGCATCTACGCTAATTTTAGTGTCTTTGTTTATCCCAAGGTTTTCCCGCAGCCTGCCGGATCCAGGCCGTATCCAGATTTGACAAAGGACCTTCGCCTGGATCCGATGTCAACGCAGTGCTGAAGTGCCAACTAGTCTCTCCCTGTGAAGGATCCCTTTCCCACTCTACAGATAAAGCATTGTCGGGAAAATTCATTTCGCGTACCTACACCGAAGTGACAAAATAAAATTCTGTATCAAAAATGATGTACTTTGTTTAGGCTTGGTTTGTAGGGAATTACAAACCTGCACACAGATTTTCAAACGCACATAACTATAGAACCCCAATTCTTAATGCGCATGTGAACGCCATCAGCGTTTATCACAGGTTCGCATTTAAAGTCTATGTAGAGAGAATGGTGTCGTCTTAGTGGCCCCTAATTTAATAACGAATGATCATTGCGACGGAAGCGAATCAATCAAAACTAACTTTAGCTGGAAAATAACTTTATTAAAGAACCGCTATAAAGCCAAAACAATCTCTGTTACCTTAAATTATACATTTATCTCTGTAAAGCTGCTTTGAAACAATCTACATTGTTAAAAGCGCTATATAAATGAGCATGACTTGACTTGACTGTGAGAGGATTTTCAGCTTGGTCACTAAAAGCAAAACACAATGTCGTGCTAGCCTGAGCACAGAGATGCTTAGTTATCTGGTGACAAGAAAAGTCATGATTGCCTCCAAAGGAAAATTATATTTTGCAATTCAAATTATGCATGGAAAATTATAATCTTTTTTTGTTGTTTGTTTTTAGCAAACTGATTTTGATATTGATAACTGCTGTTTTTGCACATTTATTTAATGTTTTGATTTATTTATTTACAAGGAATGTCCTCAGTTTACTTTTATTTCTGACAAGATTTTCAGGTGGAAGAAGTTTCCATGGGCTATGCCTCCTGTACAACAGTTTGTTCAAAATGTTCAGAGTAATTGCAGTAATTGTATAACATTTATGGTCTACTTGTATATGGTTACGGAGTAACTAATAAATCTTAATTGGCGAAAGTATATTATGTGTATAATATGTATTATGATGTTAGGTATCTCATAGGTTTCTCACTGGTGTTTGTGCAATGGTGGAGCGTACATTGGCGGTGGGCTGTTGGGGCGCAGTGGGTTGTAGTACTCATAAAATTTCTTCAAGGTTGGCAGGTATGATAAGATCAATTGGGTGTCGATTGGAGATGCGCCAGATAGTTAGGTTTAGGGAAAAATCTACCACGCTTCCTTAAAAGGTTGTATGCCGCAACTCGCCTGCCATCTCTTCCTCTGGACTCAGAAGCATCTGAGGTCGCTACGGGCCATTCAATTCCCTGGTGTGCTCAACCGTGTGGACGACAAGCTTTAACAAGCTGCGCTCCCAGGAGAGTGGTGACTCCACCCGCAGATGGTTCAGCTGATTTGGAGAGAGTTTGGCGAAGCCTGTTTGTAAACCTGTAAACCTGTAAATGTAAACCTGTTTGCCTCTCCAGAAACATTTCACTGCCAGCGGTTTTACTCCCTGACCGAGGGAACATGGCAGGGATGCAGTGGCATGTAGCTGGCCCAGAGGCCAACGCAAATATGCATTAAGCAAAGTCTTATGGGTTTGGATTTGGAATGACATTAAGGCAAGTGCATGATGACAGAGAAGCATGTCCACTTGAGTGACTTGAGATAACTGAGAATCTTTACAGACATTTTTTACTATTGAATTTACTACCATTTTTCCAGTTGCTATCTATATACAGTATCTATATATAGTATAATATCGCAATATTTAGATGACTGGAAGGGATTAGGTAATTGTGTCATTATTCAAACTCATTTTGTTTCAAGTTCCAAAAAAACGAAAAATCCTCAACCATAGTCTCCCATAAACTGTAAAGCGCAGAGTGTGGAAGACTTTTATTAATCAGAATATAATTGATTTAAGTATAATATGTGTGAACAAGTTGTTCTACTATTTTAATCATGTATCTGACTATGTGTGTCCTTGTTGAGGCCTGTAAGAGATTGGAAAGTGCATGCATGGAATGTATTTGCATTAGGGGTGCAACGGATCGTAGTTGATTTGTAAACCGCCCACAGAGGTGCCTTTTTAGATGGCACTCTAACACATAATCAAGCTCTGTTTCCTTGAGCTTGAACGGACACATATACACACAAAATGATGTTTTATACAGTTGGTTATGTCTTAAGTGAACGTAAAAGAAATCGTCTGTTTCATTATATTTGTTCCGTGCATTCGGTCGTGTATTCATGCATTGGTTCTGTGCATTTAATGACAGCAGCCTAAAAATAACTGCAATGATGAATATGTATTTCATTTATACAGTGAACACTATGCATGCAGTGTAATTTTTCTATAGTATTATCTGTTTTAATTTGTGTATTCTTATTTTTACTCTCTGTTCATTTGTCTTTAATAATGTTTGAACTTTATTAGGAGTTTTTGCTGTGGTATCAAAGTACTTAAAGTAATAAATGGGAGGCAAAGTTACATTTGTTTCAAAACCCCCCATTTTTACTTGTATTTTATTTATTTATTTATTAATTCAATCTTTTTTGCTGATCCGAAAAATGATCGGTCCATGTCTCAAAAAACGTAATATGATCTGAACCTTTAGTTTTGTGATCCGTTACACCACTAATTTGCATACAGTACAGGCCAAAAGTTTGGAAACATTACTATTTTTAATGTTTTTGAAAGAAGTTCATCAAGCCTGCATTTATTTGATCAAAATACAGCAAAAATTTCATATTTGTGATACTTTTTTAGGATACTTTGATGAATAAAAAAAAAATAAAAAAAGAAAAAAAAAAGAAGCAAATGTTTTAAAAATAGAAATCTTTTGTAACAACAATATACACTTCTGGTCAGTATAATTTTTTTCTTTCTTTTTTTGAAATAAATCAATACTTTTATTCAGCAAGGATGTGTAAAATTTATAAAAAGTGATAGTAAAGAAGATTTATATTATTAGAAAATATATATTTTTTTATTTTGAATAAATGCAGTTCTTTTTAACCTTTTATTCATCAAATATATTAGGCAGCAGAACTGTTTCCAACACTCATAATAAATCAGAATATTAGAATGATTTCTAAAGGATCATGTGATAGACTGGATGTCACATGTGACACTGAAGACTAATGATGTTGAGTAATGATGCTGAAAATTCAGCTTTGCATCACAGAAAAAAATGATAATTTAAAGTATAAAATTCAATTGTAATAATATATCACAATATTATTATTTTTTTCTGTATTTTTGATCAAATAAATGCAGCCTTGATGAGCAGAAGAAACTTCTTTCAAAAACATTAAAAATAGTAATGCAGGGCCGGCCCGAGGCATAAGCGAACTAAGCGGCTGCTTGGGGCCCCCTCGCCACCAGGGGGCCCCCAATCGAAATATATATATTTTTTTTTTTTATACATATTAATTAACTTAAACAAGTGACATAAATGAATGAAAGGATTAATAATTCAAGACAAGAAAATTCTGATTTCATGATCAATATACCTGCCTACAACTGCTGCTGTGTCTGCCAGTGTTTTGAGTCATGCGCATAACCTCGCGTGCATAGACAATTTGTGCGCAAAGTCACGGTAAGGTTAAGCCATGTCACAAAAATTTGATTTGATCAATGATTTATCCTTTAAATGTAATGATATTCAGAACAGAACAAGAATAAAAAAATAACTATAAACAAGCCAAAACGAAATAATTTAAAGCGAAAGTGAAAGTAAGCGGCGTTGGGCTCACGTATCTCTCAGAATCAAAATGTTTCAACATTCGCGATGGATTTGGATGGTAAACTATTCTTTATCATAGGCTTTGTACTTCACTCACGTTCCAATATCAACGGAAAAAATCATCCTCTTCACACGCGCAAAAATGTGCTTGGAAACATCACAGTGGAAGATTACAAAGCTGGAATATGTTGTGTGTGTGTGTGTGTGTGTGTGTGAGTCGCGGGCGCGATCGAACAGTAGAAACATAAAAACATACTCCGTCATGTTCATACAAGACATCATTCAAACTGCAAAGTGTTGCAAAACGTTGGAGGATATTTTGCAAATATTTTTTTTAATATGTTTTGTGACAGTTTGTTTTTAGAAGTTTCCAAGAGTTAGTAAAAGAGTACAGAAAAAGTTTAAACTTTTTTTAAGTATCTATTTTTTTATTAAGTATTTATTTTGTATTAATAACCTCATTGTATTAATTTATAATGTAACATTATAGCGTGACATTGTGTCAATAATCGTCAAGCACAGGTGACTCTGCGTGGTGGGAGGGGGCCCCCAAATCAAATTCTGCTTAGGGCCCCCAAAAGGCTCGGGCCGGCACTGTAGTAATGTGTCCAAACTTTTGGCCTGTACTGTATATTGGAGCTATGTGTCTGTGTATAGACCTGTAAGAGAATGGAATGTGCTTGCATGGAATGTATTTGCATATATTGGAGCCTCTTGCTCTGCCATTAGATACAGTCATGGTCAGAATTATTGGCACCCTTGGTAAGTATGAACAAAGAAGCATGTAAAAATAAATTTGCATTCTTAATAATTTTGATCTTTTGTAAAAAAAAAAAAAAAAAAAAATCACAAAAATCTAACTTTTCATTGAAGTAAAAGAATTGTGAATGTGGGGAAAAATCTCTTTACACGTTGATCAGAATGAATGGCACCCTTTTATTCAGTACTTTTTGCAACTTTCTTTTGCCAAGAGAACAGCTGAGTCTTCTCCTTCAATGACTAATTAGTTTTGTCTAAATTTGTAATTTAGTATAAACAATGACAAGAGATCAGAGACCATTTCTCCATACAGAATCTCTTCAGATCCTTCAGATTCCCAGATCCATGATGGTGCTTAAACGCCACGTTGTCCTCCAGAGTCCCCAGCCGTAGAACCCTGACAAGCCCATAAAATGAGGCAGCACGTACTACAGAATCCTCCAGCATCCTCTAAAATATGACCTTCAGCAGACAACTCATTCCATAATTTCCAAGATGGCGGCTCGTTAGTCTGTTGGTGTTTGTCTGCTTGTCGTAAAAAAATAATGGTATTATTTTATCTTAAATGGCCTGTTGATGCTTTATAAATCTCGTTTAAGGAGCCCATCGACTATTGCTAACTTACATGATCTTGATTTTCAAAGCTAAAATCACTCCAATTCAAGTCCAACTCAATCCCTGGTTTCTTGAACGTGGACTCATTTGTGAATAACAACAGCGTTGTATGTACCGAGACACCGGGCACAAACAGTCGAATTTGTGATCGATTGCGGGTCGCTATTTGGGACTGGAGCTAGAAGGATTGAGATTTTAATGGCGGTATCGAGGTATTCACAGCTCTCAGCTCGAGTCCTTTAGCAAGAGCTTATTTGCTGTTGCGGTGTCTTCAGATTTAATAAAAAGTGATCAACAAATTCTTAATTCATGGACACTATATTTTATGTATGTTATGTGCAGGGCTCTGTGTTGTATGGGAATAAATGTTATTAAATGTAGTTTCAAACGTTTTATTTTTAAATCAATACTTTGCTTTAACTTGACTTGACACAACACGACACATAAGGTACATTCAACAACGATCCAGCACAGGACTGCAAACACAAGGAGAATAAATAGGGAGCAAACAAGGCCGGACAGGGAGGACAGGGGGGGTAAATGTACCAATAATCAGGTAACATGTTGGCCGGGGTTAGATAATCGACAGGAGAGACATGGCACAAGGAAACGCATGACAAGCCATGTGCTCACAACAAACATGACTAGAACACAAGCACACGGCCAGTAGAGCAAATCATAAGCCACTTGCTCACACAAAACGAGACATGAAAGCACACAGCTAGTGTAAAGCACAAACTGTGCTACACAGCACAAGACAAAACATGACATGAAAGCACGCGGCCGATGTAAACACGAACCGTGTGCTAAACAAAACACAACAACACATGCGGACATGGAAACCGCACGCTCACACGACAAGAGATCGAGCAAAAGTTCATCCTGTGCGCTCACAACAGAACAGGACAAACACACGGAGCATGAGTGTCTGAATCCTGACACAGAACTGAAACCAAACTAGACAGACGTGCCGGGATCCAAACACCATACCCTGCACATGAAACAAGGCATACAGACAAGAGAGCGGAGCGCACGGCTCGAGGATGCTCAAAGCCGCCTGCCCACACAAAGACATGACAAAACAGTGTCAGAGCTCTGTCACAAAACCAAGAATAAACTAGACCGAAGTGACATAACCCTGACACTATCAAGAGTTACACAACCGGTCTCTTTTTGAAGGTTGCTACCTGTCATGTTTGAACACGCTGAGCCAGAAGATTGACAGAGGAGGATCTCATCAACACCAGATAGTAAAGTACGTCACATCATTGGTCCTAAGCTCAACCCCCTTCTCTCCTTACACTCTAATGGATGGTTTATAAAGAGCATCAGACTGCATGAGCTTCTTCACTTTTCTCACAGACACCGACTTCTCTGCACAGGAATGAAATCAGGTTCCATTTCATTTTACTATAGTTATAATAATGCAATTCTATTTGTTTTTAGTTACTTTGCATAACTGTTAAATATTGACTAGTGTTTACTGTTTTACTGTAACAGAATATCCTGAATAATGGGGGTCACGGTTTCAGTCGTCAATGAGACTCCTTATACCTGGTACTATGCCACCCAGAACAAAGGCAAAGGGGTAAGTACTTTTGATGCATTCACTACACACGATTGTTTCTGTTTCAAAGTTATTTTTCCCTAGTTATGTCCTCAGATTAGCCAGATAATAACTTAAAGCATGATATAATATCTCTCAACAATATCAGTTTGCGTGTTCGTTTATTCTGTAACACTTTAGAATACTGTTCTGTCATTAAAGGGTCATAAAACCCTAAAACATATTTTCTTGAGATGTTAACAGATATAAGTCATGAAAAGTGAGGTATATGCATTCATTCGGAGAGCTGATTGGCTGAGCTTTTCTCCGCATTTATTCATGAGAATAAACTTGTTTAATCCAATCACTGTGCATCGCATTACAGCGCAGAATTAAAATGTCACGAAAGACCGCTTCAGCGCTGTTTGTTCACCTCTCCTGATCAGCTCTGCAATCGTACACACGTGTCATAAGTGTATGTTTCCTCAGTAACACAAAAGTGTTGTTTGTATTTTCCCCACGATGTGGTCAGTTTGACTAACAAACACATGGAAAATATGATTAACAATATTTAAAGCGGTTTCTGCGCGGATGAGTTTAACAACGCTCACAATGCGGATCATATATGGACTGGAGAGAGCGTGTTTCAAGTTTTCTGGATAAATACCCTAGACTAGAGCTCTAATTCTTCAAATTCTTCGAGACTAGACATTCTTCAAAAGAAATATATGTGCAAATAAGGACAGCAGTACATCTGATCATGAACGCGATCACACAGTGAATTATTCTGATACACAGAAGACACAATCGGACACAATACATGGACACAATCGGAATGAAATCAATCCGATTGATGAATCCGAACAAGGTGTTTACATGAATGATAAATAAAGTAATCGGGTTGATGTGCGCGTTTATATGTCACAAGTTTCAAATCGGATCTGATGTTTTGACATGCGCACACTGCACGAATATACAGAGTTTCCCGCTTTTCGCGCATAAATATTCTCCTCTATTGGTTCTTTACGCAATATTAATTCGTCTCTGGTCATAATTTAGAGCATATTAACCGTTTTGCCGTGCTGCTTATTGATCACGCAGTAAAAACGCCCCTCCCTGCGGCCAAAACCAGTCGTCTGTGGATGAGAATCCTAAACAAGGACTGGTGGGATGTTGTCCTGCTTCACTTCACAGACGCGCGAGTGAAATGAGAATTTTAGAATGACGGGAAACTTATTAATATGACACTTTATTAAACAGGAAGAACAGCTCGTTCCGCACGTCATTACGCTAGTTAACGTCATTGCACATGCGCAGTCCTTTCAGTTTCGGTTTTCAATCCGATCAAGTGTTTACATGTTCTCTCGAGCGGATTACAAAAGGGATAAACCACCCCTTTCAATCCGATCGAAATTTCATTCGGATCGAGCTCAATCGGATCAGTTAAGGTGTTTACATGAAGGTTTTTTAGTCCGATTGAGCCGTCAATCCGATTATAAGTGTCCATGTAAACGCAGCTAATGATGTAGACCGTAAATTCAAAGAAGAATGGACAAAGTAACCATGCCTTTATTATTTCTGTGTTAAACTGACGTGCGTCATTTGTTCAGAGACTGTAGTGCTCGTGAATGTAATGAATATATTATTTGACCTGAAATGTTCTTCCACGTTTCTCCCTTGTTCTTGGGAGTTTGTTGTCAATTGGTTATATTTTTAAAATACATCAAAGTGCCCTCAACTGTCCACCCCACCAATGAAAACCAATGAGTAGGTCTGTGTTTTATTGGTTGTTATCTCCCCTTTTACCGCCCTCTACACTCCCACTTTTCCACTGCTTTACACCCCCATTTCTTTAGTTTTTCAGCTCTGAGATGTGAACCGCCAGGCTAAAACAGGGAACACTTTAATGATTAACACAGGAACAAATGAGTAACGCACTATTAACATTCTACTAACAAATATTAACAAATGAAAAACGTACTCGGTTACTAACGTAACCTCGGTTCTCTCTAGAAGAGGGAACGAGTACTGCGTAAGATATCTTACGCTAGGGGAAAATCCTTTTCCGCGAGATATTGAAGCCAAAAATTATCCTTAATTTTGTAATAATGCAAAACGCGTTGCAGCAGCAATGCAGACATAGGCGAGACAGCTCGCGCGCCTATTGGCTGCTCTGCGGCAACTGCAGCAGCCTATCGAGCGAGGCCTGGCGTGACGTCAGACCCAATCAGGGCACTTCGCGCCCGCTGCGTCACGTCCCGCCGAAATGGGCGTGGTCTAGGCCTATAAATATCGCTCGCAGGCAGCTATTATCTGGTTTTTCATCATCGAAGCAACCAGAGCGTGTGCATGCACGGCAAGATACGCAGTACTCGTTCCCTCTTCTAGAGAGAACCGAGGTTACGTTAGTAACCGAGTACGTTCTCTTACGAGAGGTCTCTCGTACTGCGTAAGATATCTTACGCTAGGGGACCCAGTGTAAAACGCCGTGCATGCTGAGATCTGACACCAAAGACCCAAGGGCGAAAGCCCGGGGTACATATAGTGCACAATCACTCAGTGAACTCACAGAGAGTCCGGGAAGAAGGAGGGGTGCAGCCTCACTTTTCCACATAAAGTAGCGTCGAAGGGACGCAAATTTCATCATACAGACAGGGCGGGGTACGGCCTGAACTGATGGGAAAAAATGTGGGTCTTACACAGTTTGCCCAGCTTTAAACTGTAGAAAATTGAGCTGTGCTCAGTAAACGCAGCATTCTGAGCTGAACGCATCAGGTCAGATAATACTGGTAGTTTAGACCGACAGCAGCCTGGCCTGCAGGGCGGGAACCTCTAGGTTATAAAACCTTATAAATGTAGACGGGGAGGCCCAGCCTGCCGCCATACAAATATCTTGCAAGGCAATCCCACTTGACCAGGCCCACGAAGAGGCCATGCCTCTCGTGGAATGCGCTCTGACACCCAAAGGGCACTGCATGCCCTTGGAGGCGTATGCCAGCGCTATAGCATCAACTATCCATCTGGATAGGCTCTGTTTCGACGCGGCTAGTCCCTTAGAACGTCCGCTAAACGAAACAAAGAGCTGTTCCGTCTGTCTGAAAACAGACGAGCGAGACACATAAGCTCGTAATGCCCTGACTGGGCAAAGGAGGCTCGCGTCTCTTTCCTCATCAGGGACCGGTAGGGCTGACAGAGAGATAATCTGCGCCCTAAACGGTGTGTTGAGGGATTTTGGAACATAACCGTGCTTAGGTTTGAGTATAACTTTTGAGTCATTGGGCCCAAACTCCATGCACGCCGCGCTCACAGAGAGCGCGTGCAGATCCCCTATGCGCTTCACTGAAGCGAGAGCCAGCAAAAACACCGTTTTGAAAGACAGGTGTTTCAAATCGATTGACTGTAAAGGCTCAAATGGCGCACCTTTCATGGCTTCCAGAACCGTAGAAAGGTCCCATACGGGGACTGAGGGAGGTCTGGGAGGATTCAGTCTCTTAGCTCCTCTAAGGAAGCGGATGACTAAATCGTTCCTTCCTATTGACTGACCAAGCGTTGTTTCTGAGAACGCTGCTATAGCCGCCACATAAACTTTGAGCGTGGAGGGGGCCCTGCCCCCATCCAACAGCTCTTGTAGGAAGGAAAGCACCTCCGTCACATCACAGTTTGTGGGTGACACACCACGGGCTGTGCACCAGCCCGAAAACACTGACCATTTCGAAGAATAGAGTCGTCTTGTAGACGGAGCTCTAGCCTGCGTGATCGTGTTTAATACTCCTTTAGGGAGTCCAACATGTACCCGTTGATGGCCCAGACATGAAGGGACCATAGTTCCGGGTGAGGATGCCAGATCGAGCCGCGGGCCTGTGAGAGGAGATCTCTCCTCACTGGTACTGGCCACGGGGCAGTACTTGCTAACTGCATCACGGCTGGGAACCAAGGTTGGTTTTTCCAGAACGGTGCTACCAGCAGTACTGAGCATCCTTCTTCCCTGATCCGTTCTATCACCTGAGGCAGGAGAGAGACGGGGGGAAAAGCATAGAGCGGGCGGCGGGGCCACACATGGGCCAGCGCGCTCCTGCTCTTGGAGAAAAATTCTTGACAGTGATCCCTGGCACGTGCGCTGCTCTGAGCGAGCGCAGGTTGCACTGAGCCCATACCAGGAGGCGTTCTGCCAGCCTGTACAGTTTCTCGGATCTGATGCCGCCCTGGCGATTTATGTAGGACACCACAGACATGTTGTCCGAACGGACCAAGACGTGGTGACCTTTTATTTGGGGACAAAAACGCGTCAGTGCGTTGTCTACTGCCAGCATTTCGAGGCAGTTTATGTGCAGGAGCTTCTCCCGTTCTGACCACTGGCCGAAGAACGGTCTGCCCTCGAGCAGCGCTCCCCATCCCGAGGTGGACGCGTCCGTGGACACCACTTTCACCCTCGAGGAAGTCCCCAGGCTTACACCTGATTGGTACCAGTCGTTCGCTTTCCAGGGTTTCAGAGCTGTAACGCATTTCTGATTGACCCTGAGGCGAAGCAAACCGGGTGCCCACGCTTCGCGTGGGACTCGCGCTTTCAGCCAAAACTGCAGCGGGCGCATGCGGAGCAGACCCAGCTGGAGCACTGACGATGCTGAGGCCATGAGACCTAGCATCTTCTGAAATCTCTTGAGCGGGACAGACGCGCCGCAGCGAAAAGAGTTCGCTGTGCGTCGAATGTCTACCGCGCGCTGTTGTGATAGTCGCGCTATCATGGATAGTGAGTCCAGTTCTGTGCCCAGGAAAGATATTTTCTGACTGGGTGACAGGGAGCTCTTCGCCCAATTGACACTCAGACCCAAATCCTCGAGGTGATCGAGTAAAATGGTCGTGTGTTCTATGAGCACTGCGCGAGATTGCGCTAGAATCAGCCAATCGTCCAAATAGTTCAGCACTCGCATGCCTCTCATTCTGAGGGGTGCGAGCGCCGCATCCATGCACTTCGTAAATGTACGGGGTGCTAGGGACAAACCGAACGGCAGGACTGTGTACTGATATGCCTGGCCCTCGAAGGCGAATCTCAAATATCGCCTGTGACGTGACGCTATCTGTATTTGAAAACACGCGTCTTTCAGATCTATTGACACAAACCAATCTCCTTGGCGAATCTGCACAAGGATTTGCCTGGTCGTGAGCATCCTGAACTGTCGCTTCACAAGCACTTTGTTCAGTTGCCTTAGATCTAGTATGGGTCTGAGACCCCCGTCTTTTTTCGGTACCAGGAAGTATCTGCTGTATAGCCCTCCCTCGCTCTGATCTTGAGAGAGAGGTTCTATGGCCCCTTTGCTCAATAGTTTCGTCACCTCGGCTCGAAGTAGATGTGCTACTTCTGTTTTTACCATGG
The DNA here is from genome assembly GCF_965113295.1 of Leuciscus leuciscus. Classification (NCBI taxonomy): domain Eukaryota; kingdom Metazoa; phylum Chordata; class Actinopteri; order Cypriniformes; family Leuciscidae; genus Leuciscus; species Leuciscus leuciscus. The sequence continues at coordinate 44,956,490 of NC_138728.1, forward strand.
TCTCGACGCGCGCCACATAGCGGCGAGGGCGTCGGTGAAACTGCAGCGAATAGCCTCTTTCTATAATGTTCAGCACCCACTTCGAAACCCCGGGTAGCTTTGCCCATGCGTCTGCATGGATAGCTAGGGGTCGAATACGAAGCGCGCTCCGCTCGCTCAGCGATGGAGAAGCTTCGGTGTGCTGTAACACAAGCGTGTCGCTCGTGACATTTGAGGCATGGGGCGCGCTGATGACAGCGGGCAGATTGCCCGCGCTCGACTCCTCTGCGGTGGTTAACCGCGAGGGGGAGGGCTGGGCGGTTCCCGTGGGAACTGTCATGTCTATGTGTGGATGTGGGCGCGGGACAGCGGGCACATTTATCACACCGAAAGCATCGTTCGCTTGCGTGAAGCGAGTGCACGTTGGTTTCGTTTTTACAGAAACCGTGAGACATGCATAACGTGGTGTTAGTGGGCACATTCACCATGTTTGAAGCGCAATCGGTCTGAGCCGATTCATGTGCGCGAGCCCTGTGTGACGGGCTGTGCTTGTGTGTAGAGATGGGCACTGGGCAGTGGGCATTCTTCTTACACATAAAGCACCATCGGCCGTGGCCGGGACACCAGAAAAAATTCACACTTATGGGATTTATCTGGGTAGCCGTAAAAACGGCGTTTGTGTGCAGGCAAGCGGGTGACAGAACCGACTTGTTTACTGCAGGATACACTGGAACAGTCACATTTACTGGAACTGAACGAGCGAGAAGTTGCCATAGAAACAGAGAGCGTCAACATGCTGGCGTTTATTGCAGGCCTGCGTGCATTACAACAGGCTTGTTCACTGCAATATTGACATTTCCAGTCGCCTGAATTCCAGAGGGGAATGGGAAATGTATAGGAAAAAGGAGGTTGGTCCGTCCGCAGCGGGACCAGAAAAACTCCCTTTTTTCCTTACGCCAGTGACGCACGGAACACCATAGAAACGGTGTTTGGGTGCAGGCGAGCGGGTTGTGCAACGCGCTCGTTGGCTGCAAAATGCACGTCTGCAGTCGCTTTTCAGGGAACTGACAGTGCGAAGCATTGGCGGCATAATTTTAACTGCCGCTAGACCGGGATTCGAACTCCGGTCTCTCGTGAGAAAAACCAATGATTCCGCCACTGAGCCACAGGGGGGGAACGCAAAGGTTTTCGGATGCACGAGCATATAAGAGCGTCACATGCTTTCTTCGGCGTATGCTTGCAGGCGCGCTTGTATTAAAACAGGCTCGCCTGCTGCAATATTGATATTTCCAGTCGCATGATCAGGGAACTGGGAATATGTATGAGAAATTGAAGGTCAGTCCATCCTCGGAGGGACTAAAAAACACATCTTTCTCCTTTCGCCGGTGAGTGACGCATGAATGGGGCGCAGAAGGCAGGGTAGCTTTCTTATAACGTAAAGAAAAACTAACCCCGACCGTCCGCTTCCAGCCTCCCTTGTGAGCGGCGCAGTTTGCGCGGCTTGAACAGAGGGAGAGAGAAAGCTAGCCCCGTGACCGCCCGCTCCTGACATCCTCTGTGAGCGGCGCGGTGTGCGCGGCTCGAACAGAGGGAGAACAGGTATCGTCCCCCAAGCAGGCAAGGCAAGCGGGCGAACCGGCAAGCTTTGCGGGTTGGGGGGGGGGGCGGAGGAGCAGTCTCGGAGAAGGATGCCAGGTGAGTCCTCAGAGTCACCATAGGCAGTACCTAACTCGCAGTGAGGGCAGTCGCCGTCAGCGAGTGCGAGAGCTGCGTGATCAGGAAAAGGGGCGTCTTGAAAAAGACGCCCAGCTCTTTTAGTGCAATGGGAGTGTGTGTCGCGGCGGCGAGCACACACACATACATAAACACAGTAGCAGAGAAAGGATATAATGCCGGAAAGCGCAGCAGGAAGGCAAGGAAGGCGGCGCGGCCAGCGACTTCAGTGACTCGTCCCGCTGAAGGTGCTCTCTCTCGACGGCGCGGCTTCTAATCCAGCTCCAGCGATGCGTGTGCTTCGCTTGAAGGATGAAAAATCAGATAATAGCTGCCTGCGAGCGATATTTATAGGCCTAGACCACGCCCATTTCGGCGGGACGTGACGCAGCGGGCGCGAAGTGCCCTGATTGGGTCTGACGTCACGCCAGGCCTCGCTCGATAGGCTGCTGCAGTTGCCGCAGAGCAGCCAATAGGCGCGCGAGCTGTCTCGCCTATGTCTGCATTGCTGCTGCAACGCGTTTTGCATTATTACAAAATTAAGGATAATTTTTGGCTTCAATATCTCGCGGAAAAGGATTTTCCCCTAGCGTAAGATATCTTACGCAGTACGAGAGACCTCTCGTAAGAGAACTCTGATTAACAAATAAGTAATTAATAGCGCTCAGCTGAATATGGTAGTTCACCATTGGCTAATCAATAACTACTATTTATTTTTCATACCTCCCAGAGGACTATGAAGAACTACTATACAGGTTCATAATTAACATGAATAATGCATAATGTATAATACATTGTATTTGTATATTATTATCTATTTGTATATTATTAAGTCTGATGTATAATTCTGCTCCCCAGTATACACGTGTTGATGCTGGCAGCAGAACATCCTATAAGGAGCCCAGGGTAATCCACCGCCACATCTACGTCAGATATGATCATCACACGTGGGACAGTTTTACGTACGAGTTTAACACCCATAAAGGCGACACCTCCTTCATCTTAAGAGAAACCTACGACCGTTCCAAGATTCAGATGCACTGCACCTCTGAGGGTGGCACTCGTTACTGTCCCAACTACGGTAAGTTCCTGCAAACATATCAATTCTGCACAACACTACTCAGCCAAAATTATGTGCGCCCCTGATCATCACACCCATACTTTTTAAGCGTCCCATTCCATATTTATTTCCCCTTTGCTGTTTTAATAAGCTTCACTTCTTTTATGTGATTAATTTAATGCCAACAGTATTACAATCACAGATCAAAAAAAAAAAACAATATGGTCAAGCATAAAAATCACATAAAAAAGAAAAGAAAAAAAGAAGCATGAATCCAAACTTTAAACACTTTACAAATTGGATTACACAAAACTGCATAATTAATGCAAAATGATCCGAATCGCACAAAAAAAATCATGTTTTTCTTGGTCATATTAGTTAGTTTTTGTGCTCTCTGACATTTTCTTGTTAATATTTTCACTTTTTTCAATGTTTATGCTGTTTTCCCATTTGCTCTGATTTACACATTCTGCGATTGCTTTTCCAAATGTTGCAGGTAGAGTTTCATGTAAAATTAGGGTGGCCTTAAGCATCAGCATCTAGACTGACAGCATAATGTTCCCTCTAATTATTTTTCTTGTTGAGCAAAGCTTTTCTCTGTTGGCCGGACATTTTAGCCAACTGAGCAAAAAAATGTTTCATACCAGACATAAACACACATAAAAAATGGTTTCATTATGCATTTGTACGGAAATGTGATGTTTCTAATTTATTTTACCCTTGATGTAACTTAATTAATTAGTGATATTTTTACAGTGCTGTTTTAAGTCTTTACCAAGAAATTTTATTTAATTAAAAAATCTCCCGTAGGACAGTTATTCGATTATTTATAATAATACATTATAATATGGAAAAAATGAAGCTGTTAGACTGAGATGATTTCAACCATAATGTGTTTTTGTAGAGTCAATTATTGGCTGCAGGCAGCATTAAAAATTGTATTTGTACACCTATTAAATTAAATTAAACACCCATTATTCATGCTCATGAACACTTTTTGTATCATTTCAAATTGACACAATAGTTAGTAATTGTATAACTAGTTTCACAATACATATTGTTTCAAAGCAGCTTTGCTAAAAATGCACATTTCTACATCACAATTTAAAGGGATCTGTTATCAGAGGTGACTGTGTCCAAGTCATTTCCATATCACAGAGATGTACAGTTCAAGATAATACAAATCATACAGTTAGCTAACATGCATTTACTTTAGGCAGAAACAATGATCTCATTAAAGCACTTATTACAAGTAGTGATCACAATGATGTAATCGTTATATATTACATTGTTATTGTGGCAACCCGCAGGTGAGTTTAAATGATCATTTCGCCAAACTACTCTAATTTCTCTAATGGACATGCAAGTTCGTTCACCAAATAAGAGCTCAGAGACATGGGTAACAATACAAAACAATTAACTTTATTAAATCACACAGTCACTTTAAAACAATCATTAAAACACATTAGGCCTCAGCCAAAGAACAGCAGAGTTTGGCTCTAAGAAGGTCACAGGAACACCATCTAACTTGGGCTTACCGGCAGGGTCAGGCTATCAGAGATTTTGTCGGCCTATAGCAGAAAAATCATTCCCTTAACCAGTGCACACAGACACACACACGCATGCACACCACTTTCCACGGATGGACACAGCACACTGTGAATAACACACCACCACCGCTAGAAGGGAATAGAACCAGAGCAGTAAAGGAACAAGGCACTGAACCGCCCCCATGCTGAATTAACAATAAATTAAATGACAAAAACAAAACACCAATTAAAATTATATTACAATAATTACAATGAATAAATTCAACAAAAGAGAGACAGAGTTGGTTTTAACAGTTTGCAAGAAAATAAACTAAGCAGCAAAACAAAAATACAAAAACCTAGAAAAATACCAAAGAAAAAAGCAGCCAACAAAAACATACAAAACAAGGATTGTGTGGAACAAAAGCAAAGTGTCACCACTCTTAATAGGAAATAGCAAATAAATAAAACAAGCCACAAAAAATAATGAACTGCAAAACAAACTCAAAGACAGAGCGTAGCGCAAACTGGATTTGCAAACTGGAAATCAACAAAATAAAGTGCAAAAAATGATATTAGAAGATACAAAGGCAAAGAAGAGCATTACTTCTGGCCAAATGTAGATAGACAACTTAAACAAAAAACTAAAAAAGAAACAGAAAATGTAAAGCAAAATCAGCACAAAACAAAGCAGCAGTGCTATCCGTGGGCAGGACGTGAAACGCGCCTGAAATAAAAACAGAATATTACCATTTAATATTACTATTATGCGTTAACTTAGCAAACGCCTATAGAGAATGACAATGTGAAGTCACGCGTTTCGCTCCACGTTGCATTCCAGGAAGGCGCCGCCATATTAGGTGGTTACGCTATCCGTCGCCATGGTTACTTCGACAGTGAGACCGAGAGAAATAGCGACAGAGAAGGAAAGAGCAGCTTGATATTCGTTTGCATTTTTGCGATACGGTTAAATAAAAGGAGAAATAGGAAGCGAAAGGAAAGGGGCTCTATCGGGAGAGACAAAATAACAAAGCAGGCATCATTATTTAGAGAAACTGCTTAGCATCAACAACATGGACCCGAACGTCCTGCAGCAACAGAATGGATGAAAGACCCAGAAGCACTACCACCTTTCACACACCCTGACATAGTCAATTACCTGGTTTATGGTATCAGTGCCTACACAATGCAAGAGTTCAGAAGCTTTAAGTCATTAGAAGCTTATGAACATTTCTGATGTGGCTGTGTGCAACTTATAAACCCACAAACCTGTAAACTGCGAGAGCTCAGTCATACTTGAGGTTTCAGGCGTCATTTATATGTGGAAATAAATCTGATATGAATCGGATGTGCATTTGGACCTGCCGTGTAAGCGGACAGATCGGACATTCCCCTGTCAATGCGAGTCGTAAGTCATTGAAAAAAAGTGTCTTTTTGAAACGGTTCGCGGTACAGATATATCTATAACAAATTAAACAACTCTAGTTGACTAACAGAGTATTCATTTTGTTCATTTGTGTTAAATAAAAAGCGATCATCTGGTGCTGAAATATGTTGCTTTTGAAATCATGCTGAGTGCTCTTTGTCGCTGCTGTCACTTTAGTGACAAGTAGTTTCTCTAAATAACGCTGCCTAGCGTTGTTATTTTGTCTCTCCCGATAGAGCCCATCTCCTTTCGCTTCCTCCTTCTCCATATCTTCCCAAGAAACTGCGGCGTATCACTAAAATGTAAACAAATACTAAGCTGCGCTCGCTCTCTTGCGCTATTTCTCTCGGTCTCACTGTCGAAGTAACCATGGCAACGGATAGCGTAACCACCTAATATGGCGGCGCCTTCCCGGAATGCAACACTGCGTGAAAAGATCGTGACGTAACTCCTCATTCTCTATTAGACATACCGATGACAAAATGATGCGTGCATAATCAGGAGCATACACACAACAATGGCAGCCACAGCAGCAGTGCGAGACCCTCACGAGGAACAGAGCAGCGGATTCGAACCATACGAGAGGGAATGGCAATCGGAGCTTACTATGGTGCATAAAACATGCAACCAGCAACATTTAATTACTAAATTTAAAAGATAATCTCACAAAGTCACCAAATGCTCATACCTCTCTCCAATGTCCACACCTGATGCCGGAAGCAGCAACAGTACAGCGTTCGTGACATGTTAGTGACGTTGACCTCAAGCACAGATCTATCGCCTTTATATCACTATGGTGACAACCAATTGGCTTACGACCCAAATATAATTATTAGGGAAGGTAATTGGCTTAATCACCACATTATGAACATAGAAATTTTGGCAGTTGTGCATGTTGATTCAGAGTTGTTGTCATCGGAAGTCCTCGCAGGAGTTGTAGTCGTCTCCTCACGGGTGTTGGGTCTTCATAAGAATCTTGATCCAAACTGGAGCCAGCGTAGTTTATAGTTATCTTGGAATGGGCATCCCAAGGTAAAAACAGAAAAGACAATCATGTTCATTTTACCTAATATAACTGGAGTACAAGGTTATGAGATGCATTATTTGAGTGCTTGGCTAAAGACATGTGTCTTTAATCTAGATTTAAACTGGAAGAGTGAGTCTGAGCCCTGAACATTATCAGGAAGGCTATTGCAGAGTTTAGGAGCCAAATGTGAAAACGCTCTCCCTCCTTTAGTGGACTTAGATATCCTAGATACTACTAAAAGTCCGGAGTTTTGTGACCTTAAAGAGTGTGATGGATTGTAGGGCAATAGAAGATTGGTTAAATACACAGGAGCTAAACGATTTAGGGCCTTATAGGTCAGTAGCAATACTTTGTAATCAATATGGAACTTATTAGGTAACCAATGTAGAGATAATAAAATTGGTATTATACTGGATGTATCTTATTTTCTTGACCTGGTAAGAACTCTAGCAGCTGCATTTTGGACTAATTGTAGCTTGTTTATTGAGAATGCAGGACAACCAGCTAGTAAAGCATTACAGTAATCTAGTCTAGAGGTCATAAATGCATGAACGTACTTTCTGATTCAGGGGCCGTATTCATATTCATATAACATCTAAGGCTAAATGTAGCTCTTAACTGGCTGAGTTAGATGGCGATTTACACTAAACAGTACAAAATCAACAAAAAATATGTCACAGTATACTAATCACAGTATACTCACTACAAAAGTTAGACTACACCACTGAAATAGGGCATACAGAGAAGATGAAAGACAACTATGCGTTCATCCTACCTAGTTTTGTGAAGGCAAAGCCGGTGTGTTTTATCTGCAACAAAGCGACCACAGACTCTTTTGAATGTCTTTCAGAACTTTTCAAATTAAAAGCTCTCAATTCATCTAAAAATAAAACATTGCTGTTTTTGTGAGTAAGTGTAAGATCTAGTAAGATCTATTTCAGAACCAACCGCTATCAAAATAATCAGGCTGCGGGTTTTATTGCTGGCGGGCCAGTTTTGGTCCATGGGCCACCTGTTGCCGACCCCTGATATAGGCTATAATGGGGGGCGGGATATATGCCTCCTGCTCAGCACACATAAAGCTTGCCGCAAAGCACTGGCAAAAGAAGCCTAATGATTATGAACGTGTCACGAAAAAATAGCATGGAGACATTTTAATTGTTTATTAATAAACTAGTGTTTTTTGAGTCTGTGTTGCTGCAAAGATGAAGATGACGATGCTGACTCATCGCCTATGGAGAGAAATGCACCTTTTATTTGGATTACATAATCAAACTATTTGTTTCGAATTGGTTTGTTTAAAAGTACACATTTCATGCTTCTATAGTCCTATTTCTCATGTATGTGAGGCAAGTATCCTATAGGCTGAGTTTCAGGCTGAGTCAAACGGTTTAAAGGCAGGCTTTGTTGCTGTACTGGTTTTATTGTTTAATGTCATTGCACTTATGGATTTTGTAATGTGTCCTTGAGTGCCATGAAAGGCACCTTTAAATAAAATGTATAATAATAATAATAATAAAAATAGTGTGACAAAAATACACGCATAACACGATTGTTGCCATATCCAGCTGCTAATTTTCTTTATTTGTTTACAACCAAAGTTCCATATTTAAAGATAATGACATTAAAAAGCAAATTGATATTTTCATGCAGAAAATACAGAAATGCATCTGATGTCAGTTTTTTTTTTTTTATGTAACATTTTATTTTGATAAGAAAATCAAGTGTTCTAAAATAGAAGCAAGTAACTTGTGAGAGTGTACATACAATATACACCGATCAGGCATAATATTATGACCACCTTCCTATTACTGTGTTGGCCCCCCTTTTGGTCACAGCCCTGACCCATCGAGGCACGGACTCCACTAGACCCTTGAAGCTGTGCTGTGGTATCTGGCACCAAGATGTTAGCAGCAGATCCTTTAAGTCCTGTAAGTTGCGAGGTGGGGCCTCCATGGATCGGACTTGTTTATTCAGCACATCCCACAGATGCTCGATTGGATTGAGATCTGGGGAATTTGAAGGCCAAGTCAACACCTCAAACTCGTTGTTGTGCTCCTTAAAGGTTGTATCAGTGATTGCAGGCCCAAAAAAGACCCAAACATAAATGATCATATTCATCTAATCTTTCCTAACGATCTGCTAGCTGCCCGCCCCATAAGCAGAAAGAGCCGTGTCTCTGTAGGCAGCCTAGGCTCTGAGATCTGCACACAAAAACAATTGGTTTCACCAACCACTCAAAACCAAAATAGATAGTGTTCCAACCAATCACCGACAGGGGGTGGGTGTTGTGAGGTTTTGCGCTCATGCACCGCTGCACATGAAGTCGGAGCTGAAGAAGAAGCCAGCGCCTATCAACGAACAAGATGTTGAAATTTGGTGCAACAGTTCAGGTAAGCTAACATACTTGCTCGACTGCCAGTCGTCTTGCCCGCATCAGCTGGACATGCTCAACATCAGCTGTGGTAGGCTGTAGCTCTTGGGAAGCAGCCCGACCTCTACCTCTCCCTCGTACAGAACTGTACTAGGTAAATAAATGATAATAGGCAACGTTATGACACCTTGCTAGTAACCATTTATATTTCAAATGACTATTCTGTTAGCTGGGAGCGAGCTATGTAGTTGATAACATAATGTTCATGCATACGAAGTAAAAAAAAAAAAAAAAAAAAATTCTCTGCATTAGCCTATTTTAGAATACACAATATTGAATGTGCAAGTAACGGCTAATATATTTACTTGGTTATAAAATTATGTTACAAAACAACTATAATGACTTACCCAGCAGAATGAGCCATCATTGAGGTAGAACGTCGATCTGAATATCGTGTGTCTGTCGCTTTAAGAAATGCGCGTGCATGATCGTTTTTTCATGATGCACGAAACGGGAGCTAACTTGGTTTGTTTGGGATCTCGCTTCAAACACAAGCAGAAGTGACGTCACCCACAATTGCTGATATCACCTTTAAACCATTCCTGAACCATTTTTGCTTTGTAGCGAGCGCATTATCCTGCTGAAAGAGGCCACAGTCACCAGGAATACCGTTTCCATGAAAGGGTGTACATGGTCTGCAACAATGCTTAGGTAGGTGGTATGTGTCAAAGTAACATCCACATGGATGGCAGGACCCAAGGTTTCCCAGCAGAACATTGCCCAAAGCATCACACTGCCTCCGCCGGCTTGCCTTCTTCCCATAGTGCATCCTGGTGCCATGTGCTCCCCAGGTAAGCGACGCACAAGCAATAGAAAACGTGATTCATCAGACCAGGCCACCTTCTTCCATTGCTCCGTGGTCCAGTTCTGATGCTAACGTTGGCGCTTACGGAGGTGGACCGGGGACAGCATGGACACCCTGACTGGTCTGCAGATATGAAGCCCCCATATGCAACAAACTGTGATGCACTGTGTATTTCTGACACCTTTCTATCAGAAACAGCATTAACTTCTTGAGCAATTTAAGCTACAGTAGCTCGTCTGTTTGATCGGACCACACGGGCCAGTCTTTGCTCCCCACGTGCATCAATGACCCTGTTGCCGGTTCATCACTGTTCCTTCTTTGGACCACTTTTGATAGATACTGACAACTGCAGACTGGGAACACCCCACAATAGCTGCAGAAACACTTTACAATAAGAGTCCATCTGTAACATTAACTAAGGTTAATAAATGCTGTAGAAGTATTGTTCATTGTTAGATAATTAATTTAAACATTTACTAATAGTTTTAAATTTTGAGTGTGTATCTGTTGACGTTAGTCAAAACACTATGAACTAACATGAATGATCAATGTATAATTAATTCTTAATAATAATATTTAGATCTATATAATTTCATTTAATGAGTACATTTATGGTTTAGTACTTTTTAGATTTTAATAAAGTTAACAGCACTAGTTTATGTTGCCCCCCTGGCCTGGTGGGTGTCAGGGGGGTGGGTGTGTTCTTAAATCCTGTATGCAGAAACAATGAGACAGAAACTTTAGCTTGCGTTCAGCTCAACTGCAGTATTTATTCTGCTTCAACAAAGAAAAAAAATGAATATTTGACTCCCTGAGGTAATAAACAAATGCTTGTTATAGCATCAGGTATTTCACAATACTTTCAAGTATGTAAGATATCACTATATCTTCAGAAAATACCAAAGTAGTGATAACATAATGTGAATACATAATCACGGCAGCACAGTAAAATAAACCATATCCATGTCCATCCTTTTCATTGTGCTTCATTTGACGTGAATTACATATTGACCAGTCGAACAACACAAAACTAACTTGTTCTCATGTGGTTATTGTAACAAACATTTTCCAAAGTTCGACCGTTCCATCACATTACACAAATTACTAAATTTGATTGTACTAAATTACTTTTAAAGTCAACTACAATGCTTACACGCACAGGAAAACCGTTTAACATGATGTGTTATACACACATTAGCACTGAATGCATTTTCAGATAAGTTAACAACACAAAACGAGACCATTAGCGTTTATATTGTACTGTGGCTACTCATTAGCAACAGGTCCGCTACTATTTCACATATTACGGCAAAACTACTCAACTCTAAACATTGCACGTACTCACTAAGGATTCACAACACTCTTATCTCTTATACTGGGATACATGCATGCAGTTTTGAGGAACATTAACCCACCTGTATGCAGAAACAATGAGACAGAATCTTTAGCTTGTATATGCTCTGGAGAGCAGAAACAGCTGCGTAGGGGACATCGTCGCTGTACTCGGGTCCACCAGACCCTCCGGAGGGTTTCAGGAGTTTCACAATTTGCTCCAGGAGCTAGGTTTGGTGGACCTAACGGTGAGGACGCTGACGAGGACAGCGTAGGCCGTATAAGGCCTCGGCCTCGAGTGGTCTATGCCTGTCGAGCCCGCGCTCTACAGCCCGGCGCGAGGTTCACCCTCGCCCGCACCCACCTAATCTGTCATTTATTTTTGCTTTGATAATAAATGGAGCCAGCCTCCAAAAGTTAAACCTGTCCTGTGATTTTAAAAAAAGTTTTTATACACTAAATTGTGTTTGTTGTCTTTACATTAGAATAATAATGTTTCATATAATCTAGAATAGATATGGAATAAATAGCATTCAATACAAAATGAGTATCTCTCATATATTGAAATCGAGTTTTTATGTGAAAGATTTGCTTTGCACACCAAGCATTTTAGTCATATTACAAAGTAATTTATCGAGGCCAAACATAAAATAACATTATAAACTGTCACTTCACCACGTGACAGCAGCAAGCAGGTTCCTGATTGGTTAACGCGGCGTGAATTGACGCAGAAGTTCAGATTTTTCAACTCGGGCGGCAGACGCGAATTCGCGTCAAACACGAGAATGCACAAAAAGCACTACATAAAACATTTGCGCGAACTTGACACGCGAATGAGGCGTATTCGCGTCTACCGCGCCGCGCTCTACGCCTCATTCGCGCCGCAGGAATTTTTTACGCACGTAACGCGTCTTTGCATTGACTTAACATTGAAATCACTCGCGCCTGACGCGCTATTCGCGTCCGGTGTGAACGCACCATTAGGGTTTTAAGTTCCTCCCGAGCGCTCTGCGCCATCTAGTGACCTCTTTAAGTATCGCCCCACCACAGTAACATGTACAATACAATGAAATTGGCCTTTTAGTAACTATTTAATACACAATATCATGAAAAAAATTATATGGGTGTCTATTTTTTCCACATTGTTTATTTTAGCAATAAATGGTAGTATAATGAACTGTAAACTCAACTCAATTACTTTTTTTTTTTTTTTACATCTGTTATGCCTAAAGGCCTCATTATACTTCTGCGTCGGACCTACGCTGGAGCCTCTACGCTGTAGGCAACGCGTTGGTTTTCATTTATACTTTTGCGTCGTTGTCCGCGTTGACGCGCAATTACACTTGCAGAGGGACCATGTGAAACCCGAGGTAGCGCTCCTAGCAGACCAATCACAGCGCTTGCGTCCGCGTCGAGTTGACGCTTTGTTACATTTTTGGAGAGGTGCACGTCAGGGTACGCCGAAGGGTACGCGCACTACACAAAGCCTACGACGTAGCTACGGTGTGAGTTCGACGCATAAGTATAAATAGGCCTTAACTGTGAACACTTTTTTAACCCTTTACACGTACATGGAGTATTTTGTTTGTTTTCATTCAGTATCCATTTTTAAAACTATTGGTTGGTTAATCGGTTATCGTCCAGTGTGGTCCAACCTAGTTATCATTATCGGTAAAATCCACTATCGTTGACCTCTAATCATCACCCAATCACTTAATTATCTTATTGTAACAATTAGTCCACTGAAGGCAAGCTTGGAGAACCCATGTGCAGTTTATTATAATCCCAATGTGAACAAATACAAACAAAGACATGAAAACATGAAACAATACCAAAATTAGACATTACACTTATTGGGTCTCATTCATGAAACACAAGCAGAACGAATTTTTGTGTAAATCGTGTGTAAAGTGGTTCTGGCGTAAATTTTCGGATTCATTAAAATGTTCGTATTTTCCAAATGTTAGTTGGTACGAAAGAAATCTACACCTGCTCCCAGCCACGCGTAAATAGTGCGTTTAACATCCGAACGTTTTGCTCATTAATAAGGCTGCATTTTAATTCACCTTAATCGGGTACATATTTACACAGTATTTTGAAAAAATATTATATATAGTAATTACATACGGGTTTTCTTTTTACTTTTATTACGAGAGCCAGTAATAGCATCTGCAAACGGAACACAAGTCCGCAAGTCTTTTTTTATTTTTTTATATTCAAGCTGTTTATTCATTTTTAAGTCCGCAAGTCACAAGTGTTGCAGTCAAGCTTCATGTCGAACCATTTTCTTTTCACTTCTGGGACTGTTTGATTAACAGATCAAACTCCATTAACTGCATCTGCCAAGCATTTTTACCTAAAGCATTTAGGTAAAAGCATTATTACCTAAAAAATCCTTTTTTTTAGGACCTGATACGCCACTATGTACGCTTGAAAATAAAATGTGGCACTTTGAATGAACTTCTGATAATAAAACTTCAATTTCTGCATCTGAGAAATGTATCTTCTTCATTCGCTTTTGAGAAGACATATGAAATCCTTCGTTTCGTGTCATAATATAATGCCCATATATAGTTGTCAGTCGGTTTTAATGGGCGGGATTTATGGTAATTGAGAGAATGAACGTGCACGCGCGTCCCATTTACGACTGATTGGAATTCATTAACCCACACACACATTTCACTATCAAATCTGACGTTTACGAAGTATTTGTGAATCAGGAGAAGAATTTTCGGGAATGTCTCTTTACGCGCAAATCACTCACATATTTACTCGTATATTTACGAATGTTTCATGAATGAGACCCAATAACTTTAAAGGGGTGGTTGAATATGATTTCACTTTTTTAACTTTAGTTAGTGTGTAATTTTGCTGTTTGAGCATAAACAACATCTGCAAAGTTATGACGCTCAAAGTTCAATACAAAAGGGAGATATTTTCTTTTAAAGAAATACATTTTTGAGAACAACAAACGGCCGGTAGGGACTACAACAAATTCCTCCAGGGTTAGTGACATCACCAACCCCAACATTTCCCTAAAAAGCCCTCCTCCGGGAACACGAAATAAAGAGGGACGAGGTCATGTTATATTTCTTTAGCTAAGAGTTGTTGTAGCAAAGAAGGAAATAAACAACAATGCTGTTTGGCTCCATTAACCAGTTTGATAAATGCTAATTCATACTTATCCGACACATACCTACAAACTTCTGTTTAATCTCACCAGCTAACTTTTTTGCCGTTCCTTAGCGTTTATGTGATCAGTGTACATTATTCTTTGATTAGAGCTTTTATGTATTTTTTATCCACATAGGGTGCTTAGGGTGTCCAGACGTCGCACAAAAAACCTGCGTTCGAGTCTCAGCTCCAGGTTCACGCTTATTTGTTCATTGATGACGTCATCAGCGACTAGTCTACATTGACTAGACTTTCATCACATAAATGTATTCTTCAAAAAATCTGAAGTCTTTCAACCCCTAGTGTCTGATGTCTTTAAACAGGAAAAATTGAACAAGATGAAAAACAAAGACAGCAAGAGGAGGAGAGAAGACGCCTGGAACGTTTGGAACGTGAGCAGAGGATTCAACAGGAGCTGGACAGAGAGAGTGAATCATCCAGACTCAAGCTTTCTCGAGCAACTGAGCGGCTTCGTGAAAAACAGAGCTTCAGAGGTCAAGAGCAACATCATGAACGCACACAAGTTCTCCATCAGCAAATAGAAGATGATGCTGCTGCGATCGAGAGGGACGAGGTATGACTTTAATTTGGATTGAGCAACATAACTGTATATACAGCATTTGATCACATCACTTGTTACTGAGATCCATTTTTGTTTGGCACATTTATGTAGGTTAATGATGTTGAAGAAAAATTCAAAGACCTTTTGTTAAAGTACCAGATCACAGAAGATAAAGAGATACAGCACTATCAGATTTGGGACAGGATTAAGATGCTCCAGAATGAACTTGCAGTACAACATTGTCGAGAAAACAACCTTTCAGCAGAGTTTCAGTTTACCTTTGATCATGCTATAGGATATAATGAACTGTCTCTTACAGAGAAGCTCACAGTTCTCGAGGCATCTCTACAGTTCATTCTGTACAGTAGCACTGAAGATGCCAAAGATGATGAAGATCAGCCGCTTGGCTGGGAGAAGTACGATTTTCTCTTGGGTTTGGTGGAGCAGCTTCATGCCACAAATCTAACTTTGGCAGAACACATTTTATTAAATGTGCTTGACATGATCTCAGAGCTTTCACCACAAAGTAGGGACATTTTGGGTCAAATGTTGTTCAACAGAATCTGGACACCAACTGAAATAATGCTCTTCATTTGCAAAAGTCCTGGTATCAAATGTGATCAACTTGATTCAGTTCTCCACACAGCTCAAACCTACCACCTGGACTGCCTCCACGTTCTCTCTGCTATTACGAATGAAAACCCTTTATTGTTTCTTCAAGAACAAATACAAAACGACAAGGAAAAAGATGCTGATACAATTGTGAAGGAACTTCGTGAAGCAAACTGCCCAGAGAAAGTCTTGTTGCTGTTGAAGGATGTGCTTCGATACGTAGAGTCGGAACTCCCAAAATATCAATTGGTGGACCTTACTAAAGAACAAATCACTGATTTGAAAAAGAAGATAACCTCCCTTAATCTTACAAACCCAGATATTAACATTCTGAAAGACGTATTAATTGGAATGTCAATAGCAGTGCAAGACTGTTCAACAATCACCACAAAAGACAACACGAAGATTCAAGGCTATTTTCCAAGATGTACACAACTAGCATCATTGCTTTTGCTCCTCCTGGCACAGCTGACAGAAAATAAAGGATGTCTTCTAGAGATTGGCACAGGTGAGGGCAAGTCCTGCATCTTAGCCATGTTTGCAACAATTCTGGCCATCCGTGGAACAAAAGTGGACATTGTGACAAGCTCTCCAGTTCTAGCCAGACGAGATCAAGAAGAGTGGAAAAGGTTTTTTGAAATGTTTGGTGTCACCTCATCTGTAGTACCTCCACATTACGGAAGTGACTATTCGCCAGAGGAACAAGAGGAACATCTTAAAGATGCTTACAGGCAACAAATAGTATATGGCACAGTGGGAGTCTTTGCAGCAGACATACTGAAACAGGAATTTGAGAAGAGGACTACTCGCGGTACAAGACAGTTTGAGCTTGTAATAGTGGATGAAGTGGACTTTATGACCTTGGACAACGGAGTTCAAGTAACATTCTTGTCCCATGAATCTAGTGGATTTAGGCATGTGGAGCAAGTGCTTTCCAACATATGGGCCATGATATCTACTTGTCAACCAATTGAAATGCTTGAAACAGGGGAGATAAAATGGGCGACAAGGATACAGTTCTTTCATAAAGCCGTAACAGCAGCCGTTATGGGACAGGAAACAGACAGCTTTTCAGCAAATGAGATCTTGCTACCCGGAATGACTTTGGGATTTTACACTCAGGAGGATATTGAAATGATACGTCAAGCTGAGCGCAAGGAAGGAATTGAAGATGATGTGAAAGAGGACAGAATGTCTAAAGCATTATCTGAAGTCATGAAGAAACTTGGAGTTTCACAACAGTACGATCTTCTGAGAATATTTGAGGAGGTCTTGGAGAACAGTGCAGTGTTTAAGTGCTATTCATTAGAGAACAAGAAAGCAAAATGTTTTGAAGCTCAGGAAAAACGAGGTGACCTTAATGTTGAAATGCTACTGCTGGAAGGAGGACTGGCATGTGAAATCATGTCTGAGAAATCGCTCATTGATGCAACTGTAAGCACAATAAAGTCATATATCAAGTACTCAGATAACCTCAAAACAGCCAAAGAATCCAACAACTTCATTGTCATCCCTGTTTTTTTGAAAAGCTACGTTGAGAATCAGTTACCAGTTTTTGTTGAGAATGCACTAAAGGCTGTTGAGATGTCACGGGGCCGGGAATACATGATCGACACCTCACTGGCCGCTGAAAGAGTTGCTGACAGTCATGACAAGTCTAATGCTATAATTCCAGTGGACTTCAAAGCGAGTGGTGTGCTGGAGAAAAACAAGAAGTGGGGAAATGGTCTGCAACAATTCTTGGAGTTCAAGCACCAACTTGCAATTTCACCTATATCCAACGTGACAAACTACATGTCAAATTTCCATTATTTTCAAAAGTATCTCAGTGGGAGTGGTATATTTGGTGTTTCTGGTACATTAGGAGGTAAGGCAGATCAGGACTTTCTGGCAAGACATTATAAAGCAAAGAGCTACACTGTACCTGCACATCGCCATAAAAGGGTGGTGGAGCTCCCAGTCGTCCAAGTGAAAGGTGGGAATCACCAATGGATCCAGACCATTTGTGAAACTTCATGGAAAATAGCAGAGAGAGGACAAGTTGTCTTGGTAATTTGTGAAGATGTTAAAACAGCAGATGAACTACTTGAGAAAATACAAGGTGGTGGCAGATTTAAGGCAGAACAGATTACTCTGTACACAATCAGTGAGAAGCACAATATTGAAAGAGAGAAATTCTGTGCAGGCAGAATAATCATTGCTACAAATCTCGGAGGACGGGGTACAGACATCAAGGTTGATGAAAGTGTGAATAAGTGTGGTGGTCTTTTCGTTCTTCTTACTCACTTTCCACACAACCGAAGAGTGGAGAAACAAATATTTGGTCGTACATCTCGAAAAGGCAATCCTGGGATGGTCCAGATGGTTGTGAACTGTGATCATCTTGCACCAGCTTACCAAGGTCAGTCTGTGGAAATCATGCGCCAGCTAAGAGAGGATTATGAAACTAAACGAATCCACGACATGGAAAGTGATGAGCTGGTTGAAATAAACCTAAAGGAAAATCTGTTCTCCACATTTTGTACATTGCTGAACTACTTTGATGGGCATTACACACCGCAAGAAAAACTGGACCCCATGGGAATGCAACTCAATAATATTCCTGATTGCTTTAAACATCATCAGCCTAAGTTTGATTATCAGCCAGCCATCAATGCTTTGAAAGAATCTTGGGCCTTGTGGTTGACCCTTCACGAAGATCACATCAATAGGCATGATGACTTCAAGCAACTTGAAGCAGACCTTATCAGGACAATAAACAAAACAAGTGGAAAGCTGCTAAGAGGAGAATGTGATAATTTCTATGATCACGTCAAACAAGCAATTGTAAGAACTGATCTACACTGCCGCGACAAATCCAACAATGCCTTTGGAGCTGAATACTATTGGCAAAAAGTTGCTAACTTTGACCCACACTACAAGGCTGTGGCACTCTATAACCAGGCGTACATCACCATCAACCTCGGTAAGGGTAACTATAAAGCAGACGCTATGAAACTGCTGGAAGACTCAAAGAAATCCATTGACGTCTACATCTCAGAAGTCTCAAACACAATGGTCTCATGTAACTTATCAGTCACTGGTAACAAAGATCAGAGTATAGACAACAACAACTTTCAGAGCCAAATGGAGGCCAGAATGAACATCTTTAAATCTTGGAAGACGTACATTGATAATGCATTGGATAAACTTAAAGAGCTGGAGAAAAACAACAGTAAGGCCATAACAGAAGACTGTTCAGTCTACACTCTGTCTAAAGAAAAAAACGTCATCATCACTAATGAGCTAAGATCGTTATACGACTATGGCCTCGGTGTTGTTTTTGAGGTGAAAAAGAAGCCCAAGTTTTGCATCGATGCTTTGATTTGTTTCATACTCGGGGTGGTGCAGGTTCTCGCTGGGATTCTTGTTTGTGCGCTGACACTTGGAACAGCCAGTCAGTTTGGAATGGGCCTGATTTCAGAAGGAGTGTCTGACATGATCAGTGGAATAGAGGGGATGATAAAGGGCACATTTGATTGGGTGTCATGGGCAATATCTAAGAGTATCAGCATCGGGCTTTCTTTGCTAACAGCTGGGTTTAGCGTTATCAAGAAAGCAGCTACATCAGTGTTTAAAGCGACAAAAGGTATCCTCGATGGTACAAAGTCTTTCTCTTCTGTTGCATCTAAAATCATTAAATCAGGAAAGGCAACATTTATTTCATTCAAAGGAAGTGTTACGTCTGGAATAACATCCCTCAGTAAAGAATCTTTTAAGTCTGCAATGAAAAACATGACAACTTCAACAGCGCTCAGACAGAACTTCAAAGTTGCTGCTATATATGCAGTTCAGGAAATCGGGAAAAAGTCTGTGCTCACTGCCATGAACTACGCAGCTGATGCAGCACTTCAGGAAATCTTTAAGAAGATTTTACAAAGCAGTTTTGAGAATGTCGTTAATTCATCTGTGAAGCAGAGCTGTAAACTGGATCAGGCTCTTGTCGAATTCATCAGCTCAGGTGTTCCGAAAGCTGCCTTGAAAAAAGAGAATTTCAAGATTGACCAGAATTATGAGAATCAAATAAAAAAATCAGTTGGCATGCTCTGCGAAGAGATAATTCCTCACCTCATACTGGACTGTACCACAGCACGGGACGTTATCAGCAGACTCTCTGAGGTGTGTGAAGCAGCAACAGAGATTATGAATAAAGAGAAACAGTCAGGTGTGCTTGAAATGACAAAGCTGGCTCTGAAAGTAGCTGAGTACTCAACAACTCTATGTCAAATATTGGGAGCCATACCAACAAAGGAGATTATAGACCAGAAATGTGTTCCTGAATTACTGGAGAGCATCAGTGAGCTTGAGAAAGAAATGACAAAGTATGACCAAGATGGACGTCACAATTTACATGGTGTACAACGCCTTAAAGGAGAACTACTACAGATTATCGCACAGAAAGTTTCTGTGCAATTCATCAATTCCTGTTCTACACACATGACTTCTTTAATGACCAGCACATTTAAGAGTGAGTTGGATAGTGCTGCAGGACAGGCGGTAGACAAGGTCATGCGCAGACATAAGACTCAGCGTTTCTTTGATGACCAGAGGGAAAAACACAACAAAAAATCTGCAAGCCACAAGGAAGTGGAACAGCTGTCAGTTGAGGACAAAACAAAGCTAATGCAGTATACAGAAGAAATGTGCAAAGCCAACAAGCCCGCTACAGCCCTCGATGTGTATGTTCTCACAAAAAGTAACCTGCTCGATGGAAAAGGAATTAAACTTACTGTCGTTGATGAAAATGGGAAACAGCTCACTGAGGATTGTTACCCAGGAAGCAACAAATCAGCAGGCGATATAAAACTGAGATTAACCAAATCTTCAAAAGCCCCACATACATCACAGTAAGACTAACCACTAGATCATTATACAGCTCCCATATATAAATCCATTTACATTTTAATGCCTATGAACTTTGTTTTCTGAATATAGTTACTTTTACTTTTTTTAAACAGAGCTGATGCACAGCTGTACAGCGGCCATTTCGACATTGTGCAGGATGATGGCAAGATAATCAGCGTTAACTCGGATCATCAGAGTGCTCTTTATCATGCTGTAGCACAAGCAACTGGCAGCAAGACAGAAGACCCAAAGAAGGAAGCATTGATTCTACGTGAGAAAGTGAAAAATGAGGTGAGTACACAATTTCTGTCTCTGATTCTTTCATGGAACAACTTCTGCACATCCTGAGTGCAATAGACAGATTTTATTTGTTGATCTGTTGATATTTACTGATTTACTGAAATCACTTGCTGTTTCACAGATAGACAGACAGACAGTCAGATAGATAGATAGATAGATAGATAACCCTGTATATGATAAGCAGTACAGAAAATAGATGGATGAAAATCTCATTCCTGACGAATCAGTGTACAGTGTTACTCAATCCGGATCATCTCTCATTACATGTGCAGGAGACTGTTTAATCTCACACTCTTAATTTCTCATTAGATCCAGACAAACATTGAATCGTACAAAGCCATGCTTATTCTCCAAAGAGGATACGACTTCAGTCACAAAAACCCTAAGAAATATGACATAACTGGAGGAATTAGAAAAGAGACGGATACCGCGCTGCAGAAATACATACAGAGTGTTAAATTCATCAGAAGTGACGAACGTATCCTCATCAAAATGTACCATCTTGGATTTGTTGGCGTATATAACAGGTAATGAATCTGATTGCTGAAAGGGGTTTCTGTTATTTATTCACAACAAGAGATCCATGAAAATAAAAAAGGAAGAGAGTAGTATATACCCTACACCATGTGTCAAAATGATTGATGGCTTCCGGTTGTCATTGACCTTCCGGTTGACCTTTCCGGTTGCCCTTCCGGTCACTATTGTTATGGATTGACCTATTGACCCTTCCTATCCGTCGATCATGTGGTTTTGACAGTTAGTTTTGACCTATTGCCCCTTCCTATCCCTTCGATCATGTGTTTTGACAGGTTGACCTTCCGGTGTCTATCCGGCATATGTTGTTATGGTTTGCCCTATTGACCTTGCTATTCTTTGATCATGTGGGTTTGACAGAAGCTTTTGCCCTATTTGAACCTTTTTAGCCCTAGATCATGTGATTTTGACAGAAGCTTTTGCCATTTAACCTTTTTAACCCTAGATCATGTGTATGACAGAAAGTTTGAAGGCGCTGTTAGGATATGTGTCAGCATCTCCTCCGCATTCCAGATCATTGTGTGCCCCTTTGGAAAAGTGAGAAGAAAAAGACTGTGTAAGTGTGTCACACCACATTGAAAAACAATTATACAAGCAGTTAAATGTTTATAGAGCGCGGAAGAAAAAACAGGTTATGAAAATCAGTGTGGTGTCTATTACACAAAAGTATATAAATGAAATGGTTATAAAAAAAAAAATATAAAATAAAAAATAAAAATTTAAAAATTAACTAAAGTTGAAAAAAAAAAACATTCTGTTCTTTAAAAGTGTATAAAATAAAAAGCTTGCTAAAACCAATTGTTTTAGATAAACAAAAGAATAAAAATTAATCTTACATTATTTAGAGAGTTGAAGAAGCCATCCATACCATGGATGTGCACAAAAATGCAATGTATGAAACGGGGCCACAGCACCACCTGACGATCTCTGACTCCTAGGGTTTATTCAGCGATCAGAATGAGACATTATGTTAGGGGTAAATTTATTTCAAAGTTTAAATGTTATCTTTATAAAATGTTTTTAATTAAATGTAATATATTATTAAAAGTCGTAATAATGTTTTTAAATTCAATACATTATTAAAACAGGTAAAACAAAAACACTGTTTTCCTGTACGAGCTCACCAGAGCACTCAGAGTGGCGCGTGTGCATGCGTCTATGCGCGCGCTCTCTCTGGCTGAGTTCTGACCCCCCTCGATATAAAATAGGATATTAAGACAACTATTTCGTGACTTAACGCTGATGTAAGCGTCTTTGTAAAACAATCATTATCTCTGGTGCACTGGGTTGAATATGGTAGTCATCAAAAAACACAGATGGTGGACATTTTTGCGGATGTTTCGACAGGTTGAAATAAATTATAGCTAGTTAGTTAGTTAGTCTATATCCCCCCTTTCACTATGTATGCTGACTTTGAGGTCTGTATTCGCTGAATCGGCTATAACACTGATACACAGCGGTCGTATTTTCTCTCGTATTGACAGGCGTTTGTTTAAAAACACAGATGCTGATCATTTTTTCCGGTCGTTTGGCAGTTTGAAATAAATTATTACCTCTTCACTAGGATGTGGGATTCTGAATCGTGATAAAGCATTTCCTGGGGCACAAATTTATTCCTTATACAACAGCTCCATCTCGTGGCGAAAGTATTGTTTTTCACTACAGTTTCACTACAACCAACTTGCCTATAAATAAAACGTCTGGATTCCAGCCAAACCATCAGTTTTACCAACTCTCTACCCTGACCATCTCTGATCACCTTTTCAAGATGCAAAAAAGTAAGTTTTTTATTGTTATATTATCCCGTTGTTTTTATACATTAGGAATAATTCATTACTTTTTAAGCATTGATTGAATAGTTGCTGGCCTGCTATTGCTGCGGTATTTTATCTAAAAAGATTGTTTTAACTATATTATTTTTATCTGCTTTCTGCTGTTTTAACAGCTTTGTCTGTTATTTTTATCTGTTGGCTTTATCTGTTATTTTTATCTGCTGTTTTTATCTGCTGTCTGCTATTGCTGTTTGTAACTGTTATTTTTATCTGTTGGTTGCTATTACTGTTTTTAACTATACGGTCTGCTGGTTTTTATCCGTTGTCTGCTATTGCATGGGTCATCTGTTAAAATCTTTATAGCTGTCTGCTATTGCTGTTTGTAACTGTTATTTTTATCTGTTGGTTGCTATTACTGTTTTTAACTACGGTCTGCTGGTTTTTATCCGTTGTCTGCTATTGCATGGGTCATCTGTTAAAATCTTTATAGCTATATTATTTTCATCGTTGTTATGATATTAATCTGCTCTGAAAACTGTTTAGTCAAAAAGACGTCCGGGTGACGACTGATGGGTTATCATATCATAATTTCTCGGTTATTAGACTCTAGGCACATAAATCTGATCGTCATCTAGTTTTGGTCCATGTTTCAGAAAAACACAATTATAATTTCGTGCGTTTTCACATCGCATTACCCATGACTTTTATTATGAAAACACGTGGCTTCCCTCGGCTATTATTTTGAAAAGACGCTTTATTTTTTACCCCTGCAACATTGTTTATTTAAAAGAGCCCTTATTTGTCACAATGTCGTTCTAGCCATCTGATCTAATTTCTGCATCCTATTATAGTTCTTGGCTTAGCATATATCACTTCCCTGCTAACTGGGGTTTATGTTCTATGAGTTCTACGTGTCATTGTTTACCAAACTACTTTTTCTGACGTCTATATGGTTCTGAAGCTAGATCGATATGCTTTCGCGATGTTTTAAAAACATAAAAGTCTGTTTTAACACTGTACAATGGTGAAGGCGGTACATCCGCCATGTTTGTTGTTGTTGATGTTTAAAACCGACGTCACATAGCTCCCCTAGCGCCGGGGAGGTAAGAACTACATCCTGGTATTGGTAAAATTGTTCCTCGGCTGTGGTTGTTATTGATATGACAAGCTGTTTTGTGAAATAGCTCCATCTTGTGGTTTTTAATTGCTATGACATGCTGTTTTGTGAAATAGTGCCATCTTGTGGTTGTAACTGGTATGACAAGCTGTTTTGTGAAATTGCGCCATCTTGTGGTTGTTATTGATATGACAAGCTGTTTTGTGAAATTGTGCCATCTTGTGGTTGTTATTGATATGACAAGCTGTTTTGTGAAATTGTGCCATCTTGTGGTTGTTATTGATATGACATGCTGTTTTGAAATTGTGCCATCTTGTGGCTGTTATTGCTATGACATGCTGTTTTGAAATAGTGCCATCTTGTGGTTGTTATTGATATGACATGCTGTTTTGATTTATTTTAGGATTGATAATCTGTTTAACTAAGTTAGTTTTTTTAGTTTTTTTTTAATTTTTAAATTTTTTTTTGTTTTGTTTTTTAAGGCTGTGTGTGTGTGTGTGTGTGCGTGTGTGTGTGTGTGTGTGTGTGTGTGTGTCTGTGTGTGTGTGTGTGTGTCTGTGGGTGTGTCATTAAATTCCGCTAAAAGAACAAGCATTTTAGATTCAAGCGCCAGTCGCCCTCTCAAGGCTGAAGGGTGGAGATCCAGGCTACATTACATGCTACGTGTGTGTGTGTGTGTGTGTGTGTGTGTGTGTGCGTGTGCGTGTGCGTGTGTGTGTGTGTGTGTGTGTGTGTGTGTGTGTGTGTGTGTGTGTGTGTGTGTGTGTGTATATGTGTATATATGTATGTGTTTTATTATTCACGGTTGATGTGTATAAAATCAACTCACCAAATTGTCTTCCATGCATAAACAGGTTTTATATTTTCCAGGCACGAATATCCCGAATATTGAATTGGTCGCTTTCCAATCCATTAATGATGCATGTGAGAACTTATTTTTTATATTGTTTTATAAATTAAATGAACTTATTTTTATTTCAGTTATTTTAACAAAAATTTTAATTCGCAGTATCAGCAGTGGTAGATCTTACGCAAGATGAAGATGACGGTGAGAGTGCTGGACCAAGTGGTGAACCTTTGAGAAAGGTCAGAAAGACCGTCGGTTCCAACTCACCCGGTACTCCACCTACCGTTCCACCCCCCAGTCCTATCAGCTCTTCAGTCACACCTCCTACCACCCCTCCTGCCATTCTACCTAACACTCCACCTGCCGCCCCGCCTGCCATTCCCCCTGGTACCCCGCCTGTCAACCAGTCACCCGATCCATCTACCAGTGGGTCAAGCAGTCAGCAGCCCAGTCCTGACACGACTGTGTTTTACGGTAAGACTAACTACATTATCGTAAGTTTAAAAATCCAAATTGAACCAGACCATTAAGATTTTTTGTTATTTTCTACACAACAGGCTCAGCCGGAAAGCATGATGATGTGACGGTATGGGATAGCGATCAACTGGAAACATGGGACTGTGGTTCTTGGGCGAGTGAGTGCGACGACGAGGTATCTAATCAAACAATTGATGAAAACAACGGTTTTCACCAATCGTCGGAAGAAGACGAAGGAGACATTGAGGATGAAGAAGTAGTACCAGCATCAGAGTCTCAGACAGTTAATGATGCTGGTGCTACTCCTCTGATGTATGCGCTTATTGATTCAATAGAATCATTGAGACAACAGTTTCGCGATGCACACAGCGAAACACAAAACCATTTAGAGACACTGCACGGGGAGGTTCGTGCACACAGCGAAACACAAAACCGTTTAGAGACACTGCACGTTCAGGTTTGTGACGCACAGATCGAAACGCGTAGTAGATTAGCCTCATTGAGCGGTGATCTTCGCAGCTCTCAGCTGGAGGTACATAGCAGAGTGGATGCGCAAGATCGATTTATTCAAAATCTGGCCGATGAAATATTTCGACGTATCAATAGAAACGAAGGCATGTTCACCGAATACCATCGTGAACTGGTACTTTTGATTCATCATCTTCTCCTCATTCTCGTCGAACAGTCTGATGAGTAAAATAGATGTGTTCCATTAAATCATGTAACGATTTTTATACACTCTGATTTTATATTGTACTATTTCATGTATACATTTTTATACTTTTTATGTATACTCTGATTTTGTACTATTTCATGCTTGCTTTTTACATATACCCTGATTTTGTACTATTTCATATATGCTTTTTACATATACTCTGATTTTGTACTATTACACGTATGCTTTTTATATTCCATGTTTTGGTCTGAAATCTAAAATGGACGCTGCTAAAAGCTTTGATGCAGAACTGTCGCCGGACGAGATTGAAATGCTAAGTATGCTTCCGGATTCTTTAGAAGAGTATTTGTTTAATTTAGAATCTTCACAACCCCTCGCTAATCTGGATCTTTTTGAATTAGCTGTAAACCCAAATATGAATTTGTACGATCATGTGCTAAGCGTAGACAGCGATCCCGTTGTGCAATTCGGCGGTGTTTTAGCGGGTGAGGGGGAGCATCAATGCTTCATACAACCTCTAGAGCCTAAGGAACCCTGTGAGAAATACATCTTCTACGATTTTGAAACGCGTTACGAAAACGGTCGGCACGTGGCTAATTTTGTCTGCGCCATCACATTCAAAGGGGAGAAATTTACTGCTCACGGTACCAACTGCATCGTTAAGCTAATCAACCGCTTCAGACACCCTCGATACAAAGACTACTGCTTCATCGCTCATTACGCCTCCAGATTTGACTCCTTTCTAATCCTGGAGTATTTTTGCAAAGCCGGGATCGAGCTTGAGGTCATAATGCAAGGGTGCAAATTAATGTTTATGTACGATGAAACGTTTGCCCAGCGATATATCGACAGTTACTCATTTTTCCCATTCGCTCTCGCCAAAATGCCTGCGGCGTTAGACTTAACGACGACTGAAAAAGGCTACTTTCCCCATCTTTTCAACAGGGTGGAAAATGAGAACTATTTCGGCCCATACCCCGACAAAAAGTTCTACAACTACGATAACATGTCTGATAAAGACCGAGAAAAGTTTGATGCGTGGTACCGCACGGTTGAGGGTAAGTTCTTTGACTTCAAGAAAGAACTGTACGCGTACGGCGTTAACGACGTCGTCTTATTACGCGAAGGGTGTATGAAATACAGAGCGTCTTTCGTACACTGCACCGAACTTGACCCTTTTGGGTTCACAACGATCGCCAGCTGCGCAATGGGGGTCTTCAAAACACATTATCTCGCCAGAAACACGCTCGCCCTCACGCATAACAAAGCGTACGTCCATCAGAATAAGTCCTACTCAAGCGGTTCGATCGAATGGCTCGAGTATGTAAAAAAGACTAGAAACGTGGACGTTCACCACGCCGTAAATCACGGCGAAGTATCGGTCGGTAAGTACTTTTTAGACGGCTACTACGAGCAGGACGGTGTCAGGCGTGGATTAGAATACGCGGGGTGCATCTTCCATGGTCATTGCTGTCGCTTTGCACCCCATCAGACGCACCCCCTGTCCGGAGTACCCTACGGGGTTCTCAGGAATCAGTTTGACGATAAGGTTGAAATTCTGCGGAACGCGTACGGTTTGCAAATCGAGGTTCTTTGGGAATGCGAATGGAACCGCATGAAAAAGACCGATCCCTCTGTGATAGAATTTATGGCCGATTATTCTGCCCCAGAGAGACTGAACCCACGACATGCCCTCTACGGCGGGCGAACGAACGCCTATAAACTATATCACAAAGTGACCGGTGATGAGAAAATAAGGTATCTGGACTTTACCAGTCTGTACCCGTATTGTCAGGCGAGGAAAAGCTACCCGATCGAACACCCCCAAATAATTTTCACAGATTTTGAACCGATTGAAAATTATTACGGTCTTATCAAAGCGACCGTCTACCCTCCCCGCAAATTACTGCACCCGGTTCTCCCTTACAGATGTCAAGGAAAACTCATGTTTCCGTTATGTAGAACCTGCGCTCACGACCAAAACCAGACCACGAGCTGTACCCACACGAACGAGGAAAGATCGCTCTCCGGCTGTTGGGTCAGTATCGAGCTTCTAAAAGCCATCGAGAAGGGTTATGTGGTAGCCAAGATAGACGAGGTTTGGCATTTTCCACAACGGTCAGACACGTTGTTCGCCGAATACGTAAAAACGTTTTTGCGTTTGAAACAACAAGCGTCCGGCTACCCGTCCAATGTCGTCACGGATGCGGAGAAAGAGACTTACATTCGTGAGTATTTTGAAAAAGAAGGGATTCAACTCGACCCAGAAAAGATAAAGTACAATGCAGCCCAGAGGGCAATCACGAAATTAATTCTGAATAGTTTGTGGGGCCGTTTCTCTTTAAGACAGAACTTGCCTCAAACGACTCTGGTGAGCGACCCCGAAGATTTCACCAGAATCGTTTTCGGCAATACCGACACGTTGACGTATTTCTCATTCGTCTCAGAAGACGTGGCTCTCGTTCAGCATAAACCATCCAACGAGGATGTTTGCAAGGCGCGCGACGTGAACGTTTTTGTAGGCGCCTTTACCACCGCGCACGCCCGACTGGAATTGTACGAATTGATGGACAAGCTCGGCGACCGACTGCTATACTCTGACACAGACAGCGTCATATTTGTGTCTAGGGAGGGGGACTGGGAACCGCCTCTGGGCGATCATTTAGGGGAGCTGACTAGCGAATTGGACGATGGGGATTATATAACTCAATTTTCGTCGAGCGGCCCCAAATCGTATGCTTTTGAAACGGTCAAAGGTAAATCGTGCATGAAAGCTAAGGGGATAACCCTGAATGCTAAAAATTCCCGAGCTATATGTCTCGAATCCCTGATTGGTCTGGTTGACAGCTATGTGACGTCGCATGATAGATCCAAATACATCCTGGCTCAGACGGATGACATTGTGAGGAATAAGAAGACTTTCACATTGCACAACAAATCAGTCGTTAAAAGGTTTAAGGTCGTGTACAATAAACGTAGACTTTTACGCGACTTCAGCACTCTTCCTTATGGCTACTGATCAGATGATGCACCGAGGCTCTCAGGATGTTTCCGATTTTGATTTCAGACTTCAACACCCTTTCAGCTGTGTCGTGAGTGGGCCTTCCAATTCTGGAAAGTCTTATTTTGTAAAACTTTTGTTGGAAAAAGGTTTGAATATCATTTCAAAGAAAATTGAAAACATTGTTTGGTTGTATGATTGTTGGCAAACTTTGTACGATGATTTACTTCAATTGTATGACATTAAATTTGTGCAAGGAATACCCCAGACTCTGAATGATGATGATTTACTACCTGTCACCAAGACAAACCTGCTCGTGGTGGATGATTTAATGGAGCAAGCTAGCGCTAACTTGGAACTTCAACGCGTTTTCACGCAATACTGTCACCACCGCAATCTCAGTTCTATTTACATAGTGCAAAATTTATTTGCACAGGGTAAGTCCAGCAGAACCATAAGCTTAAACGCCAATTATATGATTCTGTTTAAAAATCCTCGGGACGTCAATCAAGTGGCGATGCTAGGACGTCAAATGTACCCAGGAAACACAAAATACTTTATGGAGTGTTATCACGACGCGGTTGACCGTCCTTTCGGGTACCTAATGATAGACTATAAAGCAAAAACTCCGGAGCAGTACCGTCTCAGAACAGGATTGCTTTCCGACCGTCAAGTGGTTTATATTCCGAAAAAAAAGAAGAACGTGATAAATCGTCATGTCCGCCAGACTTTGTAAACATCTACCTGTGTTAAAACTGCTACATAAAGCAACTCCTAAACAACGACGTCTTATTTTACAATCGGCGTCCGACGAATTCATTTTAACGCTCTGTGAAGTGGCTCTTAACATCCTATATGGCACAATTCCGGTCAACAGGCAGCAGTACCAAAAACTGAAAAAGAGAAAAGCGGATATTAAATTTGTAGCCGATAAAAAAATTGGCATAGCGGCCAAGAAACGAGTCTTCAACCAGAAGGGTGGATTCCTGTTACCGCTCCTAAGCGTCGCAGTACCCTTTATTTCGAGCTTGATAGCAAATCGATAGGATGGAGTATGCCGAGAAGATGTATTTAGTCCCGCACCATCAACTGGATAAGATCAAGAGCGAAAATGTTCGCGAGAACATTCAGCGGGTCGTGGAGAACGATTTGGACGGGTCCATAAGAAATATTTTACAGCGGACTGATTTGAATACTTATGAAAAAGCCAAACTTTACACCAATACCCTGAGCAGGTTTTTGACCATCGTTAAACAAGGGGATCGCGAGAGCAGTGTTTTAACGCTATCGTTACCCAATCCTGACCTCGCTTATAAAGATGAACCGCCGACTGCTGCTAACGTCGAAGACGGTAAAGCCGAGGGGGAAGACATTGTAGATGACGTTCTGAAGAATGTACCTTCGAGAAGCGTGAAAAACAGCAGATACATATTAGACAAGATGTCTAAAGCTAAAGGACTAAGTGCGTGGAACAAATCGGGGGAGTTTGTGTTCAGGGGCAAAGTCATACAAGGTTCACACATGCTCGATTTGTTAAAAAATGTGACGGCCCCGCAAAAGGTTAGGGATGACCGGAGACCTCTAGGATGGTCAGAGTTTCTACACGCCTTCGCCGAATTAAACATCCCATTTTCTACAGTGCCGAATCAACAGGTCAGACTCACGATTAACTCTCTAAAGAGTAAACCGGTAGAGCCCTCATCACCTCCTGTTAGACTTTCTATAAAAAAGGCCCGGAGATATTCACCTCGCATGGCTCCAGAGTTCAAAGACTCACCATTTAAATCACCGTCTTCCGAACGAGGACAATGGTTGGAATTTTAACGACTACTTATATTTTGTGCGCTACATTTTATCTCATGATTAAATAAAAGACGATAAAAAATGTAATGGTTTTAAGATGTTTTTATTTATACGTCAAACACGTCTGCACACAATGAACGCAGGATAACATTTTATCATTTCAAACATATGGTCTTAATCTCTTCACAAAGAGGGACACCATTTTATCATTTTTGATATAATCATCGGTGTATAGTTTCATCACGTGGTTATAGTCGCGACCTCTGGCTAAATGATACAGAAAAAACACACAATGCTGCCCGCAGGTATCCGATGAAAAATCCTGGACGCGCCTGTCGGAATATAGCACGTCGGCGTCGTTGGTTGTTAGAAAGTTGTTGATAGTGATTGGAAAGCGGGGGCTGTTGGGTGGATTACCGAAGCTGTCGAAAAAACAAGCGGTTCCCTCTTGGGTTAAATAAACCGCGACCCAATGCTCCCCCGGCAATCGAGCAGGGTGGGTATTAATGATACCCATCGACGGTAAGATCCTCAAAGTTTTTTTGGGTAGTTGATCGCTCGGTAGAACTCAGAGAAAATGAGTCCTGCACGTTATTTTATCCATGATGGCGGTGAGTTGTAGCGTGTTCATCTCAATAGTAGTCGAGCAGCACCTGTCTGCGGTTAGACACTTCAATAATGCTATCGAATACGGCGTAAATTAATAAGTTAACGGTATTCGGCAACGGTTGTCTGAAACGAGCTTCGAGTCTGATATTCCCGGACTTGATGAGCGAAATGTGCTGACCGCAGTCTTCATCAGGCGTAAGGTTAAATGCGTAAAGCGTGTATCCGTTCAGGAAATCGACCCTGTCGATAGAGAGTGATTGGTTTTTAAGGTGTCTTCCTGTCGTCATCGCCAATTGATAAAATTCACGTACTGCCGAACCACCTTCGAAATTTGGTTGTAGAGGCTTGGCGGGGAATTGTTGTCCGTCGACATAGACGGCCAGGAACTCCAGATCGTAATGTTTGAATGCGAATGGATTTTTTTCGTAGGACCCTGTAAATGCGTCCATGTCGACCATGGCAATGACGATAGATTTTGGCAGCGTTCCCAAAAACAGATTTTCTTGATTTGAGACACGAGTCCCCTCAGGTATGGAGAAATTTTTTACACATACCCTATCTATGGGGTACTTGGCCGTTGTCGAGAGTAACGCCTGTGCGTGTCCCAGTCTCACCGGCGGTGATACAGAGACTTTCTTGACAAATAGGGACGCTGACTCTATTTTTATTTTGTAAGCCACGTCGTCGGACCTCATCAGACAGAATTCATCTTTTGCTCGAATGAAGCGTATCTTAATGTCCACACCGTTTAACGTAAGTTTTTCTTGGAAGAATATATCGCTGTGTATAGGGGTCAGCATTTCCACCTCATTGCTTTCGCTGGTGTAGACCGCCCTCATCGTCAACCCCGCGTTACGGCCTTCGGGGTCAGCCACATCCATGTGACCGGCTGTGTCTTTGTAAAACAGTCCGGCGGAGAAAAGAGATTCCAGCGCATCTTTACTATAGTTGATCAGACTCTCTATGATACAGCGATAAGGGTAAGTCGAGGAACTCTGGGATATCAGACGGTCGCCGAGGGTCACGTCGACTTGTGAAAAAATTGTGGCTCCGGGGTAATTTATTAGACCCACCTTCGCAGGGTTTGCGATATTGGCTCCGTTAGGTCTCGTGATTTTCAGACGTGTATAGAGCATCGTGTTATTTAGATCCAAGTAATCATCGCCGTTGCCGGCGATAAAAAACTCCAATGGCGCGGAGTCCGATATGGCGGATAATGGGGCTACTTCTAAATACCCGTTTTTCTCAATAACCGTCTGCGTCATCGGAACCGTAAATAAGTCCAACTCAGACTTAATGCATTCTCCCGACATACGATGCAGTAGCGCCATGTTAGAATATGGTTTTTACGGATCTCCTGACCGATGCTTTTCGACTTACAGACTTGTTACGCTTTCTACGTACGACTGGACGCTTCTTTGTTCCGCTAGTTGTTTTCTTCTTCTTCCTACCCCATTGACCACGCCTCCTTACACCCGGCGGTTTAGACATCCTCTTACGGGCCATGACCATCAGGCCGGATCCGTCTTGAGCATTAGCATTATTGCTATGTGCACGCGTCAATACGTTTGAGACGACGTCGGATACTATATTTTTAGCGGCGGATTTTAGGTGGGGTTTCGCGATGCTAAATCCTCTTTTTAACAGAGGTATGGCCATCCTGAACAGACCTCTGAAAAGTCCTCCTAACCCCGCGCCATACATAACCCCTCCTCCGGCATAGCCGGGCAAAGCCCCGCCTGCCTGGTTTCGGTAATAGTCCACATAGTCTGCGCTCTCTCCGGCTCTATAATAAACCATTTTTTGGTTTAAAGTGTAGTTTTACGATGACTTTCCCGTAAGAAAATGGTATTTCACGGTTTTGATCGTCCTTCAGCTCTATGGTAATGCTGCTGATGTGATCCTTGTTGATCGATGCGTAATGTGGGTTGTCGTATCTAGCAATGACCGTGTCGTTGCTTTTACCCGATATATGTACGCATCTCAAAAGGGGGACGTAAGAATCACCGACCGATTGATATTGGATAATGTCGGTGTAAACGTACAATGTGTAGAACCCGGCGTTGATATCGGATTGATGAGGAGCGTATGTGATGGCGCTCGTAGTAAAATCCGCTTCTTTATGATAGTTTGAACGTCCGAGAGGATCGTCCGGTATCATTCCTAAAATAGTGGCGAGTCTGCCTTGGAAACTGACTGAAACGTTGGGTTTCGCGAGCAGAAACACTTTGTTTTTTAATTCATCGTAATTCAATACGCCCGTAGGTGCGAGAAGTTGATTTATCACACGGAGGATCGCCCGAATGTTTGCGTAGTACCCACCGTTTATGTTTAATGTCCTCGATACAAAAAACGTGGGTAAGTCTTTTTTAAACGACCCCACGTCTTCGGGGGCCCCGCTATTCGTGTATACGGGGCCTGTGTGCAGGGTGAAATCCCCATCTTCATCCTTAAAGTTATACCAAGTTCTAGGATATTCGATTTCGGTGAGTCCCACCTCCCATTGTCCTTTCAATTGTATAGCTTTTGCTAACCTGGTTGTATAGCCGGATATGCGATTTTCAGGATAAACCGACCCAGATGCATTGCACGGCAACGTGACGTAGAAGCCGTGGTCGTCCATGACGGTCCTTCTCTCGTATGATCACGTCCGTTAAACGTCGGCGTGTTTTAAGTCCAACAGTGTTTTTTTATCTATATAACTATTAAATTTTGAAGGCCAACCTAGCCATTTCACTAAAACTAGCGTAGATTTTCCTTGTTTTTTCTGACCTAAAATCTTTTCCACCTTAAAAGATTTGTTTTTACTCACAATTATTTTTTGCAACTCTTTTTCATAAAAAACACCCTCGATGACATCGCCGTCATAATCGGTGAGTCTGTAGACCGGGGGTTGTCGCGGAATGCACGCGGATATGGTGAAAAATTCTTCTGTGTAGTTCTGCTCATAACCTTTGGCGAACGGACCTCTCACTTTAGAAATCCTGACGACGTCGCCGACTTTGAAATTAAATACGGCTCTCTCGGCCTTCTTTATATCCCCGTACAAGTTTTGAAACACTTGATCCTCGTTTACTTTGCTGACGTCCACGGGTCTCATTCTGATACTTCGGTGATAGCTGGTGTTGTACCCCTGCATAATGTCTTGTAAAACATCTATGTATCGTCGGGAATTTGTAGCCGTTAAAAATCTCCACATACGACTCTTTAACGTTCTATTAAATCGTTCCACGACGCTGGCTTTCAAATCGGTGGCGGTAGCGAAATGATTATTGTCGTGCTTTTTCATTACATCTTGAAATTGTTTGTTAAAAAATTCCTTCCCCTGATCCGTCTGCAATTTCTGCGGGACGCGACCCTCTTCGAGGATAGACTCGAACGCTCTAGCGACCTCGGGACCGCTCTTATTCTTCAACACGCGAGCCCACGCGTACTTGCTAAATACGTCTATGCACGTCAGTAGATATTTATTTCCGTCGTTATCCTTGGTGTAGGCGATCATGTCGACTAGATCGGCCTGGAACTGCGTATCGACCCCGTACACAACCACTCTATTTCGTTTGTATTTTATAGGGGCTGTTTTGTGTAATGTGTAAGCATCCTCACCAGCCAGCCATTCTGAAACCTTTTTATCGCTTAGACGGACCCCGCTTTCTTTTAAGACGGCGTCCTTTAATCGTTTTTTACCCCCTAAAGACCCGGGGTTGGAGGGTGTATAATAAGCCTTTTTCATGAGCTCCGACATGCTGCCTTTTCAACCGCTGCAAAAGAATAATGCGTACATGTGGTTTGAATCAATCTTTTATTAAAAAAGTTACAGGATACATGATATAAGTAAACATGGATAAATGATGTTAATATAACATAAGTAAAAATGGATATAATAGAAGATAGTAAAAAAATGATTATAATGCAATATAGTATAAATGGATATAATAGAAGATAGTAAAAATGGATATAATAATAATAATGTTAGTACAACAAAATCTAAGTAAAATTGAAAATAATGATGTTAGTACAAAATGGATATACCATAAAATATAGTACAATTGGATAGAACGACGTTACATGAATAGTCTAAGTAAAATGGATCACTGATAGTCTAACCAGAAAAGAAAATCGCGACAGGGCATCATGTTTTTGTCTAGGATGTAATCGATAAACATTTCGACAATTTTGTCGATGGTGATACTCATTTCGTCAATTTTAATAGCATAGTCCTCATCATCGGGGTCATATTCTTTTGATTTCTTTACCAGCACGGTACAGACATCTGCCACATACGTACAAGTACACAACAGATCGGTGATCCCGAATGGGGATTGTGATTCACACATCATATCTAGAACCTGTTTTATCATTACGCCGGGCGGTTCGATACCATGAGCGCATACGTACGTCAAATCATCCCATGAATTAGCCAGGCCTCTTATATACACCATTTGTTTCTTGAAATTTGCTTCACGTGTAGTGTCTTCCATAGATGGATGACCATCGCGTGATGCATCTGCAATAATCTTATTCATCAGTTTGGTCATCTGTCGTTTGTAATGTCGTTTAAACAGAAATTCCATACAGCCCTTTAGGCTACAGGATGCACCCATGTTGGAGACGGCTTGGTCACTCTCCATTCACGATCGAGAGACCTTCCCAAAGATCAACGACGTCGTGCACTATTTCCTCGCAGGGTTTGTCCAGAAGTCTCGCGCTGATTTCTTCTAGCTTAGCGGCGATGAATGGTTCGTCTTTTAATTCGTGCAGAATAGTCCCGACTGTTCCTTGAATACGGTGAGGGTGGGATTTTAACCCCAACCGGCCTAGGAGGATACTGATGATGGCATGAAAATAGGGTCTAAACAGTTTGGTTGAAAGTTCATCAAAATGTGTGTCAAAGTAGTAGTTAGGAGGGTCAAACAGGCAGGAATGTTGCAGTTGGCTGGGATGATCAATCTCACACCCCTCGCAGTCGTTCTTCAGCTTCTTGCCGATGAGATGTTGGAGCAAAACCACGGTCGCGGCTTTTATGATCTTGAATCCCACGTCACTGAAACACCCGTCTGTGACGTCGAAGCCATGATTAGCATGATGCAGGGTCCGGTCGATTGTAGAAGCGTCGTGCGATTCCCGATCGTTATGGATCCCAAAACTTTTGTCTGGCTCGTGGGGACGGTCGCACTCGATCCCCGAATCCCAGTCTTTGTCGCACCCGACCCCCGAACCCCAGTCTTTGTTGGGCTTGATATTGTTACCCGGACCGTAGTAGAATACATCGCAGCACGGTCCCGAGTCTATAACGTTAGCCGGACTCCGGTCGTTTTGGAGGTCCGATGGTTCAGGGTTGATAATGTTACCCGGACCCCAATCGTTTTCAATGCACGATTCAAAGTCTATGCGACGTTTGATAGTTTTAGCCTGAGCCCAGTCTTTGTGATGATCAGTGGGTCCACGGGCGTTGTCGTCCGGAGGGTCGAGAATGCTGTCGAAAGAGATTCCGCAGCTGCACACATGATCGGGTTCTGAAGCGCCGTCTTCAGCCATGGTTTATAAATGTAGCATGGTGGGTCTGGTCGCCGGAATTTATGGTCGTTGTCGTAAAGGGGGTGGAGACGCCGTAGCACTTGAGACCTGATTTATAAACGACGCTTGGGTAGGTCTGGCCGTCGAGCTTTATGATGGCTGTAGTGAATGGGCGGGGACGGCAGAGCGTATGTACTGCTACGTGCACATCTCTCAGGGTGGAACAGCTGCACTTTAATTTTGTTGTATCCGTCATGCATGTCACACCATTTGAACATTTTGTTGATGATTGAAAAAACCCTATTCAGCAAATCCAGATCGCACCACTTGAACAAAAATTGCATTTCATACAGATCGTGATGCTCGTTAGGCAGGATGTGCCCTGACCGAGTGTTGTTGAGCTTTGTCTTGTCTTTGCAGCAGAATATGTACGCAGAATCATTCGGCTTCTTTTGAGTATGGTCACCTATCACGCGGTACCGGACGTTCGGGCTCACCCCGTCCCACTCCGCCACGTACAAAGGCTCCTCGCCGCCGTCGTTCAGATCCTTCCAGACACGTTTGTAGAACAGAGACCAGTCTTTTTCAGGAAATACCACACACGCGTCTTCCCCAGCCTGAAACTCACCGACACCATCAGTGGTGTAGAGCGTAACAACGCGAGTTGGTTTGTGAAATTTGTACCCGAATACACGGTTACTACACATCATAAATTCAGATTTAGTCCATTCCGAAATTTCATGGAGAAAATTTGTCAAACGGATGTGCCCAAAAGGTTTTCTAGGAGCCATAGTCAGACTTTCCATCATCCTGCTGCTCAGCCCCGCATCTGACGATTGAGGGGTGGATAAACCGTCCATTGTCATGTAGCTCATGTTTCTAGTGGTAGTGGTGGTTGTAGAACACACTGACCCCATTTATATAAAATGATCTGGAATGCGGAGGAGATGCTGACACATATCCTAACAGCGCCTTCAAACTTTCTGTCATACACATGATCTAGGGTTAAAAAGGTTAAATGGCAAAAGCTTCTGTCAAAATCACATGATCTAGGGCTAAAAGGTTCAAATAGGGCAAAAGCTTCTGTCAAACCCACATGATCAAAGAATAGCAAGGTCAATAGGGCAAACCATAACAACATATGCCGGATAGACACCGGAAGGTCAACCTGTCAAAACACATGATCGAAGGGATAGGAAGGGGCAATAGGTCAAAACTAACTGTCAAAACCACATGATCGACGGATAGGAAGGGTCAATAGGTCAATCCATAACAATAGTGACCGGAAGGGCAACCGGAAAGGTCAACCGGAAGGTCAATGACAACCGGAAGCCATCAATCATTTTGACACATGGTGTAGGGTATATACTACTGAAGAGGAATAACCTGATGTAAATATTTATATAAAAATAATTCGAAATTTAAGTATTAACAAATAGTATAGATAACCAGGAGTGTCATTTATCAATTTATTCTAGACAGCAACAGAAGCCAGAGGAAGATCCAATACATTGTCACTAATTCTCATTCTCTCTGGACAGTGTTCAAAGTGCTCGGAGGTCCAGTAAGAACAACACAGGGACACTGAACACGAGCCATATTCCACCCAAGGACTCCATCAGACTAGCTCTGACATTCATAGAAAGCCCAAACTCAGTGAGCGAGTTTAAAAATAAAAACCCTGAGCTTCATAAACTGATCAGCAGCATAAAGACTGACAATAATGGACTGAACCTGATTGCCATGGAGGTTCTGGGTCAAGATCACAGACGAGCTTTAACTACAGGCCCAAGCAGCCGCTCGCAGATGGCCAGGTAACGTTCACAGTTACGGACCAAGTGCTCATGCAAAACAGTTATACTGAATGAACACTACAGGAATTTGGAGTATTGACGATTTTAGATGCTGCATTACAAATGTTATGTAGTTGATTTTCATTAAAAATAATCATTAAACCAAAGCATTAAATTTGCTTTTACAGGAAACTTCTAGCAGACACAATGATTAGTGGAGACGTGGAGCTTCTGCTGAAACACTCCATGATTCTTCATCACCCGTTTACCTCACAAAAGCTCAGAGAAGCTCTAGGTAAGAAACTCTGTGTTAATCCTACAAAACACATGTACTGTATAACACATGCCCTCCAGCAGATACTGTGATTTGTCAGATTTGTCAGTCATACAGTGAAAATGTCATCTTTGACAAGTTAGATTAGAGAGATTAAAGAGTTTTTGATACAGTGGAATGAAATAGCAGCCTCTGTGAAACAAAGTCACAGACAGCAGTGAACACAATCAACATGTAGCGCAAATATCAGAGGAAGACAAAGTAGTAAGACAGTAAATTCAACACATAATATTGCATGTAAAGCATAACACGACTGATAGTCTAAGGGTGTATTCACACCTGCCTTGTTTGGTTCGATTGAATCAAACTCAAGTTCGTTTCCCCCCTTGGTGCGGATCTTTTGGGCAGGTGTGAACACAGCAATCGCACTCGGCTGACCAAACAACCGTACCTAGACCCAGCTGAACAGGTGGTCTCGGTCCGGTTCTAAGCGAACTCTAGGACGGTGAACATGAACCGACCCAATTGCAGAAAGCACTGCGCCTTTTTTGACAGGGTCAGATTTTTACCATGTAATTCGGGGTGATGAAATGCCTATACATTATTAGGGGTGCAACGGATCCCAGTTGATCCGTGATATCCCTACGGATGAGCTGCCCCCAACGGTTCGGCACAAATGTGATTCATGGATTAACTGCTAAATGTAACCATCATAGAGTGAAAGTTATTCATTTCGACGTGTTTTGTCTTTGTAATTTACACATTCAAACAATTTTAAATGCAGAAGAAGAGGCGAAAATCAGGACTTCTGTGACCAGAGCCGTGCGCACGCATGCAGAGAGAGAGAGAGGGAGAGAGGCGCGTTTTAGATAGCGTTTCTGTGAAGAAGTGACCTTCTTCACCGCTGCAAGTGGCAGCACTGGCACACATCACACACACACACATACACGCAACAACCACACACACTTTTCTCACTTGTTGATGCCGCTATTGGAGAAGCGGGTGCACACGCGATCCCGATAGCACTTAGTCATTCATCCACATTCCACACTTCCCTTCTGTTATTTCTTCCGGACATATCATGCATTTTCATTATTTATTTGTTTTATGTATTAAATCGTCGGTTATATGTTGGCGTAAACCGGTTGCTGGGAACAGTGGACCGGAACCCGGTGAAACCATGTGGTGTCTAAATGTGGGGGGACCCAAGTTTTGGGATAAAAGACAAACCGTAATTTTAAGTTATGGTTGTCTTGTTCATTATGTTATTATGTTTATTGAAAGTAGTTGGTAGAAAGTTTGTTTGTTATAAGGTGGAGCTATTTGTCAATTTGAATGTGGAAGACATTGTCACCTTATGGCAAGTACCTGTTAATGGTGGTCCCAGAGAAAAGGGGCGGAGTCTGGCCTTTAAAAGCAGTAGCCAGACTCCAGAACAGGACTTGTTTTACCAAGTCGAGCAACGGACTACTGCAGAGTCGTGAGCTATTATCATTTTGTATTTTGTGGTTACGTGGGAGTTTGAGTATATATTTAGAAAGTTTAATCTCTTTGTTTTATTTTTGTTGTTTTGTTACTTTGTTTTACGAGACGGTACACTTGTGTATATATATATGTATATATATATATATATATATATGTATATGTGTATGTATATATATATATATATATATATATATATATATATATAAATATTCACTGGATTATTCGACTTTGGGCACTTGTAAATAAATCCATCATACTCTGAAGAGTGCTACGGGTTGAGCCATCATTTTTATTTTTATTTTTCCAGACTATAACATGTCCGCAGTAGACTCGAGGTGACCCAGTTGGGCCTGCCAAGGGTCTACTGCATCACAGTTTCCTTGCCCTTGAATGGACACATGCACGCAAAATTATGTTCCATTCAAGTATTCTCTTTGTCATAGTTGAGAAAGAAACCATGATGTTTGTCATTTTTTTCGGTCCGTGCAGTTCGGTCTTAAAGTGACAGCAGACACCCAACATTCCCACTGTTGTCTGTGACATTAATATTAATAAAACAACAAAATACAGCTTTAACAAAGATGAAACTATATTTAGTTTCTACAATGAACAAATAGTGTTATTTTACATTTAGGCCTAATTATTAAGTTCTGTACCTGAATAGCCTACTACTGTTAGACTTTGTAACTTTGTTATTTAGTATTGATCTCTGCTTGTAATTTGTGTATTTGTTCTTTATTACTGACTGTTCACGCATAATGTTTGAACTTTATCAGTTAAGAGCACGTTGTCTCCACCGCAAGCGTCTTGCAGCACATCTTCGTCTTCGCAAATTCCTAATGATGCTCATAAGTTTCTTCATATTGCGTTAGTACCAAATCAGTAAAAGAATAAAAATTGCACTATGAAAGATCTCCATAAATTGCCTGTTTTTACACTTCCTGCTTGAGAATTTCTGTCCAATGAATGGATGACCTTAGCACACGTGTGGTTTTGTTTACAAATGTTGGTTGACTTGCAAAAAGGGCAGTGTGAAAGCGATCCACACCAAACAAAAAAGATCAACTTTGTATTTGGTCCAGACCAAAGCAAGTTAACTAGCGGACTTTCCTGGTGTGAATACACCCTAAGATTAACAGAGCTGTCTGTTGCTGCACTTAATAATATTCTTGTGTGTAATTCCAGGTGACAGCGTTCCGTCTCAGAGCTGCGTTTTGTCGGATGAAGGCATCCGAGGCTACTATAAAGCAGGATACCGAAACCTGGTGTCGGAGTACAGCCGTGTGGGAATCCTGGATCAGACGCAGCGCGAGCGTCTGGATGAGTGGGTGAATCAGGACCGGCACGAGGACACCAACACTGAGGAGTATGGAAAACTCCTGCAGGGATTCAAGGAAAAATGAACATGTGTTCTCTTCAACACCTCATGATGAAGATGGTTGTGATGGCTATGGAAAGTAGCAAATGTTTGATCTCTACCCCTAAAATCGCATTAACGGCAACAAAAAAAAAAAAAAAAAAAAAGGGAAAAAAAAGAAGCATTTTAGCAAATCTATTGGTGATCATTTTGGTAATTGTAAGCATTTATTTCTAGAAGTGATAGAATAAGAGCATTTAAAACTCAAAATCAGTAAAAATGTCTAGAAACATTGTGTTCTATTGAAAAAAATTACAATATGATTAAAAAAAAATTGTTTTATTGTAGTTACTTCAGTTTTCATGGTAATAATGTTTTAATGAGTGTGTTTGAGGTTTAAACATGTAGAATTATCCCACAAAACATGAATTGAGTTCCAAACAGAGGAATGGTGTTGAGTTGAGTCAATCAATAGATCACCTATTTGGTAATTTTAAGCATTTATTTCTAGGAAGGAGTGATAGAATAAGAGCATTTAAAACTCAAAATCAGTAAAAGTTCTATTGAAAACTTACTTGTATTTTACTTTAAATCATATCATTCTTCATAATCAGTGAAATTTGTTTTTAAAAATTTAAATTTTACACATAGTAAAACATGTTTTGTTACTAATCTGCTTGATGCTGGTAAATGGACTTATACTTATAACTGATCTCATTTTCTGAAACTTTTGCCAATAAATGTTATTATTTTACTTGTGTGCCACTGGTGTGCATGATGATAATGTTTTAATGTTTGGGTTCGGGGTTTAAACATGTACAAGGTCAAAGTATTACAGGGTTATTCCACAAAACATGTATTGTTTTCCAAATATAAGATTGGTGTTGGGTTGTGATTAAATGTTGAAAATATATAACAAATAAAATCCAAAAGCAAATGTTCAGCTTCTCTTTAGTAGACAGATGCTTGCATTACAGCTCAGAACCGGAGCATGTCCTATTTTAAGCTTCTTTTGATTAAAACTTTAAAAACTGTTAAATCATAATACTTAAAACCGTGCAGAATTTATAATCCCGGAATTCTTCATAACCAGTGAAATAAGGCGAGTTTCTGAACATACACACATGTATTGCAAAAATGTTTTCTTAATAATCTGCATGATGTTGGATTTATACTTGTAACTGTCGTTAAATTTTACTTCTGTCATAAATGGAGTAATTATTAATTAATTTTATAGTAAATATTGACAGAAATCACTTATTTATCGGCCAATAAAAAAAAAAATAACCCGTTTTTTATGGGTTACTTTTAAAATGTAGCGCGGCCGCGGAAAATTTTTTATCTGTAGCCAAAGAAAATTTAAATAGATCCTTTTAGTAATGTGCATTGATCCTCAGAATGAATACCTTGGACGGTTAAAGAGCGACTGAGCGAAGGAGAGATGTATGGGGGCACGTTTGATTACACTTCTCAAATTGAGATTACGTGAGTTTCGCCCATATCAGAAAATTTAAGGTAGTTAAGGAGAGAATGAAGAGAAAGGAGTAGGCTATAGGCAGGATATTAACAACCGATCCGTTTACGGAATCATCCCTTTAAAATGGAAGTGGAAATAAAAATCAATAACAGGCTGAACTGTACCATGATAGTATCAATAACAGGCTGAACTGTACCATGATAGTATCAATAACAGGCTGAACTGTACCATGATAGTATGTCCGTAACATTTACCACTCTCGTCTTTCATTTACATCAAAAGGCAGGTAGGTGTGTGTGACACATGTAGGCTATAAATCATTTTGAAAATTGAATAGAAATAAAGTTTATATTTATGAATGTAAGCATGTGTAGCCTACTCAGTGAGGCTACATGAAAAGAATGAGACAGAAAAGAGAGAAGCTAGAATTAATTAGTACATTAATACTGACAAAATTAGCAGGGTTTGGGATTAATTAAAATCATGTCGGTTGAAGAGCACGGCATACCTTTAAAATGTTATTAGTTTTATTATAAAACTAATACAATGTTATTACATGCTGAATTAGTCAATGTTTCTCTGAGTTTTCTTTATTATGTTGGCTTGAGAAAGCCAGCATATATCTAAACATTATTATTATTATTATTTATTATTATTATGAGAAATTGACTCCGCCTAGAACTTTAATGCTTGAGCAAACTCAGCTCAGACCTTCAGACTGGTCTGACTCGCTTATATCTTTTCTAACTGGTCAGACTTACTTTCCCAAAAAATCCATTGACTTGCGTTATCTGAGCAATGAAGGCCGTAATACTTAATACTGTCCACTAGAGGGGGCGACAGGATAATAAGTGTTTTCTACTCTTTCCC
Source organism: Leuciscus leuciscus (assembly GCF_965113295.1). Classification (NCBI taxonomy): domain Eukaryota; kingdom Metazoa; phylum Chordata; class Actinopteri; order Cypriniformes; family Leuciscidae; genus Leuciscus; species Leuciscus leuciscus. Next base: position 45,000,936 of record NC_138728.1, read on the forward strand.
TGATCAGTTTACATGACAAATAAATGCATGAATTTCATTCATAAATGGGCCATATCTGTGTATCCACTCAAGATATTGTTATTCACACTGGTTTTTGCATTTAATGTTTGTCCATCTGGAACTTTTATTTGTCATGAGCTCTATATTTTAAGATGTAGCCTACTAGGAAAAAAATATGATTCAACAACACAAACAACTTTTTACTCTGCAAATTTGTGTTCCTTTCAAGTAGGCTATAGCCTACAAGTTATCCAGCTTTTTGCCATGGCTTGCCATACTGTCCAGAATAAGCAATATTTTCTTCACAGTGTAAATGTTCACAGAGATGTTTAAAAACCCTGCATGTAGTTTTTGTGAAGATGAGCGCATATCTTACAAAGGTTCCAGTTTAGACTATTGTAGTTTGTAATGCTTGTTATGTTCCTACATTTATATAGGCCTAACACATTTAAACTTCTATCTGTCTGACTGACTGAGCTTCCTTTGTGAAAAATAGCAACCACCTTTTTTAAACTGTTATATAAAACGGTGGTCTGCTATATTTCACAAAGGAAGCCCATTTGTGCACTCGTTGGCGTTAAACGAGAAGGACATTCTGAATATTAGCCTACTGTAAAATTAGCTGGCTTAAAAATACAGATTGATCATTGCAGAGCTAATCCAGACGCCTCCCGGTGCTATTCTATAGAACTGTGTAATCACATATTATGAACAGATGCTTTACACAACAAGGATATATTCCCATTGGGTTGTTGGGTTTTCATGTTTTATGGGAACTTTAGACATAATGATATTCATACTGTACAATCTGTGTTATCCCCTAACTCTAATGTAACAGTTATGGGTAGGTCATCTACGGACATCTAATGTTACGGACATATTATCATGGTACAGTTTAGGGCTGGGTATTGTTAGGAATTTCACAATTCGATTAGATTTCGATTCTTGAGGCTTCGATTCGATTTCGATTCGATATTGATTTATTAGCTTCGATATCGATTCAATAATAAGTAAATACACAAGTAATTAAGTACCTGAGTATATTTTTAAATAATGTGTGCAGTATTAATGTTTAAGAACAAATTGACCCCAGTATGTTTCCTGTCATGGTTTATTTAGCAGAACAAACTGTACAATATTGTACATGTGTTGAATACAAAACACAACTGTAACAAACAGGTGCTTTATTAACACCACTAAAGTGCATGTAACTGTAAGTAGTAGAAAGATTTCTTTCTTCCTATACATTCAAGTTATAAAATAAATGTAAACATAAGCACAAAATGTGCATACTCATAAAAAAAAGTGCAACCATAGATATTATAACATTACAAAGTGCTATTTTGTTATTTTACAATAAATAACACTTGTAGCGTAAATGCCTCTGGGTTAATGCGAATTAGCTCAAGAATATAGGGAATTTTGGCAATATTAATATTTATAACGCATGGTCATAATTCATAAATCGCATATGCATTTACTTTATCAATTATAGGAAATGCCTCGTTCTGTACTGTCTGATCATTACAGTTAAGAAGAAGTATTCCTGTTTACAAAACTCCAAGAAATTTTGTCCTCTGGCCACGAAGACAAAACCTCCTTGGGTTTATTAATAAAAACTATTCAAAGTAGTTTTATAATATAGAGCCTGTAGCTTTATAGATCTTTTGTTTCATTGACTTTATAAAAAGTGGGTTTTCAAACACAGAGCCAGTTAAAAGTATAAATGGGTTTATTAATAAAATGGCACACACTAGAGATTATATAAACTACAAACATAAACGTACGTAAAAATGCAAACAAACGAATAAACATTTAACCGAACAAAAACATAAACATAGCGTGATCAGAATGAAAATGGAATGAAAGAAAGAAAGATATAGAGGGAAGATAGAGGGTAACTTAAATCACAGACCTAAGACCTAGACACCTGGAACAGCTTTTATAGGAATCAATATACTTGCGAGATGTGGTACTCTTTCAGTGTGATGCTGAAAAGGGGACGCGCGTGCGCGTGTCCGGCTGGTTTGCGTCTAGCTTCTTCTTCTGGGTCGTTTCGAAAAACGATGTAAAGGCTCACTTGAATTTAACGTTACCGGAAAAGTTCAGATTCGTCTCCCGGGATGGGAGAGGCTGGAAATCTTAGTTGCAAAGACCGGCAGCTACGACTCGAACATGGGTTCGTTCGATGGAGAAGGCCAGGGCCTCCTTCAGATGTTCCTTGGAGAAACGCTGCGCCGGGGAGAAGGGTCCAGAGAAGTTGGATGAGTTGAGAGTGGGAAGAGATGAGAGAGCGAAGAGAAGAGATTTTGGACTTTTATCAGTGTCCCAGGTGTCGGCCCCTCCTTCGTGTAGGACGAATCAGCTGTCGAGATTTTTCGAGCGGGAAGATTCCTTTGTCCGGTTAGACACGCCCACTCGAATGAGTCATGATTGACTTTAGCTGGAGAGGATTTTCTCCAGACATATGAACTTATAAAACAATGCGCATCACTGAATTCTGTTATTGGAATTCAACTCCGTTAGCTGGAGAGGATTACAGAGATATCAAAAATAGAATCTAGGCGTTGTAGCCATGCAACGATACATTATTATGCATTTGTATAGGCAATAGCAGTTCTATTAAGGTCACAAATAGGACATATGCTTTCCTATGGGTTACACACACCTCTTAACACACAAATTTATATATTTAGTACCTTTAGGAGTGACTTTATGAGTAAAAGTCCTTTTCTGTAGGGGGTTTCTGTTTCACAGTCCAGAGTGTGTTTGTATGTGTGTGTGTGTTGGAATGTTGCGACCCTGTTATCTCATGCATAGGGCTGGATAGCTCTGTGGTCAAATTTTATGACCTGCCAATGAGCTCGGGTTACGGGATGCGATTCTACTGGGAGAACATTCTTCAAAAATACATTTCAGATCCAAACACTCGAAGATCATAACTGTATGATCACAACAACATTAATCACACATACATACAGGAAATTCAGATACCAGTCTGAGTTACACACATTTTAAGTTAAACACAAAAGGATGTTGGTGTGTGTGTGTGTGTGTGTGTGTGTACGTGTGTGTGTGTTCTGGAATGTCACGAGTCTGTGAGGTTGTAAAAGTCACAGGGAGTCCAGAGCTGAAATGGGGGTTTTAGAGGGGATTCTAAGAAAACAGGGTTTCCTTATGTGACTCAAATGTCCCTCGGGGGAGCCACAAAGATGCAATTTTGACCGTTCAAGCAGACTTGGAGATCAGGATTTACTAATTTGAACAGCATGTGACCGCATGTCATAGTCATTGTCGTTACATATTCCCCCCTTTTTGTTAGATGAAGACCGGGGATGGACTTCATCGAACAAAAAAAATTAGCACAATGGATGACAGGTGGATCATGATGGTAGGATAGCAGGTGGTCCTTAGAAGCTGAGGATTCAGCTCGATGAGGTTCGGCGTGGTCTCTGACTTGGCACCCCCTTTCCGGGGATTCCCTCTGAGACCTTGGGCACGGCTTTCGTGAGCTTGGCTGCAGATGTTCACATCTCGTTGAGTCCTGTACAGGATGAAAGCCAAGACGAGTGTCGGGGTGTGGTCGGTGACCGTGGAGGTGCACCGCACGGTGTCATCTGGGGTCCAGGTACGGACACAGGTGAGGTATTCAGGCTGGGCGGTTGCCCATGCTTGGAGGGCTGTGATGGGAGCAATGTCTGTACTCAGCGTTGTGAGTTGCTCTGTTAGCTGTGAAAGTTCAGTCTGAATGTCGGCCACAGGCTGTCTTACTGTGACTATGTTTGCTGTTTGAGGTAGTGTGCTCTTTCGACGTTGCTGGGATTGAGTCGAACGTACACTTTATGAGTGAGAATCCTGCCTTGGTAGTCAGGACCGGGGCTGCTCTCTCCATGCGATGCCGGATGCATCGCATAGGAAAAGTCTGTTCATCAGAGGCCCGCATGACTTTCTTTGTACACAGCGGAGGTAGCGTTTAGCGGCTCTGAGGCGTGCAGTGTAGTTGGTAAAGTTCGTTCGTGCTGTGTGGTCACTGCAATCGTGATGGTGGTATGTATGTGGCGCAGACATTGGTCTGGTTACTCAACTGCAGGTCAGTCAGGACCTTGAAGCAGTAGGTGTCAGTGTTCGTTTTCTGTGTCTGTGTCAGACGTGGCTGCACTGTCTTCATCTGTGATGTAAGAAGACTCTGCCTCACCAGTGTTCTGGAGAGAGTGGTTGCAGGTTCGACGGTCTGGGCTAGGAGTTCTGGACGGCGGGTGATGCTGGTTCCAGAATCTTTCCGAGCGCTCGGTCCAATGCTTTGGATGAGCACCGTCACCGTTGTGCTGCCATCTGCTGGCCTGGAACGGTGTTGATTCTCTGTGGTAAGGTCTGTGTGCCGACGAAGATCGTCCAGGGCATTTTGAAGTCTTTCAACTTCCTGTTGTAGCGTTGTGTCCGTCTCGTCCTCTTCCTCGGTCAGGAAGATTAGCTGGTCTAGCCGACTCTGTGTGTGGGCTCGGTCCTTCCGGGCTTCTGTGGCCTGGAGCTGTAGTGCGGCTGCCTTCTGTTCCATGTCGAGGCTGAGCCTTTCTCTGGCCCGGGCCTTGGTGACGAGGTTGAGTGCGAGTTTTCCGAAGATTTTGGCCAGCTGCTCGTGGTCGTACTTCTGGGTTGGATCGTAGGTCTCAAACTGGTCCAGGTACTGTGGGACTGGGTTAGCTCGACATCTCTGCTTACTGTGGTGAGAGAAGCACAGCACACACAAAAAGAGACACAATGCAAGTTTGTTTTAGGGTTAATGAGCTATACTCATACGGGCTATGCCGTTTATGAGAATTTCGGGGCTAACTGATGCCGACAGTTAGCTGAGCCAATTTCGTGGGTATGGATGAAACCCACAATAGAAATTTGGACAGGCGGTAGCCTGGGGGTCGTTTTAGCGACGCCCGCTTTGATCGTCACTCTATTATTCAGCTTTCCTGGGGTCTCTCTTAGGTTCTGTGTCTAAGTGAAATGAAAGAAACAAATCACAACAGAGTGGAGAAAGAGACAAGGTTGAAGGTAGGGAAGATCAGAGGGAAACACAACACAAGGAAGTGCATTGGTCTGCAATGAAATGTCACAAACAATAACACGGGGAGCGTTATTTAACCTGTTAAGCTGCAACGCCACTTTTGAAAAATCCCCAGAAATGACATACCCAAACTGAAACAGATACAGTTCATGAACCCTTTGCACTAAAAGCACAAGTATGATCTCATTTGAAAGCTGACACCTGGTAGTTTATTGTAAATGTAGAATTAATTATTGTCATAATGAAAAAAACATTTTTTAAATAGCTTCAAAGTTTTGTAAAGTTATTAGAAATTTATTTTTATTAAACATATTCATGAAAATAAAATTGAAGTGGGCCCTGGAGCAATCTAGAAATGCACTGCAGCTAAAGCCATATGTGTGACCATGTTATATTTAAAATCTGAAAATGATAAGTCTAAAACTCTGTATTTGGTTAAATGTTTTTCAAGATCATGTCAAATTACTTTATTTTGATTAGACTCTAAAAATGCTACTGATGTTTAGTCATCATCTAAGTCATCTATTCAGTCTATTGTCTCTATTGTTTTGTGGTGCAAACGAGCCCCATTCAGTCTCAGTCTCCCCAGTACACATTCACACACCTCTCCAGCCTGGTTATGGATCTAAATATGCATATCTTTTGTCTGCATTATAGTTACTAACGACTGGCTATTCACAGGCTATTCATAGGGTTTCAATCCCTAATTCATTTTATCAAAGTTCTCACTTATATTTGAAACTGTATCAAATGCACTAAAACATTTCAGAAAAGCATTACTATTTAGAAAAAAAACCCATAAAAGAATAACTTCTAGGTGACAGGTGCACCTGAGCTAGCTAGCATGTTAGCTTAGCACACCATCAATACACGACCATTTATGAGATTAAAACTATGTTTGTGCTTCAAACTTATTTTATAACGCAAGTCGATTGTTTTAAATAATCTTCTGTGATCTAATTTGGCTTCAGATAAAAAAAAATCTGAAAGAAAATATATTATTTATAGTATGCACGATGATAAAGTCTATATCGATTAGCATTACATTATAAATATAATCTATTATTATAAAAATACCTGGCATTGCTTGAAGAACACTCAAATATCAAATATCATTTGCAATCATGTTTATTGTCTTCAAAACGTCTATATCTGCATATTACAGCGATCTCTGTGTTAGCTTTGTGTGTAGCTGCTGCTACCAGTGACGTCCTTGAAGGTCACATGATTATGTCTCTTCTTCATGTTCCATATATGGAGTATTATTGTGCATATAGCGCCCTCAGGCTATTGGTATGAATTGAAAACACAGCACATCTCAGTAAGAAGCGCTCATAATGATTACATCGACGCATTTGGGTATAAATTCAATAAATATTATTCCTGTCTATAGAAATATGATGTGAATCTATGAGAATATCAATATTTCTCCAAGTCTGCACATTTTTGAGCTAAAAGCCCTGAGGGACGTTGTTTTGTGAATCGCTGTCATGACAACAGCACGGAGTTTTTTTTTCTGAATGGACCAGCTGACGCTCATAATTCATATTAAAGGTATCAACGCATTTTTCCATTTCATAACTCCTGACACAAAATAAGACATAACTGTCACTATAAGTTTCTCAGAATACAATAGTTGTCAAATACTGAAACTTGAGTCTTATATCTTTTTAATGATGTATAGTTTGTCAAGGTAAAACATTTAATCTGATAGTAACTTTGAACTAAATAAATAAAAAAACGCTTCAGTGCGCCGACGCACTGGTGAGGGTTAACAGGTTAAGGAAAATAAATCAAATAAGATAAAATAAAATAAAATAAAGAGGCCTAAGCCTTATTAACACTGCGAGAGTTCCTGATCGGGCCAGGAGATGCGTGGGTTATCGGGACAGGACCTCGAAAGAAGGTGTGTCTTAGAGAGAGAAAGGTGAGTCCAAGCACTTAAAATACACCCGAAGGAATAGCTAGTATTCTGTGGTTCCTAATAAGTGGATGGGTTCTATCAAATTTTAGTTTACCTGGGGTGAATAGAGGTCATCCAGGTGGAAACCAGCGGGCGCGGTCAGACTCTCCGACGGTCCCAACACCAGACAGAGCGCCGTGTCAGTAACGCCGGACAAATGATCCCCGCCCACCGGAAACCACCAGGGATGACTTTTGGATTACCACAGTGCACTGACTGAGTCCTGCCAATAGATACACAATAAGGGATTAAAATGTTAGACTTAAAGTAAATTAAGGCTTTCTGGTTTCATCAAATTGAGTAAATAGGTATGCAGGAGTCAGAGGCAAAGGCTTTACTAAAATAATGATACAACAAAAGGAAATTACGATAATTGGTTGTAATTATCAGAATAACCTACCCCCCCTTTGAAAAGGCTGGGGAAAGAGAAAAAAAAATTATCAATGAAATAAAATTCAAATAAACAACACGGGCTTGGGACGCAGGCAGAGGGATAGGCCCTGCAGTGGGTTTGTGCCACATTGTTGTTAGTGAACACAATTTAAATTAAAATTCAAACTAGTTTAAATTCAAATTCAAATAAGCATGCAAGGAGAGGTCCAAAATAGTAATAATAAGGAAGGAAAGAAAATCAGAATGATAACAGTGATGTATCAATACTAAAAATAATCAAAACTGAAATTCAGAATGACTTCCTATAATCCTTACAATAACACTGAGGTTATTAGTATTGATTATAAAAATAATCAAACAAAAAGGGTGGCAATGAGACACTTCAATTGCAGGCTGGGGGTTAAACAGATATTGATAAGTCGACCCAAGATCGCCACACGGTGGCGTGCTTCTTCCTAGGTGGACCCTATCAATGAACTGAGTGAATCAAATCTAAGTTTTTAATTCGAAAAGTTTTCTTTTTTTCGAACTTAACTTAAAGTGTGACAGTCAAAAACAGAAAAAGGAATTGTCTAACTCCAAATAATATCAGCATAAGCTAAGCTTGAATGCAGTTAAGTATTTGAGAGAGAAAATGAATGCAGAGAGAAAAAGAAATTGAAAGCAGGTATTATCTTAGAACGCCACGAGATGGCGTAGTTGCGCTCGCGCAGGCTGACGTCAGTGGGAGGCGACGCTCACGCAGGATGACGTCGGTGGGGGGCGCGTAATTTGAGCCCTGCCACACCTCTAGAGGCTGCCCTCTAGTGTCGGTGACGTGATTCAGCAGTTAAGACAGCAGATTTTTTTATCTGTGGAATCACGTGGTGTTTTGCGCTTCTGTTGCATGCGGAAAACTGACGCGAGTTTCACAACATGTGACTAACAGGAATTACACATTATACATTACACATTGAGACGGTTTTAGAATAAGAACAGGGATTATCATCTTTTCTTAATTCAATAAACTGGTCTCCAATTACTCATTACATATAAAACGGTTTACATAAAAACAGGTATTAAAACTTCGTGTTTTAATCACTAGAAACTGTGAGCAAACAGGCATTGAACATCTATTTACTTAAGCTGTGAGCACAACAGGCATCAGAACAGCTGTGAGCAGGACTTATCATCTGCTCATCTCCCATAAGCATTAATCAAAATAGCACTTTTATGATTTTTGCGTAGGTTTACGAAATTGGATCGCGAGGCCAATTTCTGACCAGGAGCTTATCGTTAACGTATTGTATATCATAAGGCCTATTACGACTGAAAACTATCAGATTTACGTCTTCGTCCTAAAAGAGATCCTTCGTCTTCATTTAGTCGGTTTAAATCATGTTACATGTATCAACTGCAAAGAGTTTTGCTTCGTCTTTACAGAGACAGATGTAATGTCATGAACTGCAGTTTTAGCAGAGCTGGGCTGGCTTTGTGCCCGCGATCAGCTGGGTGAGTTCGCCTTGGCGACTTATCTCACAATTCAAAACGCGCGTATAGCCTACAATTATTAATACCAATAATACACATTCAACTGAAACTAAATTTGCCCACAAAAATGAAGTTTGAAACTGCTCGAAATGTCTCCACCATAATACATGTAGCGTAAATGCCTCTGGGTTAATGCGAATTAGCTCAAGAATATAGGGAATTTTGGCAATATTAATATTTATAACGCATGGTCATAATTCATAAATCGCATATGCATTTACTTTATCAATTATAGGAAATGCCTCGTTCTGTACTGTCTGATCATTACAGTTAAGAAGAAGTATTCCTGTTTACAAAACTCCAAGAAATTTTGTCCTCTGGCCACGAAGACAAAACCTCCTTGGGTTTATTAATAAAAACTATTCAAAGTAGTTTTATAATATAGAGCCTGTAGCTTTATAGATCTTTTGTTTCATTGACTTTATAAAAAGTGGGTTTTCAAACACAGAGCCAGTTAAAAGTATAAATGGGTTTATTAATAAAATGGCACACACTAGAGATTATATAAACTACAAACATAAACGTACGTAAAAATGCAAACAAACGAATAAACATTTAACCGAACAAAAACATAAACATAGCGTGATCAGAATGAAAATGGAATGAAAGAAAGAAAGATATAGAGGGAAGATAGAGGGTAACTTAAATCACAGACCTAAGACCTAGACACCTGGAACAGCTTTTATAGGAATCAATATACTTGCGAGATGTGGTACTCTTTCAGTGTGATGCTGAAAAGGGGACGCGCGTGCGCGTGTCCGGCTGGTTTGCGTCTAGCTTCTTCTTCTGGGTCGTTTCGAAAAACGATGTAAAGGCTCACTTGAATTTAACGTTACCGGAAAAGTTCAGATTCGTCTCCCGGGATGGGAGAGGCTGGAAATCTTAGTTGCAAAGACCGGCAGCTACGACTCGAACATGGGTTCGTTCGATGGAGAAGGCCAGGGCCTCCTTCAGATGTTCCTTGGAGAAACGCTGCGCCGGGGAGAAGGGTCCAGAGAAGTTGGATGAGTTGAGAGTGGGAAGAGATGAGAGAGCGAAGAGAAGAGATTTTGGACTTTTATCAGTGTCCCAGGTGTCGTCCCCTCCTTCGTGTAGGACGAATCAGCTGTCGAGATTTTTCGAGCGGGAAGATTCCTTTGTCCGGTTAGACACGCCCACTCGAATGAGTCATGATTGACTTTAGCTGGAGAGGATTTTCTCCAGACATATGAACTTATAAAACAATGCGCATCACTGAATTCTGTTATTGGAATTCAACTCCGTTAGCTGGAGAGGATTACAGAGATATCAAAAATAGAATCTAGGCGTTGTAGCCATGCAACGATACATTATTATGCATTTGTATAGGCAATAGCAGTTCTATTAAGGTCACAAATAGGACATATGCTTTCCTATGGGTTACACACACCTCTTAACACACAAATTTATATATTTAGTACCTTTAGGAGTGACTTTATGGGTAAAAGTCCTTTTCTGTAGGGGGTTTCTGTTTCACAGTCCAGAGTGTGTTTGTATGTGTGTGTGTGTTGGAATGTTGCGACCCTGTTATCTCATGCATAGGGCTGGATAGCTCTGTGGTCAAATTTTATGACCTGCCAATGAGCTCGGGTTACGGGATGCGATTCTACTGGGAGAACATTCTTCAAAAATACATTTCAGATCCAAACACTCGAAGATCATAACTGTATGATCACAACAACATTAATCACACATACATACAGGAAATTCAGATACCAGTCTGAGTTACACACATTTTAAGTTAAACACAAAAGGATGTTGGTGTGTGTGTGTGTGTGTGTGTGTGTGTGTGTGTGTACGTGTGTGTGTGTTCTGGAATGTCACGAGTCTGTGAGGTTGTAAAAGTCACAGGGAGTCCAGAGCTGAAATGGGGGTTTTAGAGGGGATTCTAAGAAAACAGGGTTTCCTTATGTGACTCAAATGTCCCTCGGGGGAGCCACAAAGATGCAATTTTGACCGTTCAAGCAGACTTGGAGATCAGGATTTACTAATTTGAACAGCATGTGACCGCATGTCATAGTCATTGTCGTTACACACTGCCCATTAAAAGTTCCTATTTTTGCCCTTCGAAATATTATGATAGTTAAAAGACATGGCTACAAGTGAGACTGTGTATCGTGATTCTGTACTATTCTGCTAGTTGAAAATGTATTATGCAGTAACATAATATTACTCTGAGAGAGTGTGTGTGGTGATTTGTGCATACATGTCAGCGCGGCATCGCTCGTCAAGTTCGTAGAGAGCTTATTCAGTCCATTTTAAATTCTGATTTTGGCCGCCTCTCAAATGGGTTAAACCATCGATATATTGCCTATGAAGTTCAAGTAAATGCGCTAGAAAATCCGCAGTTATTCAAGGATGTGCATTTATTGCATGAACGGAGAAAGCGCCTACGCCTGCATGATTTCATCTGACGGTAGCATATTATAATCTATCTGTTCCGTGAGAGCAGAACGAACAAGCCTTTATTGACGTTTTTAAATATGAAAACTCCAAAAAGCAACGAAATTGTCAGACATCCATTAGTGCATGTTCACAGAGGAAAACAACTGAAATACAGCGCTGGTTGTTCTCTCGAACGATACTCGACGACAACGACGGAATCCTAAGCCGTGGGCGAATTAACGTTAATGGGTGTATTAAATTGTATGAAATAATGCAGAAAAAAAGCACAAAACACTGCAGAGAAAGCAAGTTCAGCAGCTAAAATTTGCTGAGGTGAAGTGACAGCTAGTAACAGCAGACAAATGGCTAGCATTGACATCAGCGGGAATATCAACTAAACGGATGAGTTATAAAAACATTCACCCTCCTCACAGTTGTTATGAAGGGCAAAATTAGCTGTATAGACCAAAGCCACATAGAGATCCAGGCTGTAAACATGTTTTTTTCTGCTGTAAAGTTGGTCATTTTAAAATGGGGAGACAGATTTGACTCACTTCTGCAGCCGCCTGCTTGTACAACGCTGAACGCTCTCACTAAAGTGTTGCCCACAGCGCCGCCACTGGCCGGCGGGCTGAATCGATTCATAGGATTTGATGAATCGATATTGAATTGAGAAACAAATAATTGCAATGCATTGATGAATCGATATTTTTACCCAGCCCTAGTACAGTTCAGCCTATTATTAATTTTTATCCAAAGAGACGGAACTATTTGCACAGTGTTTATCAATGGGAAGTACATCATGCTAAAATAATCTGTCATATACTGTGGCTCACATTAATGGGGTCGCTTGCAAGTCGCAGCAGCACGAATTACATGACCAGCAACATATTCTGCTTTAAATATTGTGCATAGTTACAGTAAGTGGTGGTTTCATACATTATTTTATTAAAGTGCATTTGTCAGTGCCGCACTCGTACTGACTCTTACTCTGCCTGACAGAAAGAAAAGCTTGTAGCTTACTGAAGGCGGAGCGTTTTGACCAATCAGATGAAAGGGACGTTTCAGTGCCACCCACATGTGCAAATGAAATATCGAACCCATAAACCGATTTGTAAACCACAAACGAAAAATTTTAAATCGAGCCAAAATCTCTTTTTTTTTAAACTAAACTAAAAAACGAATAAACCAGCTGGTTTTCATTTCTCGTTATTCCATTCCAAACAGGAAATGAAATGACCCGTTCCGTATTAAACGCGTACAGAACGCAGTTTGTCCTCAAAAATCAAGATTGTCCCTTATTTTCTTTTGCTGAAGTTGGCAAACCTATTTTCTAAGATCAGAAAATATAGGTTTTTAATTTATTATTTGTAACTAAAATGTTTTAAAAGAATTGGGGATGTGTAAAAGCAATATGTGTTTTATGACAAAAATTCCACACCGATCAGTAAAGGGAAATGTGAATGGTGTCATTGCGGTGTGTCGTCACTTAAGCACTCACCTGACAGTCTCAGTCACACAAGGGGAAATCCCACCATAGGTCAGTTCCAAAAGGGCAAAGTCCAGCCTGGCTTTTGCAATTCAATAGCATACTCTCTCCCCGCACCTGCTCTCTATCTATCTTCATCGCCGGCGGCCCTAACCGACCGCGAACGACACCCCCCTCCCAAAGAAAAAGGTGAATACCGCCGTATTGTCTTTAACAATGTAACTGGAACCGAGCCCGCTTCCATCGTCTTTTGCGCTCCATTTAAACCTTTTTCCACCCCTAGTCTCTCAATATACAGCTCCCGCCCTGGTGTTTCTCATTTCTCAATCAGTCTCATTAATTAGTTGCCCAGACAATATCCCAAAACACAACACACATTACAATATTAATGTAATTCACTTTCATCAGGAAGTAATGTTTCAATGGAGAATGTCAAACGCTCTCATTAGCTTCTTCTGCATCGGGCAGGACGTTCATAGATGAGTGAACCATGTGATCTATACGATGACCTTTGACCTTCCTGAAAGATGAGCCAGTCCCACTCGATTAGGACCTCTGTCAGTATTTCTACATGTTAAAGAAACCTACTGTACCTGAAAAACTTAATTTAATTTCTGTTCTTTATCTTTTGTATTTGTCCTATTGGGTGTAATTTGGTGCTTTGTTTTTATTTTCAATAACAAAAATGAAACTGTTTGAATGTTTATAAGCGACACAAATCAAAGACACGAATCGAACACTAAATAAACGTCTATTGTATCCTTCACATCTTCTGTCAAGCTCAGTTGTAAATGAAGCATCAGAAGTTGATCAAAGAAGAGTGTTTCTCATGAACCTGAACCTGAAACTTGTGTGAGAGAGATTGAATAATTCTATCAGGATTATGAGTTATGTTCTTTTTTTTTTAAAGTGCTGTAAATGTTCAAAACTGAGTTATACTGACTGAGTTTGGTCTTTTTATAATTAGTCAGCACTGTGACACACAAGCCATGATACAGCTGTGCTCAAAAGTTTGCACACCCTGGCAGAAATTGTGACATTTTGGCATTGATTTTTAAGGATAGTGATCATATGAAGCCATTATTTATCACATAGTTATTTGGCTCCTTTTTAAATCATAATGATAACAGAAATCACCCATATTGTCCCTGATCATAATGATAACAGAAATCACCCATATTGTCCCTGATCATAATGATAACAGAAATCCCCCAAATGTCCCTGATCAGAAGTTTACGTTGAGAAGTCGAGTTGCCAGAAAGAAGCCTTCACTGCTGCAATGCCACAAAAACACCTTGACACTCTTCACAGCTTCTGACACACTGGAATTAGGAGTGACGAGTGAAGTGTTCAGGTCACAGTTAATGGTTACATAAAATGTAGGCTAATATACTGCAGGCCAATTACTAAGCTCACATTCATGTTACCAGGTAAAAGTGTATCTGTTATTATTATTTATTATTTAATTATAGTTATTAATTATATTATTTTATTTATTTTTAATTTCGTGATTTTAAATTCTGCTTTAAAAACTTTTTTATTTTTTATTCTAATGTTCTTCTAATAATCATAAAATGTACTACAGCTGCCAAACAAAACCAGAGAGAAATGTATTCATGAACCTTTAAAACAATCTAATTAAATCTTGGGCACAAAACATTCATTCAGCCAGTAAGAAAAAAAAGAAACCTGTCGGATATATACTGTATATAGGCTAAATGTGTTCAATTATATTATATATCAATTGTTTGTTAATATGTAATTATATATATATATATATATATATATATATATATATATATATATATATATATATATATATATATATATATTTCACTTATAAGATTGATAATATCAGGGACAAAATTATAACTATGCAACCATCTACTACAGTATCTCATCAGGGAGTGCAGTGAAGTCTACCTAAGGAAAAATTTTATTCATTTGTTGCTATAGGAGAGGAAGAATTCGCTAAACTCATTAAATCATCTAAATCGACAACATGTATGTTAAGCCTGTTTTATGCTTCTGCGTCGAATCGACGGCGTACCCCCGCGGACCCCTCTGCGTCGACGCGAACCTCGACGCGACCCCTCCGCCGTAGCTTGACGTGCACCTCCAAAAAATTGTAACTACGCGTCGCGGTGACGCGTAGATTCATTATGGAGGATTCGCCAATCCTTCCCCTGTCTTCGTGCACTGGGCGTACAGACCACCTTCGCTGACGTCTTCTTTTTCTTCTACGATTAAACATTTGCAATAAAATCATTTGTTGTTCAACGTTGATTAGCTCCAGCTGCAACAACACTCTCTCTCTTTCGCTCGCCATTGTCGGAAATGAAAAAGCGGAACCGGCGCATGGAACCAAAACAAACTAGGAAAGAGATTCGCGAACCACACCACCCCCCTAGCGTTCTGGCGGTGAAATGCACCGCAACCCGACGCAGAACCATAAAACGGTCACGACGCCGTTGGAGTGACGGCGTAGCTACGCCGTGGAGTTGACGCAGAAGCATAATGAGGGCTTTAGACCCTATACCGACTAAGCTACTGAAAGAGATGCTTCCAGAGGTCATAGATCCTCTTCTTA
The DNA here is from genome assembly GCF_965113295.1 of Leuciscus leuciscus. Lineage (NCBI taxonomy): Eukaryota > Metazoa > Chordata > Actinopteri > Cypriniformes > Leuciscidae > Leuciscus > Leuciscus leuciscus. The sequence continues at coordinate 45,016,360 of NC_138728.1, forward strand.
ATATCATCAATTCATCTTTGTCTCTAGGATACGTACCAAAAACCTTTAAGCTGGCTATGATTAAACCGCTTGTTAAAAAAAACGCAACTTGATCCTACAGAATTTGTCAGGACCCGGATACGAACTCGGGTCTCCGGTGTGAGAAACAGTACCCTTAGCAAACTGAGCCACTAATAGTCGGCAGAACCCAGAAGATGAGGCAGACACAGCAGTACTAGAGATGATGTTTTAATAATGTAAAAAGTAAAGTTCTTCAGACAAAAAAAATATAAATCCACAACGTCAAAAGTAATTCCAAGAGAAAAAAGGATAATCCACCAACAAAAGGTAAATCCACAAGGAAAGTAGGTACAGCAGAAAAAGCTTTAAAAAATAATCCAAAACGTAAACGAGTACCAAAACAGAGTTCCACAAGAGAGTCCAACTGGAGCAACAAACGTTCACAGCTTCACATAAGGCTGGGTGCTAACGTACAAACACAGAGCAAAGAACTGAGGAAAACAAAGGGTTTAAATACATACAAGGGAAACGAGGCACAGGTGCAAATGATTACTGGAAACAAGGGAAAACAAAAGAATCAGACAAAAAGCACAATGGGGGCCTCTAGTGGCCAAAAACAGAAAACCCCGGCCGAATGCTGACAGAATTAGTCAATTACAGGCCGATCTCGAATCTACCCTTTCTGTCAAAGATACTAAAAAAGGCAGTATCTTCAGAACTATGTTCCTTTTTAGAAAGAAATGATATCTGCCAGGATTTTCAGTCAGGATTTAGACCGTACCATAGTACCGAGACTGCTCTCTTTAGAGTCACAAATGATTTGCTCTTATCATCCGATCGTGGTTGTATCTCGCTATTAGTGTTACTCGATCTTAGTACTGCATTTGACACTATTGACCACAACACTCTTTTAAATAGACTTGAAAATTATGTTGGCATTAGTGGAATTGCATTAGCATGGTTTAAATCATACTTATCTGACCGTTATCAGTTTGTAGCAGTAAATGAAGAGATGTCTTATCGATCACAAGTTCAGTATGGCGTACCACAAGGCTCAGTACTAGGACCACTGCTGTTCACTCTGTACATGCTACCCTTGGGAGATATCATTAGGAAGCATGGAATTAGCTTTCACTGTTATACTGATGATACTCAGCTGTATATTTCTTCACAACCTAACGAAAACTACCAATTCACAAAATTAATGGAATGCATAGCTGATATAAAAAATTGGATGACTAGTAATTTCCTACCACTAAATTCTGAAAAAACAGAGATTCTAATTATTGTACAAAAAACGTCCTCACGTAATAACCTAGAATACTATCTTGATGGCTGCTCTGTTAAGTCTTCATCGTCGGTTAGGAACCAGGGTGTGCTCTTTGATACCAATCTTTCATTTGAAAGTCACGTGTCTAGTATCTGTATCTGTCTCATTGACAAATGCGGAACAATTTGTTAATGCGTTCATGACCTCAAGGCTAGATTATTGTAATGCTCTACTGGGTGGTTGCCCTGCACGCTTAATAAACAAACTACAGCTATTTTAAAATGCAGCAGCTCGAGTTCTTACCAGAACCAGGAAGTATGACCATATTAGCCCTGTTCTGTCAACACTGCACTGGCTCCCTTTTAAACATTGTATACATTTTTAAATATTGCTGATTACTTACAAAGCACTAAATGGTTTAGCTCCGCAGTACTTGAGCGAGCTCTTAATGCATTATAGTCCTTCACGTCTATTGCGATCTCAAAATTCCGGCCAGTTGATAATACCTAGAATATCAAAATCAACTGCTGGCAGTAGATCCTTCTCCTATTTAGCACCAAAACTTTGGAACAGTCTTCCTAACATTGTCCGGGAAGCAGACACACTTTGTCAGTTCAAAGCTAGTCTAAAAACACATCTCTTTGACCTAGCATACACATAACACATTATAGACTTCTATAATTCAATGTTAGGCTGCATAGATCAGGTCAGCCGGAACCGGGAACACTTCCCATAAATCCTGATGTACTCGTTACATCATAAGAAGAATGGCATCTATGGTTTATCTATGGAAGAATGTTTTTTGTATATCCCGAGGTTTTCCCGCAGCCTGGCGGATCCAGGCTGTATCCAGATCTGATGAAGGACCTGCATCTGGATCCGATGTCATAGCGGGGTGCTAAAGTGCCAACTAGTTTCTCCTTATGGAGGATCCCTTTACCACTCTACAGATAAAGCGTTGTCGGGAAAATTCGGTTCGTGTATCTCCCCCGAAGTGATAAAATTCTGTATCAAACTGTTAAGGCCAGACAAGTAGTTTTTTAAGGCTTGGTTTGTAGGGAATTACAAACCTGCGCACATATATTTAAACGCGCATACCAATAGCCTGAACTCGTAATTACGCATGTGCACGCCATCAGCAAGTTTCGCATTTAAAGTCTGTGTAGAGTTTCATATTGAAACGGTGTCGTCTTGGCGGCCCCTAAGTTAATAACTAATGATCGTTGCGACGGAAGTGAATCAATCAAATTAGCTTTAGCTGGAAAATAACTTTATTCAAGAACTGCTATAAAGCCAAAACAATCTCTGTTACTTTAAACTATCCTTCTTTCTCTGTAAAGCCGCTTTGGAACAATCTTCATTGTTAAAAGCGCTATATAAAGGAAGATGACTTGACTTAATAATACAACAAAGAACAACAGATCAAAGACTGTTATGTTTTTCAGATACAGCGTGTTTCTTTAACAGAAATACTGACAGAGGTCATAATCCAGTGGGAATGGCTTATCTTTCAGGAAGGTCAAAGGTCATCGTAGAGATCACATGGGTCGCTCAACTATGAACGTGCTGCTAGATGTAGAAGAAGCTAATTGTGTTTGACAGCCTCTATTGAAACATTACACTTTTTTATTTACGGTAAACTGGATTAGATCAGAATAATTGTGCTCATACTTTCACTGATCAAGGGTTTACAGTGCGATCAAAGGATCTGGGTTTATATATTTCACATTTATTAATAAACTGACATTTATCAATTTTACAAAAAAAATGTATTTAACGATACATTTTCAATTGAAAGGTAATTTACACACACACTAGAGCTTAGATCGGGCCCAAAAAAAATCAAGCCCGACCCTACCCGAGCCCGGCCCGATACATTAACTGTAATTATGAGCCCGAGCCCGATTTAAACCCGACTATTTTTTAATACGTGGGCCGTTATAACTGACGTTCTCAACTACAATTCCGAAATCTATTTAGAATTATACAGAAATCTGTTTAGAATTATCTTAATGAATAATGCAACAAGGACGAAGCATGTAAACTGCGTTGTTTGTTTATTCAGAATGGAATGGATCGCAAATGGATCCGAATGAAGAAACGTAAAAAAAACAAAAAAAACATGAACAATGATGAACACAGAAAATGAACAAGAATGACCTTTGGATGGCCTAGGACTGGAGAAGTAACAAAAGAGGACATTGAAGGCTGACTATCATCCTTTCTGTCATGGCATGCTTCATGTGTCTGTTCATCGTCGAAGTCCCGTTTTGTTGCTGTCGTAGGCGAGCACTTAATGCACTCGACAAAGCCAACACATATGTTGTCACTGCCCACGACTTGTTTAAAATGGTTCCATACCTCCGACTTTCCTCCAAACTCAAAGTTTGCTCAAAGTTAATTCTCCTGTTTTTCTTTTTTTTCTTTACATCTTCAAGCTCCATGTTGCACTTAAGCTACACAGTACAGCACAGCAGGCCCAGTGTGATGCGTGCGAGTGGAGGAGACGCTGCGCATGACACGTGACGTGTTGCATTTTGTAACTTTGTAGCCTAACTTGTGCAACTTTGTACACATTTGTTTCTTAGGCCTACTTTGCTAAAAATATATATAATATTTCTGATAATGGCATAGCTTACTCCCCACCCAATTAGGCTAATAAAGTAATGATTAAAAAAAACACAAATGCTTGATCAAGGGCCCGGCCCGGCCCGAGGATAGTGGCGGGAAATATCGGCCCATGGGTCGGGTCAGATCAAGTTCGGGCTCGGGCAGAGAATCTAAGCTCTACCACACACACACACACACACACACACACACACACACACACACACACACACACACACACTGATCTTACTGTCTATATGAGGATTCATTACACATTTATTCTGACATGTTATTTCACTGACAGAAGGTCAGCTGTGTTATTAATGTAATGAAGAGAAAATAAGAGACTCTATAACATCTCACTGTTACTGATTTATCATGCAGCTCAAAGCATTATGGGTAGAATCTCTCATCAGTCTATTCTCATTCATCAACAAAGTTTCACTGATGATCCAGAAAGGACCCTAAACCCAGGATAGAGCGGTTGAGTGAATGTGGTCTGGACTGTGTGTATGAGGCTCAGTGTGTCAGAGACGCTGTAGAAGGACAGAGTTCCTGCACTGTGATCCACACACACTCTTATTCTCCTGCTGATGGACTTCACAGGGAGATCAGTCTTTATGTTATTGTGTGTGAATGAGAAGCTGGAGGAAGAGCAGATCAAACTCCAGGACTGATTATTAAGTCCAAACCGACACTCATTACTCCGTCCCTTCCTGCTGATGCTCTTATATGACACTGATATACACGCATATTTCCCTCTCCACTCAATCTCCCAGCAACAGGTTTCACACACACTCTCTCTACACAAAACCTGAGGCCACACATCAAATCTGTCTGGATGATCAGGATACTGTAACGCTTGGACCGGATAACTCGAGAGAAATCGAGGGAAGAAAGAGCTTGAAGGCGAAATGGCTGTGATCACGCACATTTAATGATAAGTGCACAGGCAATGCAATCCTCTCATACATGAGAGCTACTCTTTCTTAGCGTCACAAAACTTAGTCAACAAATAAAATATACAGGAAAAGGGTAGAGCACGTCTAGCATCTACAATGGTCTCAACTCATCTTCCTCTCACCTCCAACAACGTCACCACGCATAGTACACGTCATTAGTGATGTAACCATCTCTCTTAAAGGGCACACTGCACTATAATGTGATAAACATGAATACACAGTAACGATCGTTACAATACGGCTGAAGCTCTCTGTCAGTGTCAGCATGGCCGTAGCCAGCTATGAGGTCACCGAGGTCCGGACCTCAGTATTTTTTTTTATATTCAAAAATAAAAATTTGAAAAACATCCGTGAAAGCGGTTGACTCTTCTATCAGTGCCTGAGAAAAACGCGTGTCCCCATTCAGTATCATGTTAAGTTTTATGTCAGTGTCATTATTCTAACGTTATATTTGTTACTTGTTACGAAATAAAAAGTCTCTCACCTAAAAAGAACCGTAGCCTACTTTCCTGTCCCGTCAGTCTCGTTGCACGTCCTCTTCAATTGCACGCGCAAATGCGGCAGCACGTGCTTTATGTCACTTCATTATAAATAAAGCGCAAAAGAAACTACAAGCCTGATGCAACAACATCGTAGTTGATGTCAATTTGTAAGTCATGAAATTACCAAAAAGTGCCAATAAATTACGCAACTTACGTTTGGAATGATTTACATGCAGGTTTATGTTCATTCAATGTTCATTCTATTCATCAGGATCAGTGGTCATGTTCATCAGCTCATGTTTGTGTATTTACCATGGTAACTGTTGTTTCCTTAACCCCAAAATGCCACTTTTTCACTGTGTTTTTGCACTATATTTCTAAATAACTGTGGTCTCACATACCAACTTATTTGTATTAACAAAAACTATTTTGGAACTGCTATTAATAGCCTTACCTTATACTCTTTATTCATCATCAGTAGGCCTATGTGTCATATTCTTATATACAGTATATATAAGGAATATTTTTCCTCTCCCCAAATTTGTCACTACCGAAACACAATATTAAATAATTTGATAAGGCTTATGACCTAATCATATTTTGTTTACATCTACCTGTCTTTGCTATTAAAAAAAAAAAAAGTTTTCACAGGTAAATCAATAACAATTACAATTTTGACAATATTTCAAGTGTATTTATAAGATTTGTTGTATTTTGAATCCAATCTTTCTTTGTAAAAGGCATTGTTAATCATACTGATTTCAAAGTTAAGGATTCATTAATAATAATAAATATGATAAATTAATATATACTTTATTTTTAGACAAAACATCCATGTTTCGGTCGTGACGGCACATTTTCGGTAGTGACAGTAAAACATACTAAGATACTAATGATTTGCATAACTGTACAAAAATTTGGTTTATTTCCCCAAAATAAATGATTATGTGTTCCCTTTTGTCACTACCAAAACAATGATGACATGTTTCGGTCATGACTGTTCGGGACAGCCACCTCCCAATTGACAGTACCCAATAAATGATGATTTTATATATATTAAGCTTACTGATATTTTAAATATTATTGTGGGATTCAATAGATAATAGAATGATATTGGTAAACATCTAAGATTTGAATACTTAAATGCTTTTTAAATGTGTTTTTTGGTTGTGGGACAGCAGTTTGCACCAATTCTGTAGAATGGCCCATATAGGTCAAATTCCTTAAAAAAAACGGTTGCAGCTTAATGTCCATGGGAAAATGTGGGTCCAATGGCCTAACCAGTAGAAAACCACTGCATTAGAGCACAAAGTTACAATTACTTATCCATATAGCAATGTTTATTATGGAAATCTATTACAGTAATCAGTATTGTTACATAACAAATTGTGATGCAATAAAGAAGGTCTAAATTAACAATGTTTATCCTCCAAAACAGACAGAACAGAGAGTGTAGAATGGCAAAAATGTTCCGGCAAAATACGTTACATGTATTTCTTAAAAAAAAAAAGCCTAAATTGAAAGATCAGGATATGAGGACAAAGAGGAGAGCAACAGAGAGGAAGAGGATAGAGATCAGAAGGAGACAAATGAGATGTCAAAGAGACAAAAAGAATGACAAAAGAATGTCTATTTTAAAGTTTATATTGTATATAATGAGTTGCATTTGTGGGTGTTATTATAGCACAATTCTTAACACCTTACCCCGGACCTCACTAATTTTCAAACCCTGGTTACGGCCTTGAGCGTTAGTAACCACTCTGTTCCCCTCAGACAGACTGAGGGCTTTATTCACTGTGTTCGGATCCAGAGTGAACTGATGGGAATCTGATGGAGAGAAAACACATCAGAATCAGGAATTATGAATCTGTCAGATCTGTCTAATATCCTGTGCAAATCATCATTATCATTATCCATCATCCAGGTCCCTGACACCCCCCTCTTAATAAAATATTGTCTAATCGTCTTCCCTGAATATTAATGTTGGTTATTATTCTGTTTATTATAATTAGGTCTATTATTATATTTACACTATTAAAATGGTAGAATGAATTTACCTTTAATTTGATATATTTTTTAAAGCAACTGATACATTAATTTAGCAAGGATCCATTAAATTGATTCACCAATAAGTGTAATAATATGGTTTACAAAGTTTTGAAGCATTTTAGGCCTATTGTTGGGGATTTTCAGTGTTTTCAGCCTTTGGTGATCTTGAGCTTTTTAAATTTCCATCTGATGACCAAAAATTAAAAATAATTGATACCAAATCTTGTTGAGGATAAAAACATAGTGGAATAGTTTTTACAGAAGAGGTTTCAGTTTGTTCTTCCTTTCCTGAAACTCTTGAAAAGCTATTTCATTTACTACTGTGATTTTACCTCTAAAACGTGGATCAATGTTTTTAATTGGCTTACAGTGAAAAATAATCATATTTAGGTTACACTTTATTTTAAGGTGATGTAGTGACATTGTACTTACTCTAGTAAGTACTGAGTAATATCAATTAACCCCCTGAGGTCTACGGTATCGCCGGCGATACCAGCTCGCTTTTTTTTTGTCAATGTAAAAGAAACTCATAAATACTCTGTTGACTTTGATTTTCCATAGGAGTTTCATACATCAATCGATTCTGTTAAATGTGTATTATTTTTGTGTATACTCACAATAAAAACAAAGTGTTGTGCTTTTTGCCAAATAAAGAAAAATAAACACGAAGCGAGTTCTGCCTTCTCTCTGCCAGTGAAGTCCATTCTGAAACGCGTCCGAAAATGAACAATAACTGAGCGAATACTCGGTCAAACAGGCATACAGACACACAGGCATGAAGCTTGAATTTTCTTCTTTTAAATGAAGTAATTTATATAAAAAACAAATATTCTAATCTTGTGAAATCTGTATTAAAAGAGAGCGATTCCAGTCGAGCTCATCTCATCTCATTACGTTATAATCGGCCCCCGCCCACGGAGAGCGCGCGCTATTCAAACGCAAATGACTGAGACGATCCCATACAAACTGTGAACGCCCACATATCAGCTCGAGAAAACACATCAAGTTTATTCAGATCAGTGTAGTTGTCTACACTGTCTCGCAGCGCTGTGAGGAATAATAATAATGGAAAACTTACCTCAGAAGTGCTGGTATTTCGAGGAGCAACGGATGGAATAATGTAGTAAGTTTTTTTTTTTCATTCTCAAGTAAATCGCGTTTCTGTGTGAATGAATGAACGCAGAGATGCGCTGTTTACCACAACTCGCAAAAAGACGGTTTAAATTTGAATTGCGTTTCTGTGTGTGAATAAATGATCTGCTTTTAGCAAACTATTTAGCTATACTGAGTAAAATCGATTGAAATATGTTGAAATAAAATGTATTTGTATAAGCAACGTATTAAACTGCAAATTAACATTTATATTCCTTATAATAAAAACGAAAGACCTATGTTACAGACATATGAAAGACAACATTTCGTTGATTAGTTTTGGATAGATTACACATTTTTACTGTAAAATATCTGCCACCTCAAATATGTTTGCCAATTTTTGCTAATATGTTAAATATAGTATGTTTTGTCAATGTAGGCTATATTCGAAGTTTGAAATATGTATGATAAAATGTATACTTTAGTTTTTACAAAGAAAGATTACACTTCAATTGTTGTTGTAATTGTAACCTTTTTAATAAAAAATATATATATTTACAAGGTAGATGTAAACAAATTTTAAAAGGTAAATATAAGCATTTTCTTTAAATAATTTTTATTGTGTTTTATTATTGACAAATTTGGGGAGAGGATACATATTCCAAAACTGAAAATACAGTATGAGAATTAACTGCACAATTAATAGACATGTTTTCCTTGGATATTATACAATTTGCAAGCAAAATTTGTGAAAAAAAAAAAAAATTGACATGCTTCCAACTGTGAACCAATTTGGTAGAATATATATATATATATATATATATATATATATACTGTATATATATTGCTCTTGCATTCTTTCTTGTGGCTATAGGTGACACACCTGAATGAATGGCTCATTAAGTATGCGGGCCCCATTGTCTCCTGAGGTGTGAACCACTACATATGCATGATGCTGTTGAATGGTTGACGCCCCTTGCGCATATTGCCTTTACAAACAAAAAGTGTTTTACAAGATTTAAATCAATGTATTGTGTTATGTGAATGATAAGGGCAGGATGATTTTCACATCATTTTGAAGAAAAAATTCTAGGCAAAGACATCAATTAGTCAAAAGTCTTATTGACACGTATTTAGTATGTGTTTTGTGGCCTTATTTCAGAAACTTTAGTTTTTAGTTTTTTCAATAACCATGCATAAACATTATTCTCTCAAAAATACAAACATGTACATGCATGTTGCTCACATATTATGGTAGCCCTGTTTGTGCTAAATAGAGTGTAATTATACCTTTGACATTAATATGTTTATAAGCAACTGAAAAAAGCACAAATGTCAGGGCATGTCAGAACATCTCAAGGACCCCAAAAACCCCTCAGACCTCAGAGGGTTAACTACATGTACTTCCTATAGAGTTACAGTTGGGGTTTGGATTAGGGTTAGTTACTTGTAATTATGCGCAATTTGTTATTACTATAGTAAGTGCATGTAGTAACGTGTAACCACGTCACCTTAAAATAAAGTGTTACCCATATTTATCCCTTAGTTTTATCCTGTTTTTGAAGAATATGTTGAATCCCCAGTTTAGGCCTGTCCTGTGTTAAAGTCACGAGTTCATTTCAAATCTTGCTTTTTTGGATGTCAGTAAGTATGATATAGTTATGCTCTCTTTCCCACTTTGTAAATGTGCAGTAAAAATTTTTAAATGACAGTAAAGACATTTAAAATGTTAATAAACATGTCTATTTTAAATCATTTAAAATAACTCACATTTCTATTTTTCATTTCATATTTCTATTTCAATCTTTCTGTTCATCAAAAAGTCCAGATAAAAACACCTCCATACATTCCAGATTATTATTTTACATTTTAAAACATATTAAAATAGTAAACAGTTCTTTTATTTAGTAATAACATTCCACAATATTACTGTTTTTACTGTATTTTTTATCAAATAAATTAAGTTCTTTCAAAAACATTTAAAAAAAACGTAACGATCCCAAACTTTTTATCGGGGGTGTATATTATAGATTTGTATTTATAATATATATTTTGTTGTATATTATTACTATTTTTCACCTATATATAATTAAAAAAGCATGTAAAGAGGAATTATATGTCACGGTTCATGAATTCACTCTCTCTCTTTCTGCCTGTATGTCAGTGTGTGTGTGTGTGTGTGTGTGTGTGTGTGTGTGTGTGTGTGTCAGGGTGATTGCCAATCACCGTAATTATTAGCGCCAGCTGTTGCCTATCAGCCGCGCTGATATATGTTCATTGTTTGGTGTCTTGTGTTGTCAGATCGTTGTGAGTATTCCCAGTGTCCTGTCCTGCTTCCAGTTCTCTTTGCTACCTTGCCTGTATTGATCTCTTGTTCTTGTTGTTTTACATTCTGCCCTGGGATTACTGTTCATCTGGAGTTTATTGCTGCATGCTGGATTCTCGTGGATTTTCTCTGCACTTCTGACATCACCGAGCGGGTTGCCTGTCGACGTCCCTGCGCCACTCAGAGCAGCCATCCCTGCACCAGACTGCTTGGACTTTGCACTACACTTCATTTATAAATAAACTGTTGTTACTTGCATCTTGTATCCTCCATTTATAATCATGACAGAACGATCTGACCACAGTATGGATGCAGCGAGTTCAATAGGTCTGAGTGAATTCATTTTGCGCAGTATTGCACGCATGGATCAACAGGAAGAACACATTTCGAACACGGATCATGCTGTGCAAGCTCTGGTGGCACAGGTGTCCGAGCTCACCCAACAGCTCCAACAACTGAAGAGTCCCGCTGCGCCGCCCACACTGCCCGTTCAGCCCACTTCCATGGATCCGAGTCGTCAGCCACGCTTACCTGCCCCGGAAGGTTATTCAGGTGAACCCAATTGTTGCAGAGCATTCTTAACTAAGTGTTCTATGTATTTCTCTCTGCAACCGCTGACTTTTAACAGCGAGCGTTCTGAGGTGGCTTTCATGCTGACCCTGCTGACTGGACAAGCGGCTCTCTGGGGAATGGCAGTGTGGGAGAACCAAGATCTCTGATGCGCCTCGTTCCAGGCACTCTCCGAAGACATGAAGAGAGTCTTCGACCGTGCGGTGGCAGGTAGAGAGGCGGCCAGGCTACTCGCCAACCTCCAGCAAGGAGACCGATCCGTATCAGAGTACTCCATCGAGTTTCGCACGCTGGCCGCAGAGTGCCATTGGAACGAGGAGGTGCAGTGGGACATTTTCCTGCATGGGCTGGCTGACCGTGTTCAGAAAGAGATCTACACCCTGGACCTTCCACAGAGTCTGAACGGGCTGATTGAACTGGCACTGAGAGTGGATGCTCGTCTGAATCAGATGGAATGACTTACACGCCCAATCAGACTACCTGGAGTCCTTGAGGTCCAGCAGGCCAGCGGCGGGGACACGGCCAGCCCCGTTTTCGATCATGAGCCCATGCAGGTGGGTAGAGCTCGGCTTTCCCGGGAGGAGAGAGAGAGAGGCGGAGGTCCAAGGGACTATGCCTCTATTGCGAAGGAGCGGGCCACTTCCTATACTCCTGCCCGGTAAAAGATCGAGCCCGGTAGTGAAGATGAGGCTACTATCGGGTGGGATCTCAGCTGAGAAGACCTCATCCACTCTCCTCCTGGTAAGACTGAGATGGGCAACCCAATCTCACCACTGCCAAGCCTTACTGGACTCAGGAGCAGAAGGCAACTTCATGGACCGGACTTTTGCTCACAAGTATCAGATTCCCATCACATCACTCGCTCACAAGATTTCTGTCAACGCCCTCCATGGACAAGAACTCCATAACATTTCTCTCACCACCGAACCTATCACCCTCATCACATCAGGCAATCACACAGAAACACTGTCATTTCTACTTTTGGACTCCCCGTTAGCACCCATAGTTCTTGGCCACCCATGGCTGGTACAACACAACCCCAGGGTTGATTGGGGCCAAGATTCTATCTCGACCTGGAGTGATCAATGTTATGCGTCTTGTCTAGTGTCTGCTTGTTCATCTGTTTCTGGTCCTGTGTTTCAGGAGAAGGCAGTGAATTTGTCAAACGTGCCCGTTGAGTACCTCGACCTGAAGGAAGTGTTCAGTAAGTCCTGTGCAGCTTCTCTTCCTCCGCATCGTCCCTATGACTGTGCCATAGATTTACTGCCAGGTAAGTCTCCGCCTAAGGGCAAGTTATATTTGCTTTCTGCTCCAGAAAGGGAGGCCATGGAGAAATATATTTCTGATTCTCTAGCAACGGGGTTCATCCGTCCTTCCTCTTCTCCAGCGGGGGTGGGGCTCTTTTTTTGTGGGGAAGAAGGATGGTTCTCTGCGACCGTGTATTGATTACCGGGGGCTGAACAACATCACAGTAAAGAATACTTACCCTTTGCCGTTGATGTCTTCAGCCTTCGAGCGGTTGCAGGGAGCATCTGTCTTCACAAAATTGGATTACGCAATGCTTATCATTTGGTCCGCATAAGGAAGGGAGCTAAATGGAAAACCGCGTTCAACACCCCCAGGGGGCACTTTGAATATTTGGTTATGCCTTTTGGCCTGTCCAACTCCCCAGCGGTTTTCCAGGCACTCGTCAATGACGTGCTGCGATATATGGTAGATCAGTTCATATATGTGTACCTGGATGACATATAGATTTTTTCTTCTTCTCTCCAGGAACACGTTCAGCACGTCAGACGAGTGCTTCAGAGGTTGCTAGAGAATGGGCTTTTTGTCAAGGCGGAGAAATGCACTTTTCATGCAGTCTGTTCCTTTCCTAGGGTACATCATCTCGTCTGAGGGAGTGCGTATGGATCCTGACAAGGTTAAGGCTGTGGTAGATTGGCCAAGCCCAGATTCCCGTAAGGCCCTACAGGGGTTTCTGGGGTTCGCCAATTTCTATCGGCGTTTCATTCGCAACTAGCAGCTTTATCTCGTATTTTTTAATCCATCCGAACGCCCGTCCACACCCGAGTGTATTTTACCTGAGATGCTATTTATCTCCACACTCACATGGGAGATCGAATTAAAGGTCACAACGGCCTTAGAAGGGATAAGAGCAGCCTTCCCTGCACCAGACTTCTTGGACTTTACACTACACTTCATTTATAAATAAACTGTTGTTACTTGCATCTTGTATCCTCCATTTATTATCATGACATTATATTTCTGAGTGTTAACCCTCTGGGGTCGGCAAACGCGCCCCTGCGTTTTGCTGGATTTTATTCACATAGTAGCACAATAAACTTAGATTACTCCGTCATTTATGGTCATACAGAAAAAAGAAATATAAAAAAAGAATCTGTGATATGTCTACTTTTGTATGTGTCCACTTACAATCAAATCAAAACATTGTGCTTTTTTAAAATAAAGAAAATAAACAGGGTGTGCGTTCTGCCTCTCCGTCTCGCTGAACTTTTTTTTCTTGAGCACGTCTATAAACTGAAACAAAACTCAGCGAATACTTGTCACACATTTATGAGCCATATAAATTTATAAACATTTAAGTGTGTACTTTTAAATGATCGGATTCAAACTGAAAACAAATATTCTCTGCTTAAGTAATTTGTATGAAACCAACAAGATGTTCAGTTTCTCAAGCGCTTGCTCATTATTTTTAATTTGACCACGCCCACACGCGCAAAAGAGATTGACATGCAAATCGGCCACGCCTCACACGAACGCGCTCGTTACCTCAAAAACAAAGCACCAAAAAACTTCAAAGTCTCTGCTTTTCGTCGAATTTGGAAGACACGCCGTGAGCTTACATTGGATTTACCTCAGAAGAAGAAGAACGCGATTTGAAGACAAGAAAAATGTAAGGTAAGAAATTCTTAATTATTAGTTTGTTATTGTTGCATAAACTTCACATTACTGTCAACATAACCGTTACTGTGTTTGTGGATATCTGCTCAAACGTAGATATGTATAATATGGTAACCATAATGTATCATATTTTGGAGCACGCTCTGCGTTTGAATGTTTCATATTTTGGAGCGCGCTGTGCGTTTGAAAAGCAAAAAACACCAAACAATAGGCTTCATGTTTTTATATTGTAATCAATATATTTTTCTCTAGCATAGTTGTTATTGAAATCTGTTGGAAGATTTAATTTATTGTTATTATTATTTTATGCAGCACTGCGCGTAGCCTATGCCTACAAGGCACAACAAACCTGTTCATTATATATTGTTGGAAACATTTGTGTGTGTGTGTGTGTATTCTGTGAATTTTACAAATAAATTTTAACCAGAAAAATCTAAAATCTATTCCCCAAATCGTGCAGCCCTATAGTTTCTCTTGATATCAGTATGTTCACACTTTTTCTTTTTCTTTTTTTACAGGGCCCAGATGCAACTGAGTCCTGCTGACTTCAACATTCACATGAGTCTCTGTACATGAACATGGTAAAGTGAAAATCAAACACCTTGAAAATGAAAGGTATGTACAATGTTTTTAGGAATGGCACAAAGGTTTCTGTCTTTGGATCATTGTTTTCAATAATGTGCTTTTTTGTCATTTATTGTGTATCTTTGGATTATGTTGTGTTGTAAATAAATCCAAACAATTTAAAAGCCATTCTTTTTTAAATCTCCTCATTCTTTGTGCAAGGTTGCTCTGAATGATAGGGCCTGATCGCTCCTAATAGGGCCATTAGGGGAGGGTCTTTGTCTTTCTCAGGTGTGAAAGCCATACATATTAATGATGTGATCACGCCTACTCGCATAAAGCTTTCTTACAGAAAACACGTCTTACAAATTTTAAATCAGTATTTTGTCTTGATGATTTTCACATAGTTTTGGAGCAAATATTCTAGGTTACGTGATACAATTTTCAAAAGTCTTGTGAAGAAATAATCAGTATGGGTTTCATGTCCTTATTTCAGTGACAATTTTTTTTTGTATTTTCACAAACCACGCATAAATGTCATTATCTCAAAACTACAAACTTTTACATACATGCTGCTGATATATTATTGTAGCAGAGTTTGTGCTAAATACAGTGTAATCAGACTTTAGCCATGAAAATGTCACGAGTAACAGAAATAAGCACAAATGTCAGAGCATGTCAGAACACCTCCAGGGCCAGAAAACATCTCAGACCCCAGAGGGTTAAATAACCGCTTTAGAAATCTGGCACTGAAACCTTTAATTACGTAGATTAACTTGGACATTAAAATATATTAGTGCCATTGTTTTGTCTCAGGATGCACACCAGTAATGTTTTTTTTTTCTACGGTACATTTATAAAAGCTACTTAAAAACCCTAATTGAACTAAGGCTTAATCCTGGCTTAATCTAAACTCTGTCTGTGAAACCAGGTCTACAAGTTTCATCTCGTAAATCTTTGGCATTTGCGCGCCTTTAAAAAAGATATTGCTAAGTAATTGCTTATTACTAAGACATTTCTAATATGATCTTCTACATGATATGAGATGATGGAGGGTCATTTCTGAGAGCAGAATCTCTAGGACTTTACCTCTGTCAGAGATCTTCTTCAGCTCCTCTGTGCAGAAATCCTCCAGTTTGTCCCTCAGCTGACGGACAGATTCTCTCACGCCATCAAAAGAGGAGAGAGAACAGAAGGGATTGTCATTTCCGTCTGTAGATTCAGGAGGAGCTGAGAGAGACTGGAAACTCTACAGAAAACAGAAATAAAAGCTCATCACCTCCACACTTCATCAATAACCTGCACTACTGTCAGATTTGTGCGGCTCTTGTTGATCTTTAGTAATTCTCCTCGATCCAGCACTTTCACAGCATCAGCTTCATTCTTCTCATATTCATTATATCATGCTAGTGCTATAAGTTCTAGCGTTTGACACTTACACTATATGTGAACTTTCTAGGAAAACACTTGGATGATCAAACATCTGGCAATGACATTAATATAAGAGATCAAGTGCATCAATGGCGTCACATGGAAGGACTGAGTAGATTTGATTCATTCTGAATTCTTTGGAACACACCGAACATCACGAAGATCAACACTTCAGTCAACGTCTCATTCTGCTCTCATGAAATGTTTCTCTGTGAGTCTCGTGATCAAGTCCACTATGATCCTGTTCTTCTAGATCTCTGTTACCTGCAGGAAATAGATGTGATCCTGTGTGTGTGAAAGCTGCTCCAGCTCAGCCTCTCTCCTCCTCAGATCATTGATCTCCTGCTCCAGTCGCTCCAGTCGTCCTTCAGCTCGACTCACTGCAGTCTTTTCCTGATCTCTGATCCACTGTGTCGCCTCAGAGCGGCTTCTCTCAATGGAGCGGATGAGCTCAGTGAAGATCCTCTCACTGTCCTCCACTGCTGTCTGTGCAGAGCGCTGTTACACACACATCACAATCACACAGTGAGCTTCAGTAAGTCCTGACTGAGACTTCTCAAACTTCTCTTCTTCTCCAGACTCACCTTATGAGACGCGACAGCCTTTCTCAGCTGCTGAAGATCTTTCTCTCTCTGCTGGATCCTCTGCTGGAACGACCTCTGCGTCTCCTTCAGCTGGTGCTAAAGGACAAACCAATGACAGGAGAAACATCACACAAATCATCAGGTAAACAGATATGAATCCAATATCTGTGAAGTGGTGAGACTGAGGGGTTAAAGATCTTACATGGTAAGGTTATTTTCATCAAATTATTTCATCAATTTTATAAGGATAGTTCACCCAGAAATGTCAATTCTTTCATTGTTTACTCATCCTCATGTCTTTCCAAACTTGTATGATTTTCTCTTGCAAAAAGAATGTATTATGAATAATGTCTCTGTTTCTAGGGCTAAAACAGCATTCAGACAGTGAGGGTGAAAACAGACATTAAATATGTTAATGTATTGTAGTAGACCCATAAACAAAATGATGAGCCTGTAAATGAGTATTATGAGACTCCTTTAAGTTCATACCTGTTTCTCTGTCCTCTGAGCTGCAGCTGATCCAGTGTCGTGGTTTTTATGCTCATCAAGCATACATAGCAGACATATACACTTCTGGTCAGTGCGGCAGAAAACCTCGAGGAGCTTGTCGTGTTTCTGGCAGATCATCTCCTGCAGTCGTCCAGTGGCATCAGTCAGATTGTGTCTCTTTCTTTTAAAGAAACTCTCGTGTTGTTCAAGGTGATTCTGACAGTAAGAGTTCAGACACCCCAGACAGGACTTGACGGCTTTGCGTTTTCTTCCATTACAGACGTCACACTGCACATCTCCAGCTCCAGCGTAACAGTCAGCAGGAAGTTTAGTCTTCAGTTTCTCCACCACTTCAGCCAGAATGGTGTTTTTAACTAAAGCAGGTCTTCTTCTGAAGGTCTGTCTGCACTGAGGGCATTTGTAGACTCTCATCTGATCCTCCTGATCCCAGCAGCCTGTAATACAGCCCTTACAGAAACTGTGTCCACAGGGAATGGTCACTGGATCCTTCAGGAGATTCAGACACACTGAACACAGGAACTCATCCTGAGTAATTCTGGCTTCTGCCATTTTACTGCAAAAATACAGAGATGCAAACACACAACAGCTCAACTTCACTTCTCTTTCTCTTTCCCTGAACTGAAACTGTTTCTTGTTCCCTGGTTCTGTGTTTAAGTGCCGTGTGCAAAACAGGCGTGTCTGTAAAGCAGCTTCCTCACTCCTGGTCCCACACACATTGTGTTTAATCAGTCTCAGACACACACTCAAAGAAGAGAAGTTACTGAGAAACAAGACAACACCCTTAATAGTTCAGTAATTCTGTTTCATAAATACTTCACTGGTACTGCAGGACTGAAAACTGTGTCCAGTTCGTCATAGGGCTGGGACGATACACCTCCCAATTCGATACTATCACGATACTTGGGTGCCGATACGATATGTATTGCGATTTTTAAGAATTGCGATTCTACAAGTATTGCGATTCGATTTTGCAATGTATTGCGATTGTTCTATTATTATTTTTAATACTAGACCCTGGGGAACAGTTGAATCATACACTAATACATGATGTATAAGATGAGTCATATTTACAGAAACAATTCACCTCATGGCAGCAAGTCTGTTGTCAATGGTAATTATTTTGCTAAGTTATTTTAATCTTTCTTACTGTTTTTCAGTAATGATAGGAGGACGTTTACACATATAGAGCTCATAGACCACAAATGTAAAGTGAATCACTCACATTTAATGTTTGCTTTATGCAAAGTAAATGTTTTTTTTATTGCTGTTTCATAATTAATTGACAGTATTATGGAATATGCAAATGTTTATATTATAAATATGCCTTTTTGTGTATGAAGCGATTATGTATTGGAGTCAACCATAATGGTGACCTTATATAATGGAAGTGTTTGTGTAAAACAAAACACCAGAAGTTGTTGTTGTAAAATCATTTATTGAGAAAATGGTTTATAAAGAAAAATACTGCAATTGTTTTTGTAAAATCATTTATTGAGGAGATGGTTTATAAAGAAAAACATACCACACTGAATGTTGTAAGCATTTATTAAGCATATGGCAGAGTAGAGAGAAATTTTAAATGTATTAGAAAGAGCTTTGCCAAAGAAAGAAGAAAAATGCAAGCAATACCATCTATGTGTTGCGGACGAGACACAGAATGTGTCGAAGAAAAGGTCCAGAAGAAGAAGGACGAAGAGGCAAAGGCTTTAAAGGGATACTCCACTTTAAAATGAAAATTCTGTCATCATATACTCCCCCTCATGTTGTTTCAATCCTTTATGAATTTCTTTCTTCTGCTGAACAGAAAGGAAGATATTTAGAAGAATGTCAGTAACCAGACAGTTTCTGGTCTCATTGACTTCCATAGTAGGAAAAAAATATACTATGGAAGTCAATGGGACCAGAAACTGTCTGGTTACTGATATTCTTCTAAATATCTTCCTTTCTGTTCAGCAGAAGAAAGAAATTCATAAAGGACTGAAACAACATGAGGTTGAGTATATGATGACAGCATTTTCATTTTAAAGTGGAGTATCCCTTTAATGATCCTAGGGTGTTTCCAGGAGGGGATTACCAATGAACAAGTTTTAGGGAGTTTCCAGGAGGAGATTTCTGAAGATGTCAAAAAGTTGATGGACATTAAAAAGAGCTGGAATGACAGACGCTGATTCACCAAGGACGGCCTCTCCGGTGTTAGATGCCTTGCCATTGCAATGCCTCATGAAGTTAGAAGTTTGTAAATTATTTGGTTTTGATTTACTTTTATTTTTATTTTATATATTAGTACCTTTTATGTAAACTAGTTAACCTGTATTTAATAAAAAATATATATAATTGAAATTAAGAAGCTCGCCTGCCATAAGTCTCAGTTTAACAAAAGATTGAGCTGAAATGACCACGCAGAAGTCTTCTGTGATCTAAATATTGTAAGTATGGAAATTCAAATGCTTATTATTTAGGACAGATTTGAATTACTTTACCTAACCTGAGAATAAATAAAACAATAGAAATTAATGGTATTCATAACTTTCAATTTAGAAGTAGATATTGGGTTTAATATTCACACAAAATATCTTTTTGTTTAGGAATCATATTGTATTTTTCTTAATTCGATGCATGACATGTAGTAATGAATGTCCAGCGTGGATCTTCTCAGCGCTAGTATTTGTCTGATCATGTGATCTCAATATGTTTGTCCACAAGAGGTTAACTTGAGTCAGATGCATAGGGGAATTTCTACCATAACACTCATATGACATTCCTTTAAAAATATCATTCATTTCTGTAGAGCTGGGCATTTTATTAAGGATCAAATGACTGAGTTCAGCTTTGAGAATAAAACCTACCTGTTTGTTCCTCAGTATCTTATATTTTACCTGTCTTGTGTGTGGACTTTTAAGATTCTGTGTCCGCCTCCATTTCATAGTCAGTTTGTGGTTTTCTTGTCGAATAGTTCTGTGATTGTTCCCAGGGGCCCGTTCTTCGTACGTCGCTAACTCAGTTAGCTGGATTTGATTGTTGACGATTTGGCATGATCTTGGATTGTTTGGTTTTTCGACGCTCATCCTGGACTTGCTGTCATAGCAACAGGTGCGCAAACTTGAACCTGCTCGGGAGCAGGCTTATTTCATGTAAACAAGATTAGACTGCGGCTTCATAAGCGGAGCTGATATGGGAAGTCCATGGGGAAGTCCAGCGCAGCGCTTTCTGCACTTTCTGAGATGTATATATTTTTTTCGTGACTCGTGAGATTGTCGTTTAACACATTATAAAATTGTTAGAAACGCACATTTATTTTCGACTTGTCGGAGTCGGGCTTTAACTGCAGCACAAACTGTTTGCATTGCCCTAAGATTATTTGCGAGTGGCTCTTTCCTTTACACTATTGGAGATGCAGAGAACTTGATGGAAAGTGCTGTCTGTCGTGTCATTCGGAGTTTACCTGGCGCTTTTAGGTTTAAAAAACAGTTTTAGTTTTTTTTGTGGCATTTCCAAGCCAATTAAGACCCAATGTTGTAAAGCAGTGTTTTTTAAAGCAGTTTTTTTTTTTTGGCTATCATAATTTTTTATGAAGATCATGCCATCATGACCATGCCGATTACAGTATGTGTCCCTCAGGCTTCACTAACGTGATTGGTACCATAGACTATAGGCTAGACCATAGACTGCCATCAAGGCCTCAATGAAGGGGATTATGTGAACAGAAAGGGGGTTCACAATGTAAATGTGCAGCCCAGTTACTATTGGGATTCTTAATATTCCAGATTAATAATATTATATCAAATTTAAAAAAGGCAGTTGACTAAATCTTCCATATCACAAATGTGAAAGCAAAATGGCCAGGATCTGTGCATGACTTAAGAATTTTCAGAAATTCACATTTATGCACATTATTTGAAAGTGGTAAGGAAAGTTCCACAATTAAATATCAAGCTCACTGTATTACATACACTTATGCTGATCCCAACAGAACTGCATTTTTTCATAGGTGATTATGACATGTTCCTGCCTGCAGACAGTATGACCCCATTCCCTGACCCAAACCAGTTATGCAGCTCTAACCAGGACAAGGGCACACAATGAAATTAACTTTGGCTAACTAAAGGGAAGATTTCAGTGTCTGATAAGTCTGAGTGTTTAATAAAAGACAAATATGCTTAGTTCCTTGAGTTTTATTTCAATTGTTCTTTGTAAAGAAAAGCCAGTGGTCAAGTGCCTGCAACAAGAGATATTAGACACATGCCTCATGCAACAAATAAAAAGGAAAAGTTGGCTATCCAATGCCCACCTGTAGGCCTATGTCTCCTCTGTCTGTGCAGACTCTTCTGTAGGCCTTTCTGTAGATGTGGAATCCTGCAACTTATATTGCAGCCATAAAGCATACACGTATAAATTAAGTAAAGTTATTTATGCACTTGCAGGTAGGCTAGTTCCTCCATATGACAGTTATCTGAGAGGGTTTATTCACTGTCCAGTGCAATGGAAACAAATGGACATTACAAAGTCTTATACTTTCTTTCCTTTGGAAAGTTAGAAAATGTCCACTTACTGCATATATTTCAGCTACCACTTTCTTGGGAACAGATACAAGTGTTGGTGTATTATGTAAAAGTGCACAAAAGAGGAAAACACAATGTCATTACAATGAACTACACTCGGGAAACATGTGATCAATAACTCATGGCAAAATATTTTTTACATTAACATAAGTTTATCAGTTTTCACTTTCACAAGTCAAAGCAATTCATCATTACTCAAGATTTAACAGTTGAAATGACTATACTACTAAGATCTTTTCTTTTTTTCCAGCCTTTTTCTTGGTTGCTTTTATAAACAGACAAACATTTATTTAACAGTTCCTTTTATAGAAGAGACTATAATAACTAAAAATTACCATTATGTAGAATATTTTTGTACTTCACTTTTATTTGTTCCCATGTTCTAGTGTGGTGACTCTGACATTACAATGAACAAAGTAATTAAAATACAAAAATATAGGCTAATAAGTGATAAAAACATCTAACATGGCCACTTCTAACGGATTTAAATTGTCTGCTACTTTTTGCCAGCCCTCTCTCCTGGCTTTTGCAGACTTTGATGTGTTCCCTGGCGTTTTGATTAAACATTAAAATTCCGAATAAACTTCGACTATTAGTTCTTGCTCTGCTGAGGAGAAAAACTGTGCACGCTCTTTGGCCACGCTGAACAGCCAATAGCAGCGTTGCTGATCAATGTTTCTACTATCGATACATATCCCCTTTTAAGCCAGCGCATGAACGCGCAGTTATCTCAGATAACTCAATCCAGCGATACTAATCATAAACAACAGGTGTGTTCGAAGAACCGAGTTAGCCAGATCATGATTAGCACGATGATATCATCTTGGATGTGTCATTTGATCTCGGATTTAATAAGCAACGTACGAAGAACGAGCCCCAGGTGTGTTTTGTTAGCTTGTTACCCTCTGTGTATATCTACAAAAATAAATCCAATCTATGGGTGCATCTCAACCCAGCCAACATTGATATGTGGGCCCCATATGGGTTATATCCAGATATATATATATATATATATATATATATATATATGTAAAAACTTTTTTGCGATAAATGGGAGTTTTTGCAAAATTGACGTGTTTCCATTGAGCGTATTTTCAATTCGCAATTTCAATTTGTGCAATTTGAAGGGTAATGGAAACAGCTACTGACTGACGACACATTAAGCTTGACAAAGTAGTCCTGCTTCGAATGTTTTTAATTACGAATTCTTTTCACTTAATATCATATCATTATATCATATGTCATATAATATTTGCCGAAAATAATCGGAAATTTAAAATACAACTATAAAGATTTTAAATATTCAAACTACAATAATTCCCGCCCAGGCGCAAGGATACAGTTTCTTTACAAGGATACAGCGAGTTACTCATAATCGTTTCTGGATATTTCGACGAGGTCGTGGATACAGAAATAAGCAGGTAAAATGAATATTTTCTAAACATGTCTGTATTATCTGTGTTTTTAACCATAGGGAACTTTGTTTTGGCAACTGAAATGACCTTTAAACAAATTTAGCCATTAAGTTGTCTTTTTTTTAGGCGCGTAACAATAAATTAGGCCTATTATGTTCGTGGGGCTTAAAATTGAGGTCATTTCTGTTGACAGTAAGGTGTACTTTTGTTTTTGCATGTCATTAATCAAGTCACATTCCCATTTTTATAGATTTTATGCTTTAATTATGCTTTTTGTGGCTGTATAGCCGAATTTTTTCACCTGAGGTAATGTAACGTAAAACTTTCCACGAAGTTTCTTTTATACAGTAGCTTTAAGAAACCATGTATAATTAATACAGTGAAGTCTACATGGTGAATGCTACTGTTAAATATTATACTACGGTAGCTAAAAAAATATAAGCACTATTTATTTACTTTGAACTAAGATAAAATAATTACATTTATCTTTGTCCACTTTGGCCTAAATGTTTAATTGTTTTTTCTGTTATATTTTGTTACATTGTAAGGCTATGCTTTTAACATAGGGAAATTAGTTTGGCTGTGCTGCTCAGTCACTTGCAAAACAGTAAAACCAACATGAAAAAGAATTGATACAATCGTGAATCATGATATTCCTGAACAAAATCGTGATATGATATTTTTGCCATATCGCCCACCCCTAGCTACAGGACCAGCCAACACCGGACCTGCCGCACAGGGATTCACTGCTGCTGGACCTGTCGGTCAGAGAAACGCCATCACCGATTATGCTATGTTCGTCAAGCTTTTAACCCTCCTGGAGGACGTGAAAGAGACTCAGCGAGTGCATAGCAACATGTTGAATGCTTTGCTTAAGCAGCACAAACATGAGTCATTGCCCAATGTTCCTGAAGAAGCTGTCTTCCCTCTAACAACAACAGAAGAAGTGGAAGCTATGAATGAAAAGTTGCTTGACCCAAGATTCATGTCTAGTGTTGTAGGTTCATGATCCGTGTTCATGTTGCTTGTTGGTTTTTATTTTGATCATTCTGAAGCTGACTTGCGCATGTCATCTACAAATCATTCTGTCTGTATCTGTTGGTGGTTCTTCACTGGATGATGCCACAAGAAGGATGATGAGTTTCCTAATTTCAAATGAAGTGGCAATCCAGTACAGTCTGTTTGGCCGTCATGGCAAGAAGAGATTTAGAGATTTGCGCCTTTTTGAGGTCATATATGGTAAGTGTTTTATTGTTGTACTCCTATGCATAAGTCAAGTGAATTTCATTTGTGTAATACTTTCAGAACGCCGCAGCCCGTCTTGTCTTCAACGAGCCCAAGAGGGCCCACGTCACTCCTTTGTTCATCTCACTGCACTGGCTACCTCTCTCTGCTCGCATCAAGTTCAAGGCACTGACGCTTGCTTACAGATCTGTCACAGGCTCAGCTCCGTCCTACTTTCACTCACTCCTACAAGTCTACATCCCGACCAGAAGCCTTCGATCGGTCAACGAGCGACGTCTCGTGGTCCCATCACAGAGAGACAAAAAATCACTTTCCAGAACATTCTCATTCACAGTTCCATGCTGGTGGAATGATCTCCCCACCGGCATCCGGAATGCAGAATCCTTAACAACATTCAAAAAAGAGCTGAAAACTCTTCTCTTCCGTGAGCACTTTACCTCATAAAAAATAAAAAAAATAAAAAAAGTATATATATATTCCTGTAAATTCTCGCTTATCGGGCTTATGCTACTCTGAATAATGCCTGAACTTCGTATTTTGAGCACTTCTTGCGTTGTTTTTTGCCTCTTCACGATGACTTGCTTAATTTAGTCCCAATTTGTAAGTCGCTTTGGACAAAAGCGTCTGCTAAATGACTAAATGTAAATGTACTTTTACCAATACGCACGCTAGTGCTGCATGATTAATTATATTTTAATCATGATCATAATTTGGAATTAATATTAGGAATTTTGTGTGTAAACTTTTACTTTTATGCAGGTGGATTGAAGAAGAATTCATTGACCAAAGATGTCAATCAGAAACAGGCAGACAAGGCTCTCACCAAATGGTTCACTGGTGCTAGAGACAGGGGTGGAAACAGAGCCATAAGAGGACAACAGGAGAAAAGACCATCTCCAGTACAGTGAGAATTTTTTGTGCTGTTTTTAAGCCCAAGTATTGGAACATGCCGACTTTTTGGGACTTTAGCTCCTTCACCATATCCCCCAGAGTTAGATAAGTCCATACACACCCTTTTCATCTCCGTGCGTGCCGTAACTCTGTCTGACGTACCCACCGCTAGCCTAGCTTAGCACAAAGACTGGAGGTAAACAGCTCCAGCTAGCATACTGCTCCCAATAAGTGACAAAATAACGCCAACATTTTCCTATTTACGTGTTGTGATTTGTATAGTCACAGCGTGTACAAATAACATTTCTGAGAATATAGTTCCCAGTATGTATACGGTTAGAAGATGGCTGTGTCTCATGTGACCTTGTTATTTGTACACAATGCGTTCCAGAAGCGGTGCGTATACAGCAGTGCAGCGATCGTTTCCGCACCGAGTCTATTTCTGCTGTGCTGCACGTGCTGAATTAAAGTGACAGAGCATGGTTCGTGGTCAAAATGAACACAGATTGACATGAAAATATAATAATCTCACCATAAATGCATTTAATTAAATAAAATGTAGTAATCTCACCATAAATGTATTTAATTAAATACTACTATTTTTCACATTCATCTTTTTACTTTAAGACCGGGGTAAAGCAAGTGGATCAGTTGCGCACTGCAAATGCAGCATATGTGAAAGCGCTTGTATTTTATTTATTTATTTATTAATTCATTCTTTTTTTGCTGATCCGAAAATGTGATCCGAACCTTTAGTTTTGTGATCCGTTACACCACTAATTTGCATATATTGGAGCTATGTGTCTGTGTAGAGACCTGTAAGAGAATGGAATGTGCTTGCTCTGCCATTAGATACAGTCATGGTCAGAATTATTGGCACCCTTGGTAAGTATGAACAAAGAAGCATGTAAAAATAAATCTGCATTCTTAATCATTTTGATCTTTTATAAAAAAAAATCACAATAATCAAACCTTTCATTGAAGTAAAATAATTGTAAATGTGGGGAAAAATCTCTTTGCACGTCAATCAGAATTAATGGCACCCTTTTATTCAGTACTTTTTGCAACTTTCTTTTGCCAAGAGAACAGCTGAGTCTTCTCCTTCAATGACTAATTAGTTTTGTCTAAATTTGTAATTTAGTTTAAACAACTGACAAGAGATCAGAGACCATTCCTCCATACAGAATCTCTTTAGATCCTTCAGATTCCCAGATCCATGATGGTGCTTAAACGCCACGTTGTCCTCCAGAGTCCCCAGCCGTAGAACCCTGACAAGCCCATAAAATGAGGCAGCACGTACTACAGAATCCTCCAGGATCCTCTAAAACACGACCTTCAGCAGACAACACTGAAGACACCGCAACAGCAAATAAGCTCTTGCTAAAGGACTCGAGCTGAGAGCTGTGAATACCTCGATACCGCCATTAAAATCTCAATCCTTCTAGCTCCAGTCCCAAATAGCGACCCGCAATCGATCACAAATTTGACTGTTTGTGCCCGGTGTCTCGGTACATACAATGCTGTTGTTATTCACAAACCAGTCCACGTTCGAGAAACCAGGGATTGAGTTGATTGAACTTAAATTGGAGTGATTTTAGCTTTGAAAATCAAGATCATGTAAGTTAGCAATAGTCGATGGGCTCCTTAAAACGAGATTTATAAAGCATCAACAGGTCATTTATGATAAAATAATAAGATTATTTTTTACGACAAGTAGACAAACACCAACAGACTAACAAGCCGCCATCTTGGAAATTATGGAATGATTTAATAAAAAGTGATCAACAAATTCTTAATTCATGGACACTATATTTTATGTATGTTATGTGCAGGGCTCTGTGTTGTACGGGAATAAATGTTATTAAATGCAGTTTCAAACGTTTTATTTTTAAATCATTTTGTCAAAGTCATCTGGTCACGAAATTGACAAAGTATATAAATCCATGTGTTAGAAAACTTGGCAGTATTGTTTTATTTATTGTATAATAATCTAAAATACTGACTGGTTCTACACAGTATAAGCACATTTATGCACTGCTGTCCCTGAAAAATGTCACTTTAACAGAAGTCAAATAGCTGAAACATTAAGCATTTATAATTTAAATAATAAGCTCAGGGGACCAGTGCGGAGCCGGCAGCCCAGGGGACCAGTCCCAGCTCAGGGGACCAGTCCCAGCTCAGGGGACCCGCAGCCAGACCTTCGCCTGGACCCGATGTCATAGCGGGGTGCTAAAGTGCCAACTTGTTTCTCCTTATGGAGGATCCCTTTACCACTCTACAGATAAAGCGTTGTCGGGGAAATTCGGTTCGCGTATCTACCCCGAAGTGATACAATTCTGTATCAAAATGTTAAGGCCAGACAAGTAGTTTCTTAAGGCTTGGTTTGTAGGGAATTACAAACCTGCGCACATATATTCAAACGCGCATACCAATAGACTGAACTCGTAATACGCATGTGCACGCCATCAGCGTTCTTACAGGTTTCGCATTTAAAGTCTGTGTAGAGTTTTCTGTTAAAACGGTGTCGTGTTAGCGGCCCCTAAGTTAATAACTAATGATCGTTGCGACGGAAGTGAATCAATCAAACTAACTTAAGCTGGAAAATAACTTTATTCAAAAACTGCTATAAAGCCAAAACAATCTCTGTTACTTTAAACTATCCTTGTATCTCTGTAAAGCCGCTTTGGAACAATCTACATTGTTAAAAGCGCTATATAAATGAAGATGACTTGACTTAATAATACAACAAAGAACAACAGATCAAAGACAGAAATTCAATTAAGTTTTTCAGAACAAGAATGACCTTTGGATGGCCTAGGACTGGAGAAGTAACAAAAGAGGACATTGAAGGCTGACTATCATCCTTTCTGTCATGGCATGCTTCATGTGTCTGTTCATCGTCGAAGTCCCGTTTTGTTGCTGTCGTAGGCGAGCACTTAATGCACTCGACAAAGCCAACACATATGTTGTCACTGCCCACGACTTGTTTAAAATGGTTCCATACCTCCGACTTTCCTCCAAACGCAAAGTTTGCTCAAAGTTAATTCTCCTGTTTTTCTTTTTTTTCTTTACATCTTCAAGCTCCATGTTGCACTTAAGCTACACAGTACAGCACAGCAGGCCCAGTGTGATGCGTGCGAGTGGAGGAGACGCTGCGCATGACACGTGACGTGTTGCATTTTGTAACTTTGTAGCGGTAGCCTAACTTGTGCAACTTTGTACACATTTGTTTCTTAGGCCTACTTTGCTAAAAATATATATAATTCACTGACAGAGGGTCAGCTGTGTTATTAATGTAATGAAGAGAAAATAAGAGACTCTATAACATCTCACTGTTACTGATTTATCATGCAGATCAAAGCATTATGGGTAGAATCTCTCATCAGTCTATTCTCATTCATCAACACAGTTTCACTGTTGATCCAGAAAGGACCCTAAACCCAGGATAGAGTGTGTGTGTGAATGTGGTCTGGACTGTGTGTATGAGGCTCAGTGTGTCAGAGACGTTGTAGAAGGACAGAGTTCCTGCACTGTGATCCACACACACTCTTATTCTTCTGATGATGGACTTTACAGGGAGATCAGTCTTTATGTTATTGTGTGTGAATGAGTAACCGGAGTAAGCGCAGATCAAACACCAGGACTGATTATTAAGTCCAAACCGACACTCATTACTCCGTCCCTTCCTGCTGATGCTCTTGTATGACACTGATATACACACACGTCTCCCACTCCACTCAATCTCCCAGTAACAGGGTTCACACAAACTCTCTCTACACAAAACCTGAGGAAACACATCAAATCTGTCTGGATGATCAGGATACGGCTGAATCTCTCTGTCAGTGTTAGTAACCACTCTGTTCCCCTCAGACAGACTGAGGGCTTTATTCACTGTGTTCAGATCCAGAGTGAACTGATGGGAATCTGATGGAGAGAAAACACATCAGAATCAGGAATTATGAATCTGTCAGATCTGTCTGATATCCTGTGCAAATCATCATTATCATTATCCATCATTCAGGTCCCTGACACCCCCCTCATAATAAAATATCGTCTAATCGTCTTCCCTGAATATTAATGTTGGTTATTATTCTGTTTATTATAATTAGGTCTATTATTATATTTACACTATTAAAATGGTAGAATGAATTTACCTTTAATTTGATCTTTTTTTAAAGAAACTGATACATTAATTTAGCAAGGATCCATTAAATTGATTCATTGTTGGGGATTTTCAGTGTTTTCAGCCTTAGGTGATCTTGAGCTTTTTAAATTTCCATCCGATGACTCAAAAATTAAAGAGAATTGATACAAAATCTTGTTGAGGATAAAAACATAGTGGAATAGTTTTTACAGAAGAGTTTTCAGTTTGTTCTTCCTTTCCTGAAACTCTTGAAAAGCTATTTTATTTACTACTGTGATGTTACCTTTATAACGTGGATCAATGTTTTTAATTGGCTTTCAGTGAAAAATTATCATATTTAGGTTACACTTTATTTTAAGGTGATGTAGTGACATTTTACTTACTCTAGTAAGTACTGAGTAATATCAATTAACTACATGTACTTCCTATAGAGTTACAGTTGGGGTTTGGTTTATTTGTTATTACTATAGTAAGTACATGTAGTAACGTATAACCACGTCACCTTAAAATAAAGTGTTACCCATATTTATCCCTTAGTTTTATCCTGTTTTTGAAGAATATGTTGAATCCCCAGTTTAGGCCTGTCCTGATTTACATCTTTGTTAAAGTCACGAGTTCATTTCAAATCTTGCTTTTTTGGATGTCAGTAAGTATGATATAGTTATGCTCTCTTTCCCACTTTGTAAATGTGCAGTCAAATTTTTAATTTTAATTTTAATTTAAAAAAATAGACAGTAAAGACATTTAAAATGTCAATAAACATGTCTATTTTAAATCATTTAGAATAACTCACATTTCTATTTTTCATTTCATATTTCTATTTCAATCTTTCTGTTCATCAAAAAGTCCAGATAAAAACACCTCCATACATTCCAGGTTATTATTTTACATTTTAAAACATATTAAAATAGAAAACAGTTCTTTTAATTAGTAATAACATTCCACAATATTACTGTTTTTACTGTATTTTTGATCAAATAAATTAAGTCTCCTTTAAAAACATAAAAAAAAAAAAACTTAACGATGCCAAACTTTTTATCAGGGGTGTATATTATAGATTTGTATTTATAATATATATTTTGTTGTATATTATTACTATTTTTAAGCATGTACTATTTAAGCATGTAAAGGGAAATTATTATGTCACGGTTCATGAATTCACTGTCTCTCTTTCTGCCTGTATGTCAGTGTGTGTGTGTGTGTGTGTGTGTGTGTGTACTCGTCTATCTATCTAACTGGGGACCTTGGTGTCGTTACACACTCACTAACAGGGGACCGTCGAGCCAAGTGGGGACATTTTTCAAGTCCCCTGTTGGTCATGCTTTAAAACATGTTAAAATCAGCCAAAACACGCTCTGGTTAATTTTGTACATTTTTGACCAAGTGGGGACTTACATGTGTGTGTGTGTTTAAGTCCATACTCAGCAGCGCTCCTGTAGGCTGGAGCAGGAACTGCAGTGGCCCATTAACACACGTCGTTCACACTTCTCTATTGTCTGAATGGCTGCTGTCCTAGAGAGGCTCTGAGACTGTAGAGCTGCTGTTTAACTGCTTAGTTCAGGAGCTTTCAGTAACACTTTATAATAACTGCACGCTATTAATCATTAGTTAAGCATTAGTAAACAGTTAATTCATTTATAAAGCATTAATATACACTAATAAGCAGTATATAAATGCAGTTATAAATGCTTTATTCCTGTTTTAAAAGCATATCTATATTTGTGTTTAATAATTGTATTTTCATACTTTATTAATGATCAATTTATAATTTCTAAATGAAGTATAGCATCATTTACAAAGCAGTTATTTAGGAGTTGTCAGTGGTTCATAAGATCCCTTAGAAAGTGTGAGTAAATGATTAAACTATTTCAATGTACATTCATACATCATACACTTATTATTCAGACATATAGTAATAGTTACTTAGTGTGTTAATAAATGCTTTATTAACATGTATTTCTACTGTAGTTCAGGTAGTTATAAAACATTTAGTAGAGGTCAGTTCACTATTTTTTGTGAGCTCATCTAAAGTGAGGACTAGTTATGCTAGTTATGTAGGAGATTTAAAGGCTGTTAATATTTCTATGTTCTCTATCATTGTGTTGTGTTGTGTGTGTTTCCTTTTTCTGTTTAGAAGATAAATGAGTCTTTAAATCTCCTTTATAAATGCTTTTGGCATAACTAGTCCTCACTTTTGCTCACAAAATAGTGAACTGACCACTACTAAATGCTTTATAACTCCCTGAATCTACTAAATTTACTCTAAGTGATCTTATTAATCACTGACAACTCCTAAATAACTGCTTTGTAAATAATGCTATACTTCATTTAGAAATGATAAACTGATAATTAATAAAGTATGAAAATACAATTATTAAACACATTATAGATATCCTTCTAAATCAATAATACAGCATTTAAAGCTGTATTTATAAACGGCTTATTAATGTCTGCTTTATGAATTATGATTTAACTGTTTACTAATGCTTAACTAATGATTAATAAGATGCAGTTATTATAAAGGGTTGCCATATATATTATATTATATTTTTCATAATATAACTTCAAATATGCATTTTTTTATAAAAAAATAAAAAAAACATGCCAAGAGGGGATCTGCAACTCAATGTCATAATTATAATGTAATTATTATTATATTATTAAGATATTAATAATGTGACTGATAGTATTGGCTGCCTATTAATTAAAACATAATTTCTACTCTTAAAAAAAAATCAATAGACATGTCCTTATTTTTCTGTTTCCTTTGTTTCTAGGATGTTGATGTACAGAGAAAGTCAGTGTTTGAAATATTGCTCAATTTAAATGCAACCAAACATATGTCGTTCGGTACCATCCAACAGTGGACCTTTCTTTAAGATCTAATTCAAAACTTTTGAGTTGACTTGTTGCATCTGGTCATTTTGAAGAAACAAAAATGAAATACACAATTTTCTTTTAAGGTCTTTTTTCATAATATAACTTCAAATATGCAAAAAATAATAATATTTTAAACATGCCAAGATGGAATATCATCTCTGAACGATTTCTACCTATACAAGAGGGGACTCGCAATAGCCTGCAATGGAACTGTGTGTGTGTGTGTGTGTGTGTGTGTGTGTGTGTGTGTGAACAGTTAAGTCTGTCTTTATTTTGTAACTATAGTTACAAAATAAAGACAGACTTAATTGAATTGAATTGCTTGAGGAAAGACCATTTAAATCTACAACGGGGTAAAAAATACAGACCGTCCGGCAGCAACAGTTCAAAAGCAGAGGCGAGAATATCCTCTTATCATTCATAATATAATTTTTTTACTTTCTATGCTTGGTTATGCAGTCCCTAACAATTTACTTGCCATTGTTATGTGTCATTGCACACACACATACATATCTATATTACTAACAGACCAATGTCGCTCTACACTGGCCGAGTGGGGACTCAATGAACGATCTCTATCTATACAAGAGGGGACTTGGCTGCAATGGAGCTGTGTGTGTGTGTGTGTGTGTGAACAGTGAAGTGAACTGGCAGTGAAGTCTGTCTTCATTATGTAACTATATATATATATATATATAGTATATTATATAGTATATTATATATTACGCCTTTTATCATTCATAACATTATTTTTCTTATTTAACGCTTATTTTCTCTCTTCATAGATACTTTCTATGTTTGGTTATGCAGTCCCTTTAGGGTTTATAGGATTAATCAAACAGAAATAGCTCTTTAAGGTAACGATTTCAGGTCACTATAGTGACCTATATTTAGTATAGCGTAAAGCATACTTTATACAGTGAATAATGATTTTATTAATCAAAATGAACTTCGCGTCCCCAGTTGGATGGTAAAGAACGATACGTGTTTGGCTGCTTTGTACATTTCTTGCCATCCCAAACACACTGTAAAGATTTTGGAGGTCAATCTCAAAATGTTATGTCGACTTGCTGCACTGAACATTTTTAGTTGGTTCAGTTGAAATATATGAAGTAGGGATGTTCATTTAACATTTTGTTTTCTGACTGAAAGCTGATGGTTGTTACCCAGTCATCATTAACTGACATGATTTGAAGGTTAGATTAGAATTAAATGGACTTAGAATAGATAGGTGTCTGTGACCAATTCAAAAACCTAAAAAATGTAGATTTACATGTGCAAATAGCAGCATAAACAACAGAACATGAGGATTCACACATCAAGCACCCGCAGTGCTTCTGTGAACACAGTAAACCAGAATAAAAGTGTATATATAACTGTATATATAGTAAATAGGCCAACTTAAATGAACAATTAACAAAACTAAAGTGCAATAAAGAATGGACACTTCAGGGTCTGTTTACACGACATAATTTTCAATTTTCACCTGACAATGCAAGCTTTTGAAAACGAGTTTCAAAGTGCAAGGTTTTGAAAACGATGCCTTTACCATCTGCATGTAAACAACATAAACGTGAATTTGTGAAATTGGTATGTCATTCCAACCCGGTCACACTAAATGTGTCTCTATAGCACACATTGTGTTTATTGTACAATTTATACGCGAAAAGGAGTTTCTGTGTGCATATGATACGCATGGGTGGGTTTAGGGTAGGTTTAGTAATAGTGTGTAATATGTAATATGTATTATATGTTTGGTTAGGATTAGTGTTGTAGGGTGCATGACGTGTGTATTCACCTTATTTTCCACGAGGGTGACGCCATTACGTTCGTTTTGTCATCTTACTTCCGGCTGAGAGGGACCTCAACTTCCGTCTGAAAGGACGCTAGTTTCTAGACGTAATTCTATTGTTCTAACGGTAAAATATGTCAAGTATTATATGCTCAGTTAGGGGCTGCCATAACAATTGGATTAAGAGGATAGAACAATTTAACCAACAGTGTTACGAACACAATGTAAAGCGATCGGAATGTTGTGGAGTACTTTACGATTTACACCCGGATGTGCCGTGTCAGTTTAGCGGAAGTCGGATGACAAATTGCGGAAGCGCAAAGTATTAAAAGTGGGCGGGGCGGAATAAGGTGAATTACACGCAATAAAGTGCTATCATATGAATGTATTGAATGCATGAATAAGCCTTTCTGCATCTGACAGGGATAAAGAAGTTTGAATTCAGGCAATATTTTTAAGATGGAAAAATGCAGATTTTGAAAACATTTTGATATGGGCATCAAATGACAAATGCGGATCAAAGATAACACCTAGATTTCGCACTTGTGATGCTGGAGACAATAATTCAGAATCAGAAAACAGACTTAGACAGTTATGTTTGTGCAAATCTGTCAGCATACCAAAAAGTAACAGTTCCATTTTTGATTTGTTAAGCTTAAGATAGTTGTCATGCATCACTTACCTTTATTTCTTCCAGACATACGGTAAGAGCTGTAATTGCGAGATTTGGATCAGGGAGTGAGCTAACATAGATCTGCATGTCATCAGCATAACAAGGAAAAACCCCGTACCGTACTTTCTAATAATGTCACCAAGCGGCAACATATAGATGCAGAAAAAAGTAGGTCCTAGTACTGACCCCTGCGGGACGCCCTGCTGTACTAATGTTGCCTCCGATTTGTTCTTCCCCAAATAAATATACTGCAAAGAGATGCCAGAGGTGCCTAACAAAACACGCAACCTGTCAAGGAGGATGATATGACATATAGTGTCAAAAGCAGCGCTAATGTCTAGCAGAACCAAAATGCTGCAAGCACCCATATCAGCAGAAACATTAGGCGTTTCTCAATAGCAAGTACGCACAGTTTGGACTTGCCAAGTCCAGCTCAGGAGAATGACTCCCGAGGACGCGAGTCCGGTAATTCTGCTAATGGAACAGCACGTTCTTCAAAGCGTCAGTCAGCTCGCTCTGCTACTCCGGTTATCTCTGTATGTACATTTTAGGCAACAATAAAACAAAATATGTTATAAAACACCACACTGCCTCTTTTCGTTTTCATTTAAAGAAATCTTAAACATTATAGCCACACAAATGGTGATTGCCTGGATCTCACAACCTGGATCAAATTTTCATAAATCTTTATAAATAAACCACAGATTTGAGCTTTAAACAACTACATTCTCGCCTGAAAAACTCTTAAATTTACATTTCGTGACACAGTAACAGTAGTATTATATTTCAACTGTAAATTAAAAGATGGCGCTTCTTATGTTGTCATTCCCCTTGTAGCACGCGCAAGTGACGATTCTCTGTCAACCAATCAACGTCCTGCAGTTAGTCTAGCTCCACCCTTTAGTACCATACCACTGTGCTGGTACCCCAACGGAAGGGTACGCAAAAAGTGTTAAGGTTCGGCTTTTTGGTACCATTCACAACTTTTGACAGTGGAAACGGAAATAAATGCATACCGTACCGTACCGTACCGCTCAGTGAAAACAAGCCATTAGAGATTAGAGTCGAATCTTCCCTAACAATTTTTAAGTCTCTTTTAAAAAGGTATTTGTTTTCTCTGGCGTATTGATTTTTTTTTTTTTTTTTTATGTATATATTATATTATATTTTTGTGTATTAGAGTGTGTATATTTAGGATACGTATTTAGTTGTCTCGTACAGCACTTTGGCCAGTCTTGTGGCTGTTTTAAATGTACTTTATAAATTAATTAAACTTGAAACTACTGATTGTAATAATAGATCAAAATTCTTACTGTCAGTTAACCGGTTAGTCATAGTATTCTCAATGTATTTTAACACTGGCACTTTAGTTGAACCATCTGAATATTTTAAATGCAACAATCAACATAAAATTGAGTTTTGACCTTTGTGTATTTTTTTTACAGTGTATTTTTTAGGGCAATAAACCCAGACAGCAACATAGTGTTGGCCCAGATCCGGCCCACATCCGGGCTGTGTGGATTCCAGATGTGGGCCAGATCCGGGCCGATACTATGTAGCTGTCTGAGACTGGTGTTTTAGTCTTATTATGAACATCGCCATCACATTCAGAGATACTGCTAAATGTAAAAGCAATCAAACGTGTCATTCTTTATTATCAAACAGTGGACAAAATAAGTAAATTTGTGTAATGAAATGAATATAACATGTGCATGCATACTGCTGCTGCTTATCTTTAGCATGTACACTAACTTGTGTGGAAATGGGCATGGAATGGTGAAAAAATGCTGGCCTAAAAATGGTTACACTTAATTTAAGTGATATTACTTAACATTAATGAACCAACATACAATAAAACTACCAAAACACATCATTCATGTCTCAAATTAAGGCATTCTTTCAGAACTCTAGTGAAGGTTTCAGCCAACAAACATAAATTAAATATACAAAACAAAAAACACACAAACAACAGGCAGCAATATGCACTATTTTCTGCTGTTCAGAATTCAATGCAGTTTATGTTACATGGTTCATGTTTACATTAATGTACAAACCTTTTGTATAGATGGTGATGAAAATGAAAGACTAAGACTTGTGTATGTGTTTAGCTACATCTTATTTTTTTCTGATTTAAAAAAAATTATATTTCAGAATAATATATATCAATGTGGTATACGGTAGAAATATTACACATTTCAGTCTAGCTTAGGTTTTTAAATGAAATAACACAGTCTTGGAAATAATATGTAAGCATGTGCAAATAAGCCTGTATAGTAAATCAAGTTCTGTTGGTCTTTGTGTTTAAGTGAGAAATTAATTCATTTAAATTGAAAGATCTCAATGTTTATAAGATCTTTCAATTATGTTTAACAGTTTTGAGTGTATAAAAGAGTGTATAAAAATGGGCTCTGAGTTTTGGCAGTGGTTGTGTCTAAGTGAAATATGTAGTTTGGAAGATGTAGTCACTGAATGCATTAATACAACATTGAATGACACAGACATTTGCAACACTTCTACAGTAATACCGTAGTAAAATATATTCAGAATCTAAAAAATTAAATACTATCAAAACAATTAGATGTAGCTGAACACATACAGGTATTAATCTTTCAGTTTCATCACCATCTATAAAAAGGGGAAACTTGGGGGAAAATGTGTACTGTACTGTAAACAATGACCATGTGACATATAATGCTGTGAATTCTGAACAACAGAAAACAGCAGAAATATTTTATAATGCTTCCTGTTATTTGTGTTTTTTTATTTAACGTGTGTTTTTTGGGGGTAAAACCTTTTCTAGTGTTCTGGAAGAATGAGTTGATCTGAGACATGAATGAAGTTTCAGTGCATTTTGAATGTGAAATGAACTGCTGTCAAGCTGTAAGTTGGTTTGGAGAAGATATCATGGTCTTTTAACCTGATATCATTTAAGACATCATTTAAGACTGTGGTATAAATGATTGAATGATTTAACCATAACTGATATTCTAAAATAGGTATTTTTCATGTGTATGTAGACTCTAGTGTGTGTGAATTGAGTTGTTGCACTTCCCCCCCCACACACAATTTACATATCAATACAGGAAGGCCTTAAAGGCCAGTGTTTTTCTTAGGTGAGAAAACTGGCCAACAACCCCCAGAGTAGTGTTACCAATATCTGTGCAACTTCTCAAATACACTAGAATAAACTAGAGAAAACGCTGGGATTTACCCTGCCAAATTTATTTTGTAAAGTTTTCTTTTGTAAAAATGTATTTAAAAAATAAATAAAACAAGAATTACACTATCTACTGTTCACTGCAGTTAATGTTACATTATCCACGTTTACAATACTGTACAAAAATATGAAACTGAGATTAACACTTGTATAGGTGTTTAGTTAAATATAATTTTTTTTGTTTTTGTTTTTTTTTAGATTCAGAATTTAAAACATCTGCAAATTGGCCTGTAAAGAACATAAATGTCTGTTGGTGTTTGTGTTAAGTGAGAAATAAATAAAAAAAATTGCCAAAGCAATAATAAATGATCCACAGTTTGGCTCACATAAGCCCCGTTCACACAGAGATTCCGGAAAATACACTGATAATTTGTCCCGCGATTGTTTGATTTCTGTTCATTCACACTCCCAGGGATTTTCTGAAATCAGTATTATATATTATAATATAATATTTAAATATAAAATCTTGTTTACTTGTTTAGCACTATGTTTACAATGAAACTAAATTAATGATTATTCCAAACACAAATAAAATGTAAGTTTCTCAATACTAAAGTCACTTTTTCAAAACTCTCTTCACACAGTGATCACACCTTCCGTCTATGTGAGCTAAACTGTGGATCACTGCTTTGAAAGATGTCATTGAATGCATTTTGTTCCATTTACATTAATTATTCTTAAACACAAACACCAACAGAACTTTATGTTCTATACAGGCTAATTTGCACATGTTTACATACTCTTTTTAAAACTGTTAATAATAATAGTACTGTTAAACTGTTAAAAATAACAAAGTAATTTCAATCACATTGAAATAGATATTCTGATTCTAAAATATAATATAATCAAAATAATTAGATGTAAGTGTTAGTCTTTCAGTTTCATCACCATCTATACAAAAGGGGAAACTTAGGAATATTTTAGTACAGTAATGTTAAAAAGTTAGTTTGTTAGTATACTTTACTTTATTGCCCTTTTTCAGGAAATTTGTCTTGGACTCAAAGCTGCATTAGTACACAACATATACATACACACACAAACCAAAAAGAGTTTAAAACTACATATATGTATAACTACATCTTGCTATTTAACATATTAATAGATACTCTAACGGTTCCTCTTACTCAGTGGGACTCTATACCGTCTCCATGATGGCAGCATCTGATACATTGGAAATAAAACATGGCTTGAATCACTCACTATTGTCTGTGCATTTTAAAAAAAATCCACGATTCATAAATTGATTGAAGTGATGAGTACTCTCTTACACCCATAACTTACATTGCAGTTTTCACAAGACGTACAAGCTGTGATTTTAATTGGACCAAAAGATTGCCATATGAAGTGTGCATCCAATAATTTAAAAGACTACCTAAAACGGCATAATGAAATAATTCTCTGATTTACACCGAACAGCCTAAGTCTTCTTAAAAATACAATCGTTGCCGGAATTTTGAACAAAGATAATCAATGTGGGCTTTCCAAGTAAATGAACGATCAATGACCACACCTAGATACTTATAGGTATCCACCTGCTCAATATTATCATAGATGATAACTGGGCTGTAATCAAAAAGGATTATGTAACATCAACTGCAGTGAATTATAAACAGTAGATAGTGTCATTCTTGTTTTATGAAAGCATTTTACAAAAGAAAACATTGTGT
This sequence comes from Leuciscus leuciscus, assembly GCF_965113295.1. NCBI lineage: Eukaryota > Metazoa > Chordata > Actinopteri > Cypriniformes > Leuciscidae > Leuciscus > Leuciscus leuciscus. The sequence goes on from NC_138728.1 coordinate 45,056,212, forward strand.
AATGCTCCTGTTGTTTGTGTTTTTTTGTTTTGTTTTATGAGTGACAAAGTGTGTTTGTTGTTAAATCTTTTCTAATGTTCTGGAAGAATGAGTTGATCTAAGACATGAAGTTTCAGTGCATTTTGAATGAGAAATGAACTGCTGTCAAGCTGTAAGTTGGTTAGGAGAACTGAGTGAAGAGTTTTGAAAATGTACCTAAATATTGAGAAATGTGTCCTAGTGATTGTAAAAACCTCTAATTTAATTTGGCAGGGTAAATCCCAGCGTTTTCTCTAGTTTATTCTAGTGTATTTGAGAAGTTGCACAGATATTGGTAACAGGACTCTGGGGGTTGTTGGCCAGTTTTCTCACCTAAGAAAAACACTGGCCTTTAAGGCCTTCCTGCATTGATATGTAAATTGTGTGTGGGGGGGAAGTGCAACAACTCAATATCACACACCCTAGTCTACATACACATGAAAAATACCTATTTTAGAAATCAAGGATAGTAATGAGTTATGGTTAAATCATTCAATCATTTATACCACAGTCTTAAATGATGTCTTAAATGATGTCAGGTTAAAAGACCATGATATCTTCTCCAAACCAACTTACAGCTTGACAGCAGTTCATTTCACATTCAAAATGCACTGAAACTTCATTCATGTCTCAGATCAACTCATTCTTCCAGAACACTAGAAAAGGTTTTACCCCCAAAAAACACACGTTAAATAAAAAAACACAAATAACAGGAAGCATTATAAAATATTTCTGCTGTTTTCTGTTGTTCAGAATTCACAGCATTATATGTCACATGGTCATTGTTTACAGTACAGTACACATTTTCCCCCAAGTTTCCCCTTTTTATAGATGGTGATGAAACTGAAAGATTAATACCTGTATGTGTTCAGCTACATCTAATTGTTTTGATAGTATTTAATTTTTTAGATTCTGAATATATTTTACTACGGTATTACTGTAGAAGTGTTGCAAATGTCTGTGTCATTCAATGTTGTATTAATGCATTCAGTGACTACATCTTCCAAACTACATATTTCACTTAGACACAACCACTGCCAAAACTCAGAGCCCATTTTTATACACTCTTTTATACACTCAAAACTGTTAAACATAATTGAAAGATCTTATAAACATTGAGATCTTTCAATTTAAATGAATTAATTTCTCACTTAAACACAAAGACCAACAGAACTTGATTTACTATACAGGCTTATTTGCACATGCTTACATATTATTTCCAAGACTGTGTTATTTCATTTAAAAACCTAAGCTAGACTGAAATGTGTAATATTTCTACCGTATACCACATTGATATATATTATTCTGAAATATAATTTTTTTTAAATCAGAAAAAAATAAGATGTAGCTAAACACATACACAAGTCTTAGTCTTTCATTTTCATCACCATCTATACAAAAGGTTTGTACATTAATGTAAACATGAACCATGTAACATAAACTGCATTGAATTCTGAACAGCAGAAAATAGTGCATATTGCTGCCTGTTGTTTGTGTGTTTTTTGTTTTGTATATTTAATTTATGTTTGTTGGCTGAAACCTTCACTAGAGTTCTGAAAGAATGCCTTAATTTGAGACATGAATGATGTGTTTTGGTAGTTTTATTGTATGTTGGTTCATTAATGTTAAGTAATATCACTTAAATTAAGTGTAACCATTTTTAGGCCAGCATTTTTTCACCATTCCATGCCCATTTCCACACAAGTTAGTGTACATGCTAAAGATAAGCAGCAGCAGTATGCATGCACATGTTATATTCATTTCATTACACAAATTTACTTATTTTGTCCACTGTTTGATAATAAAGAATGACACGTTTGATTGCTTTTACATTTAGCAGTATCTCTGAATGTGATGGCGATGTTCATAATAAGACTAAAACACCAGTCTCAGACAGCTACATAGTATCGGCCCGGATCTGGCCCACATCTGGAATCCACACAGCCCGGATGTGGGCCGGATCTGGGCCAACACTATGTTGCTGTCTGGGTTTATTGCCCTAAAAAATACACTGTAAAAAAAATACACAAAGGTCAAAACTCAATTTTATGTTGATTGTTGCATTTAAAATATTCAGATGGTTCAACTAAAGTGCCAGTGTTAAAATACATTGAGAATACTATGACTAACCGGTTAACTGACAGTAAGAATTTTGATCTATTATTACAATCAGTAGTTTCAAGTTTAATTAATTTATAAAGTACATTTAAAACAGCCACAAGACTGGCCAAAGTGCTGTACGAGACAACTAAATACGTATCCTAAATATACACACTCTAATACACAAAAATATAATATAATATATACATAAAAAAAAAAAAAAAAAATCAATACGCCAGAGAAAACAAATACCTTTTTAAAAGAGACTTAAAAATTGTTAGGGAAGATTCGACTCTAATCTCTAATGGCTTGTTTTCACTGAGCGGTACGGTACGGTACGGTATGCATTTATTTCCGTTTCCACTGTCAAAAGTTGTGAATGGTACCAAAAAGCCGAACCTTAACACTTTTTGCGTACCCTTCCGTTGGGGTACCAGCACAGTGGTATGGTACTAAAGGGTGGAGCTAGACTAACTGCAGGACGTTGATTGGTTGACAGAGAATCGTCACTTGCGCGTGCTACAAGGGGAATGACAACATAAGAAGCGCCATCTTTTAATTTACAGTTGAAATATAATACTACTGTTACTGTGTCACGAAATGTAAATTTAAGAGTTTTTCAGGCGAGAATGTAGTTGTTTAAAGCTCAAATCTGTGGTTTATTTATAAAGATTTATGAAAATTTGATCCAGGTTGTGAGATCCAGGCAATCACCATTTGTGTGGCTATAATGTTTAAGATTTCTTTAAATGAAAACGAAAAGAGGCAGTGTGGTGTTTTATAACATATTTTGTTTTATTGTTGCCTAAAATGTACATACAGAGATAACCGGAGTAGCAGAGCGAGCTGACTGACGCTTTGAAGAACGTGCTGTTCCATTAGCAGAATTACCGGACTCGCGTCCTCGGGAGTCATTCTCCTGAGCTGGACTTGGCAAGTCCAAACTGTGCGTACTTGCTATTGAGAAACGCCTAATGTTTCTGCTGATATGGGTGCTTGCAGCATTTTGGTTCTGCTAGACATTAGCGCTGCTTTTGACACTATATGTCATATCATCCTCCTTGACAGGTTGCGTGTTTTGTTAGGCACCTCTGGCATCTCTTTGCAGTATATTTATTTGGGGAAGAACAAATCGGAGGCAACATTAGTACAGCAGGGCGTCCCGCAGGGGTCAGTACTAGGACCTACTTTTTTCTGCATCTATATGTTGCCGCTTGGTGACATTATTAGAAAGTACGGTACGGGGTTTTTCCTTGTTATGCTGATGACATGCAGATCTATGTTAGCTCACTCCCTGATCCAAATCTCGCAATTACAGCTCTTACCGTATGTCTGGAAGAAATAAAGGTAAGTGATGCATGACAACTATCTTAAGCTTAACAAATCAAAAATGGAACTGTTACTTTTTGGTATGCTGACAGATTTGCACAAACATAACTGTCTAAGTCTGTTTTCTGATTCTGAATTATTGTCTCCAGCATCACAAGTGCGAAATCTAGGTGTTATCTTTGATCCGCATTTGTCATTTGATGCCCATATCAAAATGTTTTCAAAATCTGCATTTTTCCATCTTAAAAATATTGCCTGAATTCAAACTTCTTTATCCCTGTCAGATGCAGAAAGGCTTATTCATGCATTCAATACATTCATATGATAGCACTTTATTGCGTGTAATTCACCTTATTCCGCCCCGCCCACTTTTAATACTTTGCGCTTCCGCAATTTGTCATCCGACTTCCGCTAAACTGACACGGCACATCCGGGTGTAAATCGTAAAGTACTCCACAACATTCCGATCGCTTTACATTGTGTTCGTAACACTGTTGGTTAAATTGTTCTATCCTCTTAATCCAATTGTTATGGCAGCCCCTAACTGAGCATATAATACTTGACATATTTTACCGTTAGAACAATAGAATTACGTCTAGAAACTAGCGTCCTTTCAGACGGAAGTTGAGGTCCCTCTCAGCCGGAAGTAAGATGACAAAACGAACGTAATGGCGTCACCCTCGTGGAAAATAAGGTGAATACACACGTCATGCACCCTACAACACTAATCCTAACCAAACATATAATACATATTACATATTACACACTATTACTAAACCTACCCTAAACCCACCCATGCGTATCATATGCACACAGAAACTCCTTTTCGCGTATAAATTGTACAATAAACACAATGTGTGCTATAGAGACACATTTAGTGTGACCGGGTTGGAATGACATACCAATTTCACAAATTCACGTTTATGTTGTTTACATGCAGATGGTAAAGGCATCGTTTTCAAAACCGGTAACACTTTACAATAACAGTACATGAATAATCATGTATTAATACCTGCATTAATAATTACTTTACTATGAACTAATGATGAGTTAAGACATGTACTAATGAAGAGCTAACCTTAACTACGACATGAGTCATATGAATTCCTGCATGAATAAAGCCATCTTAACTACACGTTAGTACATGCTTGTTAATTAATGTATTAATTAACACTTTGGGGTAAACTAAATCAAACATGCTCTAGATTAGAATAAAGATGTATTAAAAGGGCAGTGTAAAATAGTTCATGAATTTGCCACACGCAACTGTCACAAACATCATTGAATGACACTAGATGTCTTGCAATATTTACATTTAACCTTACTCATTGAACACACAATGATGCATTCATCATTAAAAACAATGTAATCTCATTCCGTTTTAAGTGATTCCACTGATGCCATCAAGAGTGAAATACTACCTACACTAACATATTCATTAAGCAGATGCAATTTTTTATATTAAAATCATTGTTAGCACAGATGGTTATTTCTGTAGTAATTTTGTGGATCGGTTTACTGTCTTTATATCATAATGCAGTCGGATGTTAGTCTTGTGTTCTTGCTCTTCTTTTGGGCCAATATTTTCCCTTCAAAATGTGTCCACTTTCCACCTACCGTTCAGATCCTTCTCCATCCAAATGCGGGCACAGCACCTCTGCTCTTCCACTTCTTTACAAACCACCAAATTATATATTGATTTAGAAGAGCTGAATAAGTATGAATTAAGTCATGAATTCATGTTACTTTGGAATTAATTAATGATGAGTTAGTAATAATGTGCCCCCCCAAGTAAAGTCATGACATTATGATACATTAACAAGTCATGAATTCATGTTACTTTATAAGTAATTAATGATGAGTTAGTAATAATGTGCCCCCCCAAGTAAAGTCATGACATTATGATACATTAACAAGTCATGAATTCATGTTACTTTATAAGTAATTAATGATGAGTTAGTAATAATGAGTATAATCAAGCATCCACAAGTAATTGGAATACCAAATAACATCCAGGAAGGTGATTTTTATTTGGCACCACCATTATCTTCAAGATAATGATAACTTTGACATACATATTTACCAGCATGTAAAACAAAACAGAATTTCAAAAGGTAAAAGCACCTTTCATTTAACAGTCTTTTAAACAGCAGTTCACTTTAATCAAGAGGCTTACGTTTACCTGTATTTTACTTTACATAAAACATCAAATGTAAAGATATTGCCTAACAATGTAAGAATAAAATAAAATAAAATAGAATTTTACAAATAAAATTGTAATGTTCACAATAACCAGAGGAACATTATAAACTTGTTTTTTAAACATTGTCAGACTATTAATTAACGGGTAAATATCTCACTTCTTTGAGATATCAAGAAGGGCACTGCTCTCTTTCAAATTATTTATCTTGTCTACATTAGGCTGAGCCAGGCACCGTGCAAGACAGATTTCCGTAAATCTTTGGATGCTTTCTCCTTTTTTAAAGGTAGCTCTCAAAGTTTTGAACTGCTCAGGATTTGCAATTGCCAACTCAGCAATAGGGGCTTGCATGACAATTGTATTTCTGTCAACATTCAATTTGTTGTATGCTTCAGCTTTACTGCAGCCACCATTCACCAGTCGTAAAACTTTGTGGTAGCGTTTGATGGAGTCTTCAGGGGTTCTTACTGGTGGGGGGAAAGAAGAAAGAAGAATGTTGTACAAGTTTGATATGAGATAAAGGTGAGTAAATTATATTAATAATGATGATTTTTTGGGGGGTCTGTTATTGCTTTAAGAACAGACTACAAAAAAAATATATGGTTCTATCACAAAACATTTTTATTTTGTAAAACAGATTGCATCACTTCCACTTCAGGGGCCTCATGTATAAAATTTAACATACATGTCATCCTACTTCAAGTGACACAATACCATAAATTTCAATGGAGAACGGGCGATTTCCGGCGACAGCGACCATTGGCGACCGGATGGGGCGTGTCTGGCGACGCAACAAAGTTGAAATCTGTTTAACTTGAACTGCAAATGAAGAGCGACTTTCGGGAGCGACAACCAATAGGCGTGAAGTCAGTGGAGCGCGCGTGATTCGTCACTCTCTTCAGTGCTGAATCTGACCGAGGCAAGTTGAACGAGAAGCTAATTTTAGCAGTCAGAAACTCCTTTAATTTATGATATATCTCTGTATACATACAGTGGTATTCGCCGTGCTGACTCCGAACCTGAATGGTTTCATGAGCCCAGATAGACCGGTATTTACCCGTTTGCTACAGTTAAATGGCTGCGATGGCAAAGAGCACTCGCTGTTTCTCGTTCATCTTTAATATTATGCATTATATGTACTGATTCCATTTATATTTAGACTTTTCCTTCCAAAATATTTGTTTGTAGCAACAAGAAAACGGATTTGTTGTCTACAACATGGAGTAACATCCGTGAATGTCACTCACAAACATTACTATGCAACCAGTAGTGGGAACACCCACTAGCGACCTAACGACCTGCAGCGACTAGGGATGCTCATATTGACCGTTTAACCGTTAACCGAAAGTAACATTTTGACCGATTAATACTATCAGTTAAACGGTTTAAAAGTTTTTATTTATTTATTTTTTGCTGCATGGTTAAAAAAAAAACAACGATATAGCGGCAGCCTATATTTGTTAACTCACGGGGCGCGTCCTACTGTGTGGGACCATTTCGACAGAAAGGGCGATGAAGTTCAATGCAAATGCAGAGAATCTGCTCGATGCTTCTGTAGGTTTTCAAGAGCTAACGTTACTTGCAGAAATGCAGTAGGTGTGTGAATATTTGATGTGAATCCAGGTTGTTGATGTTCTGTGTGCTGCTGTTTGCACGTTAAAATCAACCCGTGAAAAAAGTTTTGTATTTTTAACGGGTCACAGACACTCGTCAATTTTATTTTTATTTATTGCATGGATTGGTTGAATTCTAATGTAGAATGCGGTGTGTTATTTCTTGATAACAGACGCTGCTGAGTATAACCAAATTGTCTCTGGTATAACACACCGTTGCCATGAAAAACAGAGCGTTGCCATGCATGGACGCAGGATTCTAACCGTAGAGACGAAACGGGCTATTTTCTTTAGCGGAAGCAATATAGTTTTTAAATCAATAAACTCCTTTTAAAATCAATATTTTGTGTCAAATTATTGATTTATTTGGTAGGTAGCCATGTAATAAGCGGGATAATGTATGTGCTTCATGAGGCACACGCGCGGTCTCTTGCTCTCTCCCCCACTTGGGCATATGCACGCGCTACGCGGTTTGGAGCACAGTCTTTCACTCGCTCGCTCTAGATTCCGGGAGAAACTATTTGCGGCCATCAGTGAGCTATATATTTATTATAATTATTCAAATATAATTATTGATTTTTCATTAGACTATTTTTTGGTGCCCCCTCAGCACGCTGAATAAACCTTATTGAAAAGTGTTACCATCTTATCAGTTAACGGTTAATAATCGAATAATGAGTTTCGGTCGTCGGTTGGGAAAATTAACCGAAATGAGCATCCCTAGCAGCGACAAAGTCGCTTGTAGTGTAAACGCAGCTTAAGTGTGTGTACACACAAATGCTAGTTTGCAAATGCACAAAAGTATTCAGATTTATTAAAAAAACATGTGCACACCAGTAGGGCCGCAACGACATCATCAATTACGTCGACTACGAAAATATGTTGACACGTGTGAAATGCGTCGATGCGTCACATTCATTATTGACGTTTAAATATCGGCCGAACAGAACGGCGCTTTGTTCACTACTCGAACTCGACGAAAAACGACAAAAGCAGACATGCCAAGTCTCCCGGAAGTTCCGGGAGTTTCCCGCATATTGATAGCGGCTCCCTGATGCCCGCAAGTGAGTTAAAATCTCCCGGACTCTAGAGCGAGCACGCATGCGAGACAGAGACTGTGCTCCAAACCGCATAGCGCGCGCACGGCAGAGAGGGAGAGCGAGCGAGAGACCTTGCGTATGACTCATGAAGCGCATGTAAGACAGAGAGCATCCTGCGGAAATAGATCTGATGACTGAGTGCGAGTGTGGGCGTGGGCAGTAATGCACTCGTGTGTGTGCTGGTTGTGGGAGAATAAAACGATTCGCGTGAGTCCTGCAAAATAGAAATATCTATAAATTGACCATCTAAAAATGAATAAATAGTTACTTATCTGTTGCACAAAAGCAACAAGAACAACTAAAACAAAATAGAAACGATTTACAGGCCAGAGTTTCTATTTATAACATGTTTGGAGTATTGAACAATGTAGCCAATCACAGACACGTGTTGATTTCTTGAACGCAATGGCCAATCAGATGCATTTAAGATCCGCTCAAAATTGACTTTTTGTTCAGTGCTGAATTCTGCATACTGGCAAATCATCTGCTTATAGCAAACAAAGTGTAGATATTATGAAAGATGCATTGTGCAGTCAGCTTCATTGATAATAACAGAGATCTGTGAGATCGCGATGAACTGAGATGTCAGCTTTTTATGAATTAAGGGAGCGCACTTTAAACTACGTAATGCCTTCATATTAATGTATTTTTTTGCACAGTGTTAGGCAGAATTTATGTGGCATTAATGTTATATGATGCACTAGTGTTGTTTGCATTTTAATTCTGGCACTTTATTTTTTTTATACTGGGAAATTTCCAAGTATTTTTCAGAAAATTAATTAATAAAAGTTTGAAATACTAATGGTTGAAGTTGTACTTATTTATTGGAAAGTTTGTCAATGGATAAATCAGCTAATCCAAAAAGTAATCATTAGATTAATAGAAAAAATAATCATTAGATTAGTCGACTTATCGAAGAAATAATCGATAACAAAAATAATCGTTAGAAGCAGCCCTAATTTAGACAGATGCCAACCTCTGTGGAGTAGCACAGTACCTGCGTGACTCATCATAGACTGAGAGAAATAGCTCAGGCTACAATGTTCTTACGCATGCAGTTTTGTTCATTACCACTAGAACATCAAGAGCTACATAGTGTACCTTTAAATACCCATAGATATCACCATCAGTCCATATTGCCATTAACACTTTCTCCAAAAAAGTGGATGAGATGTGACCTGTTCTCCTGTTATTCACTTAAAGGATTAGTTCACCCCAAAATGAAAATTTCCTGATAATTTACTCACCCCAATGCCATCCAAGATGTTCATGTCTTTCTTTCTTCAGTGGAAAAGAAATTAAGTTTGAGGAAAACCTTATCTAGCGAATCGATAGGTCATTATCAAAAAAAAAAAAAAAAATGTATATACTTTTTAACCACAATTGTTTGTCTTGTGCTGGACTGGGACGTGCCGGGCATGACGTCATCACGTCAGAAAGGTCAAGTGTAAGTACCGCCCCATTGTTTACTAGCGTGGAGGATCGTTCAAATTTTATTGTATGTTGAATGACATATTTATGTCTTTGTGTCAGTTTATTGTTTAAAATGGTTCTTTCGTGTGCGTATCCTGGATGTTTAATGAATGTTTAATGATGTCACCCGTGACCTTTCCAACGTGATGACGTCATGCCCGGCGCCTGCAGTCCAGCACAAAACTAACAATTGCGGTTAAAAAGTATTTACATTTTAATTTTTTTTTCTCGAAAATGAGCGATGGATTCATTTTGGGGTGAACTATTCCTTTTAATACTTAATAGAATAAACATACCTCTCCTAAAATCAGCCCTCAGTTTCTTGGATTTCTTCTTGTTTTTTCGCTTTTTATCCTTTTTCTTCTTCTTTGCTCTAGGTTCAGAATCCGATGAATCTGAAGATTCTGAGGAATCAGATGATTCATCAGTGGACTCATTCTCCTGTGATGCAGCAGTAGTGGATGAAGATCCAATAAGTGCCTGGCCAGGTGAAACAACTGCTTCACGCCTCAGAACAAGTGCTATGAAAAAGAACAATTTAAAATATATGTAGAACAAAACTACAGGTAAATACTTTATATATTAATTTTTTAACCACACTTTATTGTAATATTTTTTTAGAGGTCTCAAACCCAAAAAAGATGGGTGACTTTCTTGGCCAACAACCTTTCCTAAAAAGGGGAAATACTTCATCAACCAATCTATGATAGGGCATGTTAATTAGTGTTACCCCAATGATTACGGTTTAGCATTAAAGAATGTCCCCCTCAGGGTCCACATCATTTCTTGTATTTCTAATTAAATGTTGCAAAATACTGACTGGAAGAATTGTTCTTAAAGCAAGTTAATGACCACATTGCATACCATCCTCCAATCTTGATTTGAGGAAATTTTTGTCATCTGTCAGAGTCTCAACTTTTTCCTGAAGATGAAGAATCTTCTCCTTTTGAATCTCGATTGTGTGTTTTGCTTTGTCAAGAGCAATCTGTAATGTAGGTGCACCACCTTAAAAAAAAAAATTAAAAAAAGTATATATATATATATATATATATATATATATATATATGTATGTATGTAACTTGGCTGGAAGCAAAATAAGAAAAATGTGGCCTACATGAATTGGGCTTATTTCAAGATACATAATTAAGTCTACACATCAGCAGCCACATTTATGTGAATCAAATTACAATATCTAAATTCAAATTTCAATCCAACAATTATCTTTGTCATTTATCTTTTTTATATAATGTTTACGTATTTCTTGGGTTAATGTAGAAAAGGCTACAGACAAACCTCCTGTTTCACTGGTTTGCTGTATTGCAGACTGAAGTCCTGAAATGTACCAGAAAAAAAGAACATCTTAAAAGCATTTGAACAAAGGATAGGCATCACCACATGAATGCATGTATAACGCAACAGAAGAAAAAAAACAGGCAGTTTCAATAGAGTTTTAAAGTTGGCATAAAACTGGCATATCAAAACAGAAGGCAAATGTTTTCAATTTTCATAACCTGTAACTTTATTTGTTAACCCATCCCAGGAGGACTTGAAAAAAATATATTGTATGCAGGTTTTGTATGATATGAATAATATGATAGGTAGTTGGGTAAACTTTGACGAGCAAGCCATTATATTTTTATTAATTATTAAAGCCCTAATTTTCTCCTTGTAAAATTAAAAGCCCTTAATTTTACTTTGCATTTTGCCTGTAATGCAAATTGACATTTAAAAATGTCAACATTAAATATATAGATATAAATTAAATAATACTCTGCATTTAAAAAAAAAAAGCTACATGTAGTTATTGCGGTAAATCTACATGTTCATTTTTGGCAAAACAAAAATTATTATATGGTCTCACACTAGGTCTGAGTTTAATTTATTTTGAAAATGTGCAGATACAGTATGCACACTTTCACTCATGTATACTTCGAGTACTTTTTACATCCATGTGCTTACATAATCTAAATGACAAAATTCTGTTTGATATCTCAGGACAGGAGAGTACCAATGAATTTCTTCCCACTTCACGCATGTACAGCCATTTGATTCATTTACTTACCTTCTGATGGACCAGCAGCTGTATTTTCAGTCTGAACATTCTTGCGTGTAGGTAAAACTATAGGGGAAAGCAAGCGTAGTTCACAGCATTAAAGAAACACCTGAAAATGTGTATAGGGTTGCCAACTCTCAGACATTTGGCTTTGTCTCACACTCTAACAAAAGTAAAAAAAAAAAAACTATGTATATTTTTTTTTAATTCTACGTTACCAGTAAAACATCATAAACTAATTACATCCGAGGAAATATTAGGTAATATTATCTAATCAGCATAGGGAATGTTAATAAGTTTCTAAAAAGTGCATAATAATTAAAGCACTAACGTTAGACGTATCTATAGCTAAATAATGGCCTGGTTTCACAGACAGGACTTAGATCCGTTTGGCCTTATTTCAATTAGGATTTGAATATAAACATGACTTAGAAATAAACATTACTGGTTTACAAAACAATTGCACTGGCATAATAAGATGTCACTGCAAGTTGCTTTCAGTTAAATTAGCTCAAACATGGATTTTAGTCTGAGGATAAGCACGTGAAACCGGGACATGAGTTATCAAAATCTCACTTCAGACAGGCAACCCTGACAAAATAGTACCACATTCAAACTACAAATAGCATTAAGTACTTACCATATTCATCCGAGCTGTATTTGCGGATTTTGTTGGTAATTTTCCTCCCACTCCGCGTTGCCTTTCTCTTCTCATCCATCTTACTCAAATTATCGACAATGTCAAGGTCTACATGATCCGTTGATTGGCGCGAAGCTACAGTTAATGGCGCTGTTGGCGCCACCCCATCATCTTCGTCGAGTAATGACATAGTTTGGATCTTTATTACTGTAATTCCACCTCTAAACCCCACGTGAAGCTCTGGTGGGTCTTGGATATCTTTACAGTTATCCCAGTTTGTATATACTTCCAAAGACGGTGCAATGCCATAAAGTTTGACTTGGGTTAACGTATGTATTATGTTTAAGCCTCCTTGCATCGCACAGGTTTTTATTGCACCGGAAATAGGCGGGGCCATCTCTGGTGTTTTTCGCGCCACGTGAGTTTAATTCGTTAGCACGCTCTTCATCTTGATGAAGAGTAGCAGCAATGCTACATTCAAAATTATTGCTTTTTGCGATCCAAAAACCCTCAACAACTAGGAAACTGAAGCTCATTAAATGGTGTCAAAGCAAACGGTTACTTGCAAGGAGAGTAATGTGCTCAAGATGTGGCCATAATATGAGAATGAAGAAAACAAGACATCTTGACGGTTTTCATTGGTGAGTTAAAAAAATGAAGATTTGTTGTTCACATGATGTATTGCTGAAATAATTTCTAGGGATATTTTAGGTCTACAAAAAAGAAACAATATTTTATTTAAATAATAAATTAACATTTTAACATTATTCTTAAATATCTAATTATAATAATTAGAAAGGTTCACAGCTTGAGATTAATTTAAAAATATAAATGTATTAAAAAATATATGGTGAAATCATTTTTGTGAGGCCTGCTTGTAGGCTACCATAAAATGAGCCTGCACCGAGAGAGAACAAGTGTTCTCTTCTTGTGCTAACATAACAGCAACATTTATTTATTTTTAAATTGGACATGACTGCCTCTGCCTCTCAATTCAATATTTGAATAATGAACTGAATCCAGTTGTGGGAAGTTCATAGCGGCAGCAATCCTTTAACGTTACTTAACAACATAATTTGGGGCTTTTTAGTCAAGTAGCTACAATAAAACAAAAAGTATTAAAGAAGAGTAATAATCTCCCAAATCGCATAGCTAATGTGTTTTACTGTGATGGGTCGGTCAACGATTCGCGTTGTCTGAGTCGCTAGCTGTCACGTGCTGAATAAACGGCTTAGATCAGGAGTTGTGGTAAAGTAAACTAACAGACTACCTTGACCTTGCATTGCAATTTATTTCTATTTAGTTTAAATGGAAAAATTAAATGATTTTGTTATGCAATTACCATTCAGACCAAAACAACTGTCATAAAAGTCAGTGTAACAATTTTAACAGCTCATAAAACAAAAACTGCATTAAAGAAAAGACTTGCTTGTTGCTTCCAGTGGGTGGAACTTATGCAAAAGAGGTAAACACATTGGCTAGACCTCACTTTTGATTCAGCAATTCAGTTTGAGCTAATACGTGATTAATAATGTCTTAATACGTGATTAATAATCACAGCCTGCCAGACAAGCTGTTGACACTATGCAATATAGGCCTAACTGATGCAAAAAGTGAGTGAGCTTATCTTTGACTATTGTAACTAAGTTAATGTTGTTGGTAAAAAATGCTTAAATTCATGTTAAGCTGACACAGTTCCCTGAAATCTTTATAAGACCGTTGTGACATGTTTTGGTCAATATGTTTGGTGTTCGTCTGTGCTCAACGACAGAACAGTTTCATGCTTTGCTAGAATTTTTACCATTGCGTTAGAACTCTCACTGTTGTCGCTTGCGAAACCAATGTCGGCGCCGTGGGTGTAAACGTGCAAATTAAAGGCCGGTAATATTATAATTAGATTCCCCTCCTACGTCAGAAAGGGGAGCGAAATCGGATAATTTTTTTTACATGCTTGCAGAGAAAGGCTCACCAAAACAAAGTTACTGGGTTTCACTTTTCACATTTTTGGGGTCGGTATATGCACCATGGGACCCGATTATAGCACTTAAACACGGAAAAAGTCAGATTTTTATGATCCCCCACCCCCCCACCAATAATAAACATTGATTTATTGGGACGGGAGCAACATTTTAGTTGTAATTACACTAATAATTAGAATGGTCTTAGGTGTGTATATTGTACAAAGGCATGTAAATTATCACTTTTTTGGAAATTAAAAATTTAATTTTGTAAGAAAAAAAAACATTCTTAGTCCAGGTAAGATACTTTTGTCTGCATAACCATATTTTGCAATTTATCGCCATCACAGGATGTGCAGACATAAAAGTCATCGAAACAAGAAAACCACGCGATCAGTGCGAGTAGGGTCTCTCTTTGAGAGATCAAAACTCAACTTGTCGTCCTGGCTAATATTCATTTACAGGTGAGTCTATTGTCAGACAGCAGAGAAGGAATAGTAAAATGTTGCAATGCATTTAAAAATTATTATTTATTTTTTTTCTCTATTCTGAGTCATCATTGTGTATTTCACAGGTTCACTCAGGGATTGCGTATCAGACAAATTGATATGATGCAAGATGGCATTGCAAAAAGTTCCAGAACTCTCTCTAAGATGGCTCGTGTCCTGAGGAAAGTTTGCCGCTGTGCCATAAAACGATTCAGAAGAAGACATGGACAGATTATTGGGAGTGGTCAAGAATTTGCCGTTCTTGATGAAAGCAACTTCCGTCATAAACGAAAGGTGAATTTAGAACCAAGAAGTAAAATTGACACTGCAGATGCCGACCAACAGGGATTTGTCGGAGCACTGTGTAACCCCTTTTAGTTGTTAGTCAGGGATTGTTGTTGTTGTTTGAACATTTCTAATTGGCATTTATTTGGTTGTGGAATGAATTGACGTACTGTCATATGGGGTCCCATTTATAAAACTGTGCGTAGGATCCTTACTAAAGGTGTAAGTGCGCCCGAAAGCCAAAAATGGCATATGACAGAACCTGTGCAAAATTCCCTTTATAAATCCCAGTCAGCAGAATATGTGCATGCGCACATGCGTCTCATCCCTGAAATAACCATATATGGAGCTTTCAGCGCCTCGTTTTACTATGCATATCCTCATCTGCATATCATTTGCATATGCATATTCATCCACGTGATACGATGTTTAATACAAGACATTAGAAAAATATAAGATACAGATGTGAAAATCGTTTAGTAGCCTATTGTTGCCTTGTTTTTAAATAAATTAAATATTATAAAATACATTTCAGATAAAGTTTTTCTCAATCTTTCCCACTGGCCAAATAGTATTTTTTATTTATATTTGTAAAGATAGAAACAGATAGCGAGCACTATGGAATGGAAACAGATAGGCCTTATTGTGCATTATTTGTGCGAAAATATTTTCTCAGACAATCTGCTATTGTCATGCGCTAAGCAATCTTCTGTGTATTTAAAACATCAAAACACAGCTTGCCACAGGAAAAGTGTTCAAAAGCATAGCATCCACAACAAATATTTCTATTTATTAGAATATAAAAAATGTGTACCTTCTCAGAGATTATTTCATGTAATTTAACTCATTCTATTAATGAGAATGGTATATTTAAAGGGTTGGTTCACCCAAAAATTATAATTCTGTCAGTAATTACTGACCCTCATATTGTTCCAACCGCGTAAGACCTTCGTTCATCTTCTGAACACAATTTAGGATATTTTTGATGAAATCTGAGAGCTGTCTCACTCCTTCATAGACTTTCAGAGGGAATGATTCTTGCTGGCAAAGAAAAGTTATTAAAGAGATCGTTAATATGACTTAAAGTGACTACAGTGGCTCAATCTTAAGTTTATCAAGCGACGAGAATACTTTTTGTGCGCAAAAACAAACAAAAATAACGACTTTATTCCACTATTCATTTCCTTCTCTCTGAGCCACGAGTTTTTTCACGTAGTATAACAGCGCAGCGCATCTGTGTTGTACGTCACCACTAGGGATGTCAACGATTAATCGACGATCGATTAATTGTCGATAATACATTTAATCGATACAACTTATCGATCATCGATTAAGCAGGTCTTCATGCGCGCGCGCGCTGCTCAACCGCGAAACATGTAAAGCGAGCGCGCTGGAGTTATGTTTGGGACCATTTTACACCTTCATCATGATGACTATAAGTTTGCGTGTGCATTCGCAGCCTTTTGTTTTGTGCAAATGTAAGTTGTAATACTGTTTATTTTCTGTAGGCCTATCCATATCTGATTTATCTCATCTTGGATGCATTTAGAATTAACTCTGTAGTAAAGCTTCAGCGCGCGCAGCTCAAACGACAGTGCACGACTAATAATGACTATTGGGACTGTAATATTACATAACATTATAAAGAGAACAATATTGTAATAAACATTGTGAATTATGTGGGTTTAGTTGCCGTGTCGCGTTGCTCCAGGAAGACCGCGTCCACAACATGAGTAGTTCTGAATGAATGGCACGTAACTTAGTTCAAGTTCACTTGTGCATGAATTTGCGTCATTTTGTGCAGATATAATTTGTAATATTATGTTTATTTTGAATATATCTGATTAATCTCATATAGGATGCGTTTCTTTTAGATAAATAACGTGCTAGCAAAGTGCTTCCGTTTAACGGTAGCAGATTCATTCAGCGCGTGCAGTTGTTCCAGGAAGAGCGCGTCCACAACAGTCACACATTCTAAGCGCATATGAGGCGGCGTTGGTGACACGTTGTATTAGTAGTTATATTTGATTATTAAATAATCAATTTAATTATCAATCACATCGAAACATTTTACAATCCTACTAGCCCTTTATTTATATTTAAAACCATTCTAATTGATTTGGTGAGGAACATAGCGTTTTGAGCAGCATTTGCAGACCCTGTCATGCTGTCATAGCCACTGCAGTAGACGCATATCACAGTATTAAGGCTAACGATTAATCGATTAATTGATCGTTAATTTAAACGACGATCGATCATGGGAATTTGTGAAAATTGACATCCCTAGTCACCACGTAGGCTCACTATTGGCCGACGCTGGTCATGTGTGTGATGCGTGTG
The DNA here is from genome assembly GCF_965113295.1 of Leuciscus leuciscus. Taxonomy (NCBI): domain Eukaryota; kingdom Metazoa; phylum Chordata; class Actinopteri; order Cypriniformes; family Leuciscidae; genus Leuciscus; species Leuciscus leuciscus. The sequence goes on from NC_138728.1 coordinate 45,073,809, forward strand.
ACGTGCAACACAGACGCGCTGCGCTGTTTTACTAGTGAGCTCACTCGAGGCTCAGAGAGAAGGAAATGAATAGTGGAATAAAGTCGTTATTTTTGTTTATTTTTGCGCACAAAAAGTATTCTCGTCGCTTGATAAACTTCAGATTGAGCCACTGTAGTCACTTGGACTATATTAACGATCTCTTAAATAACTTTTCTGAGCCAGCAAGTTACAGTGTCTCTGAAAGCCTATGGAGGAGTGAGACAGCTCTCAGATTTCATCAAAAATATCCTAAATTGTGTTCAGAAGATCAACGAAGGTCTTACGGGGTTGGAACAACATGTGGGTGAGTAATTACTGACATTATTATCATTTTTGGGTGAACCAACCCTCTAATGATGTACAGATATCATTAAAACCTTTTTAATTCATGGAGTCAGATGAAATAACGAGAGAATATATACATATAAGAAAAAGTGTTCCATTTAATCTTGTTGTGTTGCACAAAAGGAAAGACGCTAATACGCAAAATACCTTCACCCGCTAAACGACTGCCGTCATTGGGTCGATCGAGTCGGGCCTTACACTTGCGTGCCAGCAATTACCCCTCCAGTGTTGGCATGCGCACCATAGGTTACTGACCCCTGCTCTAAAGGGACAAGTGGAGCCAATCCATGCCAGTAAAATCCCCCCCACAGCATAACAGATCCCCCAGATTTTCCTTTAGTTTGTCACCCATCTTTACAGTATGTGTAAACATGTTAAATGAATATAATTCTAATATTGTAGTATTTCGTTTTTTTTTTTATTACATATTTCACTTTTACAGTATGGACGAGGGAGAGCATCAACAACATGGAGGCGAAAGAAATGGGTGTTTGGCATGCTAGGTGTGAGGGATAAATGCCGACACCCAATCTTGCGACTTGTGCTAAGAAGATCAAGACCTCACCTCATCCCCTTAGTAGTGAAACATGTGCGTCCAGGCACTGCCATTATTTCAGATGAGTGGAGAGCTTACCGGGGAGTTTTGGCTAATATGGGCTACAAACATTTTACAGTGAATCATTCCCAGTGGTTTGTAGACCCACACAGTGGAGCTCATTCACAACACATTGAAAGAGCTTGGCTGACATACAAAACAAGCGTCTGGAGGCTAAGAGGAAATAGGACCGAGAAGATGCTTAAAGAACACCTCGCACTCATAGAGTGGACTCACTGGCTCGGTGAAAAACATAAACAGGGACCCCTTGGGCGCCTTATAAAAGACATTCGCCATCAATTTCCTGTTTAAAGGGAAACATACCGGTACTGAACATTTGATGTTGTGTTTTATGTAAAGTAAAATACAGGTAAACGTAAGCCTCTTGATTAAAGTGAACTGCTGTTTAAAAGACTGTTAAATGAAAGGTGCTTTTACCTTTTGAAATTCTGTTTTGTTTTACATGCTGGTAAATATGTATGTCAAAGTTATCATTATCTTGAAGATAATGGTGGTGCCAAATAAAAATCACCTTCCTGGATGTTATTTGGTATTCCAATTACTTGTGGATGCTTGATTATACTCATTATTACTAACTCATCATTAATTACTTATAAAGTAACATGAATTCATGACTTGTGAATGTATCATAATGTCATGACTTTACTTGGGGGGGCACATTATTACTAACTCATCATTAATTACTTATAAAGTAACATGAATTCATGACTTGTTAATGTATCATAATGTCATGACTTTACTTGGGGGGGCACATTATTACTAACTCATCATTAATTACTTATAAAGTAACATGAATTCATGACTTGTTAATGTATCATAATGTCATGACTTTACTTGGGGGGGCACATTATTACTAACTCATCATTAATTAATTCCAAAGTAACATGAATTCATGACTTAATTCATACTTATTCAGCTCTTCTAAATCAATATATAATTTGGTGGTTTGTAAAGAAGTGGAAGAGCAGAGGTGCTGTGCCCGCATTTGGATGGAGAAGGATCTGAACGGTAGGTGGAAAGTGGACACATTTTGAAGGGAAAATATTGGCCCAAAAGAAGAGCAAGAACACAAGACTAACATCCGACTGCATTATGATATAAAGACAGTAAACCGATCCACAAAATTACTACAGAAATAACCATCTGTGCTAACAATGATTTTAATATAAAAAATTGCATCTGCTTAATGAATATGTTAGTGTAGGTAGTATTTCACTCTTGATGGCATCAGTGGAATCACTTAAAACGGAATGAGATTACATTGTTTTTAATGATGAATGCATCATTGTGTGTTCAATGAGTAAGGTTAAATGTAAATATTGCAAGACATCTAGTGTCATTCAATGATGTTTGTGACAGTTGCGTGTGGCAAATTCATGAACTATTTTACACTGCCCTTTTAATACATCTTTATTCTAATCTAGAGCATGTTTGATTTAGTTTACCCCAAAGTGTTAATTAATACATTAATTAACAAGCATGTACTAACGTGTAGTTAAGATGGCTTTATTCATGCAGGAATTCATATGACTCATGTCGTAGTTAAGGTTAGCTCTTCATTAGTACATGTCTTAACTCATCATTAGTTCATAGTAAAGTAATTATTAATTCAGGTATTAATACATGATTATTCATGTACTGTTATTGTAAAGTGTTACCTCAAAACCTTGCACTTTGAAACTCGTTTTCAAAAGCTTGCATTGTCAGGTGAAAATTGAAAATTATGTCGTGTAAACAGACCCTGAAGTGTCCATTCTTTATTGCACTTTAGTTTTGTTAATTGTTCATTTAAGTTGGCCTATTTACTATATATACAGTTATATATACACTTTTATTCTGGTTTACTGTGTTCACAGAAGCACTGCGGGTGCTTGATGTGTGAATCCTCATGTTCTGTTGTTTATGCTGCTATTTGCACATGTAAATCTACATTTTTTAGGTTTTTGAATTGGTCACAGACACCTATCTATTCTAAGTCCATTTAATTCTAATCTAACCTTCAAATCATGTCAGTTAATGATGACTGGGTAACAACCATCAGCTTTCAGTCAGAAAACAAAATGTTAAATGAACATCCCTACTTCATATATTTCAACTGAACCAACTAAAAATGTTCAGTGCAGCAAGTCGACATAACATTTTGAGATTGACCTCCAAAATCTTTACAGTGTGTTTGGGATGGCAAGAAATGTACAAAGCAGCCAAACACGTATCGTTCTTTACCATCCAACTGGGGACGCGAAGTTCATTTTGATTAATAAAATCATTATTCACTGTATAAAGTATGCTTTACGCTATACTAAATATAGGTCACTATAGTGACCTGAAATCGTTACCTTAAAGAGCTATTTCTGTTTGATTAATCCTATAAACCCTAAAGGGACTGCATAACCAAACATAGAAAGTATCTATGAAGAGAGAAAATAAGCGTTAAATAAGAAAAATAATGTTATGAATGATAAAAGGCGTAATATATAATATACTATATAATATACTATATATATATATATATATATAGTTACATAATGAAGACAGACTTCACTGCCAGTTCACTTCACTGTTCACACACACACACACACACACACAGCTCCATTGCAGCCAAGTCCCCTCTTGTATAGATAGAGATCGTTCATTGAGTCCCCACTCGGCCAGTGTAGAGCGACATTGGTCTGTTAGTAATATAGATATGTATGTGTGTGTGCAATGACACATAACAATGGCAAGTAAATTGTTAGGGACTGCATAACCAAGCATAGAAAGTAAAAAAATTATATTATGAATGATAAGAGGATATTCTCGCCTCTGCTTTTGAACTGTTGCTGCCGGACGGTCTGTATTTTTTACCCCGTTGTAGATTTAAATGGTCTTTCCTCAAGCAATTCAATTCAATTAAGTCTGTCTTTATTTTGTAACTATAGTTACAAAATAAAGACAGACTTAACTGTTCACACACACACACACACACACACACACACACAGTTCCATTGCAGGCTATTGCGAGTCCCCTCTTGTATAGGTAGAAATCGTTCAGAGATGATATTCCATCTTGGCATGTTTAAAATATTATTATTTTTTGCATATTTGAAGTTATATTATGAAAAAAGACCTTAAAAGAAAATTGTGTATTTCATTTTTGTTTCTTCAAAATGACCAGATGCAACAAGTCAACTCAAAAGTTTTGAATTAGATCTTAAAGAAAGGTCCACTGTTGGATGGTACCGAACGACATATGTTTGGTTGCATTTAAATTGAGCAATATTTCAAACACTGACTTTCTCTGTACATCAACATCCTAGAAACAAAGGAAACAGAAAAATAAGGACATGTCTATTGATTTTTTTTTAAGAGTAGAAATTATGTTTTAATTAATAGGCAGCCAATACTATCAGTCACATTATTAATATCTTAATAATATAATAATAATTACATTATAATTATGACATTGAGTTGCAGATCCCCTCTTGGCATGTTTTTTTTATTTTTTTATAAAAAAATGCATATTTGAAGTTATATTATGAAAAATATAATATAATATATATGGCAACCCTTTATAATAACTGCATCTTATTAATCATTAGTTAAGCATTAGTAAACAGTTAAATCATAATTCATAAAGCAGACATTAATAAGCCGTTTATAAATACAGCTTTAAATGCTGTATTATTGATTTAGAAGGATATCTATAATGTGTTTAATAATTGTATTTTCATACTTTATTAATTATCAGTTTATCATTTCTAAATGAAGTATAGCATTATTTACAAAGCAGTTATTTAGGAGTTGTCAGTGATTAATAAGATCACTTAGAGTAAATTTAGTAGATTCAGGGAGTTATAAAGCATTTAGTAGTGGTCAGTTCACTATTTTGTGAGCAAAAGTGAGGACTAGTTATGCCAAAAGCATTTATAAAGGAGATTTAAAGACTCATTTATCTTCTAAACAGAAAAAGGAAACACACACAACACAACACAATGATAGAGAACATAGAAATATGAACAGCCTTTAAATCTCCTACATAACTAGCATAACTAGTCCTCACTTTAGATGAGCTCACAAAAAATAGTGAACTGACCTCTACTAAATGTTTTATAACTACCTGAACTACAGTAGAAATACATGTTAATAAAGCATTTATTAACACACTAAGTAACTATTACTTAGTGTGTTAATAAATTTGTTTATTTGGATAAATTTGGATTTTGTTTCTTCAAAATGACCAGATGCAGCAAGTCACCTCAAAAGTTTTGAATTAGATCTTAAAGAAAGGTCCACTGTTGGCATGTCTATTGATTTTATTAGAGTAGAAATTATGTTTTAATTAATAGGCCACAACAGAGAATGAATTTCTTAAAGCAATAACTTTGCTGTAATGTCCACAACATAACGCTTCTGATGTTTTATAGTGCTTTCATTGAAAGTGTGAAAATGAAAGAAAATGAAAAATATCAAATAATATTCTGTATTATTTATTGGTATGGAACTGCTACTGAGGTACAGACGAAATTATTAAGAAAAGTAGTAACAATAAATTGTTAGGGACTGCATAACCAAGCATAGAAAGTATCTATGAAGAGAGAGCGTTAAATAAGAAAAATAATATTATGAATGATAAGAGGATATTCTCGCCTCTGCTTTTGAACAGTTGCCGTCGGGCCGTCTGTATTTTTTACCCCGTTGTAGATTTAAATGGTCTTTCCTAAAAAAAATCATATTTTTAATTTTTTGATAACTGATGGGTTATATATACAGTATATATATATATATATATATATATATATATATTATAGTTACATAATGAAGGCAGACTTCACTGCCAGTTCACTTCACTGTTCACACACACACAGCTCCATTGCAGGCTATCAAGTCCCCACTAGTATAGATAGAGATCGTTCAGAGTTTCAGGTCCCCACTTGGCATGTTTTTTTAAAAATAAAAAAATGCATATTTGAAGTTATATTATGAAAAAAGAGCTTAAAAGAAAATTTTGTATGTCATTTTTGTTTCTTCAAAATTACCAGAAACACTAGTCCCCTCTTGGCCAGTGTAGAGCGATAGTCCCCTGTTAGTAATATAGACGTGTATGTGTGTGTGTGTGTGTGTGTGTGTGTGTGTGTGTGTGTGTGTGTGTGTGTGTGTGTGTCAGGGTGATTGCCAATCACCGTAATGAATAGCGCCAGCTGTTGCCTATCAGCCGCACTTATATGTGTTCATTGTTTGATGTCTTGTGTTGTCAGATCGTTGTGAGTATTCCCAGTGTCCTGTCCTGCTTCCAGTTATCTTTGCTACCTTGCCTGTATTGATCTCTTGTTCTTGTTGTTTTACATTCTGCCCTGGGATTACTGTTCATCTGGAGTTTATTGCTGCATGCTGGATTCTCGTGGATTTTCTCTGCACTTCTGACATCACCGAGCGGGTTGCCTGTCGACGTCCCTGCGCCACTCAGAGCAGCCATCCCTGCACCAGACTGCTTGGACTTTGCACTACACTTCATTTATAAATAAACTATTGTTACTTGCATCTTGTATCCTCCATTTATAATCATGACAGAACGATCTGACCACAGTATGGATGCAGCGAGTTCAACAGGTCTGAGTGAATTCATTTCGCAAAGTATTGCACACATGGATCAACAGGAAGAACACATTTCGAACACAGGTCATGCTGTGCAAGCTCTGGTGCTCTCTGGGGAACGGCGGTGTGGGAGAACCAAGATCTCTGCTGTGCCTCGTTCCAGGCACTCTCCGAAGAAATGAAGAGAGTCTTCGACCGTGCGGTGGCAGGTAGAGAGGCGGCCAGGCTACTCGCCAACCTCCAGCCAGGAGACCGATCCGTATCGGAGTACTCCATCGAGTTTCGCACGCTGGCCGCAGAGTGCCATTGGAACGAGGAGGCGCAGTGGGACATGTTCCTGCATGGGCCGGCTGACCGTGTTTAGAAAGAGATCTACGCCCTGGACCTTCCACAGAGTCTGAACGGGCTGATTGAACTGGCACTGAGAGTGGATGCTCGTCTGAATCGGATGGAACGACTTACACGCCCAATCAGACTACCTGGAGTCCTCGAGGTCCCACAGGCCAGCGGCGGGGACACAGCCAGCCCCATTTTCGATCATGAGCCCATGCAGGTGGGTAGAGCTCGGCTTTCCCGGGAGAAGGGAGAGAGGCGGAGGTCCAAGGGACTATGCCTCTATTGCGGAGGAGCGGGCCACTTCCTATACTCCTGCCCGGTAAAAGATCGAGCCCGGTAGTGAAGATGAGGCTACTATCGTGTGGGATCTCAGCTGAGAAGACCTCATCATCCACTCTCCTCCTGGTAAGACTGAGATGGGCAACCCAATCTCACCACTGTCAAGCCTTACTGGACTCAGGAGCAGAAGGCAACTTCATGGACCGGACTTTTGCTCACAAGTATCAGATTCCCATCACATCACTCGCTCACAAGATTTCTGTCAACGCCCTCAATGGACAAGAACTCCCTAACATTTCTCTCACCACCGAACCTATCACCCTCATCACATCAGGCAATCACACAGAAACACTTTCATTTCTACTTTTGGACTCCCCGTTAGCACCCATAGTTCTTGGCCACCCATAGCTGGTACAACACAACCCCAGGGTGTATTGGGGCCAGTGTTGGGAGTAACGGCGTTTAACCCTCTGGGGACCAAGCTGTTTTTGGGGTCCTTGAGATGTTCTGACATGCCCTGACATTTGTGCTTTTTTCAGTTATTTATAAACACGTTAATGGCAAAGGTGTAAATTCACTCTATATAGCACAAACAGGGCTACCATAATATGTGAGCAACGTGTATGTAGATGTTTGTATTTTTAAGAGAATAATGTTTATGCGTGGTTATTGGAAAAAATTTAAATGAAAGTTGCTGAATTAAGACCACAAAACACATATTAAATATGTGTCCACAAGACTTTTGACTAATTGATGTTGTCCCTTTGAGTTCTAGCTTCAAAATTATGTGAAAATAGTCTTGCTTTATCGTTCACAAAAAAAAAAACATTGATTTAACCCCCTGAGGTCGGCTGTATCGCCGGCGATACCAGCTCGCTTTTTTTTTATTAGTGTAAAAGAAACTCATAAATACTCTGTTGACTTTGATTTTCCATAGGAGTTTCATACATCAATCGATTCTGTTAAATGTGTATTATTTTTGTGTATACTCACAATAAAAACAAAGTGTTGTGCTTTTTGCCAAATAAAGAAAAATAAACACGAAGCGAGTTCTGCCTTCTCTCTGCCAGTGAAGTCCATTCTGAAACGCGTCCGAAAATTAACAATAACTCAGCGAATACTCAGTCAAACAGACATACAGACAGACAGGCATGAAGCTTGAATTCTCTTCTTTTAAATGAAGTCATTTATATAAAAAAACAATTATTCTCATCTTGTGAAATCTGTATTAAAAGAGAGCGATTCCAGTCGAGCTCATCTCATCTCATTACGTTATAATCGGCCCCGCCCACGGAGAGCGCGCGCTATTCAAACGCAAATGGCTGAGGCAATCCTGTGAACGCCCCCATCAGCTCGAGAAAACACACACGTTTATTTAGATCATTGTTTACACCGTCTTGCAGCGCTGTGAGGAATAATACTAATCGAAAATGTCCCTCAGAAGTGCGGGTATATCGAGGAGCGAGCTGAGGAATACAAGTAAGTTTTTTCCTTCTCACGTGAATTTCTTCACGTGGGTTTCTGTTTATGAATGAATAAACGGCACAGATGCGCGCTGTTTACCACAGCTGGCAAAGACAGTTTAAATTTAAATCGCGTGTGTGAATGAATGATGATGTTTTAGCAAACTGTATTGCTATACTGAGATAAGTAAACATCGACTGAATGTTGAAATAAAATGTAGGCTATTTGTATAAGCAACGTATTAAACTGCAAATTAACAATATGCCCTAATATTTCATGAAAACAACGTTACAGTCAGACGAAATATGAAAGACAACATTTTGTTTAGTAGATTTGGGTACAGTTTTTACTGTAGAATATACTGCCACATCAAATAAGCTTTTGTTTAGCCATTTCTATATATAAAATACGATTTTTGTCAAAAATAAAGTCATCAACTAAGATGTTAGCTGTTCCAATGTTGGTTATATTCAAACTAATGAATACATAGATAAAATGTAGGGCCTATAATCATTTTTTTTTTACAAAGAAAGAGTACACTTGAAATATTGTTGAAATTGTAATTATTGTTGTAATTGTAACCATTTTAATAAAATAGCAAAACATATTTACAAGATAGATGTAAGCAAAATCTTAAATGGTCAATATAAGTCTTCTTCTAAATATATCTTTTGTCCTTTCATTGTGGCTCAGTCAGTGTCACACCTGAGTGAATGGCTCATCATTATGCAGAGTGGGTGTATTCTAAGGTGTAAACCACTCCTCGTTCACGCCCCCTCGCATATTGGCTTTCCAAGCAAAACCTGTTTTACATCAATTTAAATCAATGTATGGTTTTATGTGAACGATAAAGCAAGACTATTTTCACATAATTTTGAAGAAAAAACTATAGGCGACGACATCCATAAGTCAAAAGTCTTATTGCCACATATTTAGTATGTGTTTTGTGGTCTTATTTCAAAAATTTTAATTTTTAGTTTTTTCGATAACCACGCATAAACATTATTCTCTCAAAAATGAAAACATGTACATACATGTGGCTCACATATTATTGTAGTCCTGTTTGTGCTATATAGAGTGAATTTACACCTTTGCCATTAATATGTTTATAAGCAACTGAAAAAAGCACAAATGTCAGGGCATGTCAGAACACCCCCAGGGCCCAAAAAAACGCTCAGACTCCAGAGGGTTAAATGGTGTAAAACAGGTTTTGCTTGGAAAGCCAATATGCGAGGGGGAGGAGTAGTTTACACCTTAGATTACAATGTCCCACCCACTCTGCATAATGACTCTGCATAATTAGCCATTCATTCAGGTGTGACACTGACTGAGCCACAATGCAAGGACAAAAGATGTATTTAGAAGAAGACTTATATTGACCATTTAAGATTTCGCTTACATCTCTCTTGTAAATATGTTTTGCTATTTTATTAAAAATGTTACAATTACAACAATAATTACAATTTCAACAATATTTCAAGTGTACTCTTTCTTTGTAAAAAAGAAAAAGAAAAAAGATTATAGGCCTACATTTTATCATATGTATTCATTATTTTGAATATAGCAAATATATATATATATATAATATATATAAATATATATAATATATATAAATAATATAGTTATATATATATAGTTATATATATATATATAACGTTAGATATGAGCAGAAATTGCTAAACAGCTTATTAATTTAAAAAGCTTATTTGATGTGGCAGTATATTCTACAGTAGCCTAAAAACTGTACCCAAATCTAGTCAACAAGTGACTGACTGTAACGTTGTTTTTATGAAATATTAGGGCATATAAATGCTAATTTGCAGTTTAATACGTTGCTTATACAAATACATTTTATTTCAACATATTTCAGTCGATTTTCTACTCATCTCAGTAGGCTATAGCAAAGCAGTTTATTCTTTCACACACAGACGCGCGATTCATATTTAGGCTAAACAGTCTTTACAAATATGTACCCTTCATTCATCTCACAGAAAGGCGAGTCATATTATAGAAATGCGATTCATCTTTTTGCGGTTTGCATAGGCCTACACTAACGTTATTCCATAACGTTATTCCACATCAACACTTGAGAAAAGAAAACAGCCTACCTCACTCCTCAGCGGGATCTGCTCCTCACATCAGGAGATATTGCTCCTCATATCAGCACTGTTCTGAGGAAACTTTTCTCCATAAGGTAGGCTATATTATGCCTCACTCGATTGCGACGCGCTTTGTTTACAGCTGATGTGGGGGCGTTTCACAGACTGAAATGGTTCTCAGAATTTGCATTTGAATAGCACGCGCTCTCCGGGGAGTGGTCAAATTACTTTTGAATGGCTCGTAATGAGCTCGACTGGAGTCGCTCTCTTTTTATACAGATTACAGAAGCTGAGAATATTTGTTTTTTATATAAATTACTTCATTTAAAAGATGCGATCTCAAGCTTTATGCCCGTGGGTCTGTTTGCCTGTTTGACTGAATTTTCGCGGAGTTATAGATCATTTTCGAACGCGTTTCAAATGGGAGTTCACTGACAGAGAGAAGGCAGAAATCGCATCATGTTCATTTTTCTTTATTTGTCAAAAAGCAAAACACTTTATTTTTATTGTGAGTATACAGAAAAAAAATAGAAACTGAACAGGATCGATTGATGTATTACACGAAAATGAAAGATCAAAATTAACAGAGCATTTAGTGTTTATTTTCATTGCTAAAAAAAAAAAACGAGCAAAACGCGCGGGCGCGTTTTTGGTCCCCAGAGGGTTAAGTATAACAGCGTTACTAACGGCGTTATTTTTTCAGTAACGGAGTAATCTAATTAATTATTTTTCCCGTCGTTGCAACGCCGTTATCGTTACTGAGAATGTAAAGTGGCGCGTTACTACAATTTGGTTGAATGAAGTGCGAGGTGTCAGGCAAGCTTTGGATATTGAGCTCAAAAAGTCATTTGAGGAATTAGAGTACATTTCAACTACAGCAGACATCTGGACTGCCCACAATAAAAGTTACATGGGTGTGACAGCACATTGGATCAATCCAAATAACATGGAAAGAGAGAAAGCAGCTCTTGCCTGCAGACGGTTTAAGGGGCATCATACTCATGACGCCATTGCAGTTGAGCTTGACAATATACACTCAACATATGGGATAACACACAAAATCACAGCAACAGTGACTGATAATGGCTCTAATTTTGTTAAAGCATTTAAGAGGTACCAGCCACTTGAGGAGAGTGATTCTGAAGACGATGAAGATGAGGTGACATTTACAGACATTAATGATACTCTACATGCAACTGATGATAATGATGGTGATGTTGTGATCACTTTGCCCCCCCACAAGAGATGTGCATCACACACACTAAACCTCATTTCATGCACAGATGTTGACAAGTGGCTGCTGTCAAAACCTGCAACAAAGGCTGTTTACAGGAGTGCTACTGCCAAATGCACTGCCCTATGGAACAAGACTAGTCGATCAACTTTGGCTACTGAAACAGTTGATGAGTTACTGTCAAAAAAGCTGCTTGTACCTTGTACAACACGATGGAATTCCTTCTATGATGCCCTGGCTCGAATCTGTGAAATATACATGGTAGACCTTAACACCATCTCCTCCAAATTAGGACTGACAGCGATAACAGAAAGGGAACACCAGTTTTTAAAGGAGTACTGTACTGCGATGAAGCCCCTTACAGTTGCCTTAGATATACTTCAGGGAGAAGACAACTGTTTTCATGGTACACTCCTACCAACGATGGAGACATTAATGCTGAAGACAGAAACCCTTAAAAGTGGCCTGCAAATACTGAGGGACCTTCCTGACGCCATAGTCACAGTAAGAACTTGAATTGAATATTTTATTATTTATTAAGTGAACATTTCTGTAGTACTCATAATAATAAATACTACTACTAATTATAATAATTATAATAATAATAATAACACTGATTTGTGTGGATACATTCATTTAATGTGATTATTCTTATCATTTCAGGCTATCAAAACCAGATTTGCTGATGTCCTGGGAAATGAAGAGGCTATGCTTGCTGCTGTAACTCTTCCAAAATTCAAACTTCGCTGGCTGCGGTCACAGGAGTTAAAGGATAAGGCTAAGGCAAGTTTGCTGGCAGAGTGCCGGAAAATTGTCCTCGAAGAACCACAGCCAGGTACCAGCACATCTTCACATCACACAGATTCAGCCAAAGAGAATGATTTCTTTTCCTTTGAGGAGGATGAGGAGGACACCTCCTCTTCAGCAGAAAACCAGGTGGCAGACTATATTAGATCTTCAGCACAAAACTTCGACTCTCTGTCTGGATTTTCTCTCATCAAGAAAATTTCACTACGTTACAATGCTGCAACTCCATCTAGTGCACCTGTTGAGAGACTGTTCAGCCTGGGCAAGCTTGTCTTCTCTCTGAAGAGGAACAGACTGTCAGACAAAAGATTTGAAAAGCTTCTCCTCCTACGTTACAACCACTGGTTTAGTAGTTAGATGAGAGGAGTATTTTAGTATAGATAAATGTATTGTTCATTTTCACTGAGAACGAACAACATATTAATCTACATAGAGAGTTGGAGAGTGTTCTGTTTATTGTGCAATAAAATACAGGTACAGAGATTTGCACTACTTAATGGACAGATCTTCCTTTGTTTCTTTTTACCCAAGTTTACATTTGTGTGTCTTAGTTTTGCACTTGATTGCAAAGTGTGTGAATAACTGAATATTATTTATTTTCAATATTACATTTTTATTACTTTACTGAATATTTAAGAGTTGGATAATGCTCTGTTTATTGTGCAGTAGTATACAGATACAGATAATTGCACTAATTAAAGACCAGATTTTCCTTTGTTTCTTATTACCCAAGTTTACAGTTGTGGGTCTTAGTTTTGCACTTGAATGCAAAGTGTGTGAACATTATTTATTTTTGCAAAGTGTGTGAACATTATTTATTTTCAATATTTAATTTTCATTACTGTACTGAATATTTAAGAGTTGGATAGTGTTCTTTTTATTGTGCAGTAGACCTATACAGTTACAGAGATTTGCACTACTTAATGGACAGATTTTCCTTTGTTTTGTTTTACCCAAGTTTACATTTGTGACTTAATTTTGCACTTGAATTTTATTTTCAATATTAATTTTTTATATGTTTTTATTTCTATGGCAGGCTGCAATCTATTGAGTTCAAATAAATACCAAATGTTCTAAAATACTGTATAGTGTTTTTATTCTTCAATCAGTTAATATAAACATCTTTGACGTTAAAGATGTTATAGAATGTAATAGCGTTATAGAACATAAAAAATAACGTCACAGTTACTTTGCCGAGTAACTAATTACTTTTACAATGTGGTAACTGAGTTAAGTAAGATGACCAACACTGATTGGGGCCAAGATTCTATCTCGACCTGGAGTGATCAATGTTATGCGTATTGTCTAGTGTCTGCTTGTTCATCTGTGTCTGGCAGTCCGAGGGAGATTTTCTAATGATTGCTCCAAAAGTGGACCTTTTTTCACCAAGCTGCTTGGCAATTTCCCCGTAGCCCTTTCCAGCCTTGTGGAGGTGTACAATTTTGTCTCTAGTATCTTTGGTGTCTTTGGACAGCTCTTTGGTCTTGGCCATGTTAGTAGTTGGATTCTTACTGATTGTATGGGGTGGACAGGTTGTCACGATCGCACACACCGGAAACAAGGGAGAAGATCCAATTGCAGTAAGTATTTATTAGGGAAATCCGTATCAGTGGTCAAGTCCAGGCATGGGTCAAAATCCGATAAGGCAATCCAAAACAAGACACAAACAAGAACAGGCAGGCAACAGAACATAGAAGTGGCGTGATAAATACAAGGACGCCGTGACACATACTAAAACAGACAGGCTTATATACACAGGGAAATGACTATGCTAATGGGGAATAGGCTGAGTGCAATGATTAGTGACAAGGGACAGCTGAGTGCAATGAGGAAACAAGGATCGTGGGGAATGAGGACATCTAGTGGTAACCAGGGAACACAAACCAGACACTGTGACATAACCCCCCCTCTACGGAGCGGCTACCAGACGCTCCAAGACGTGACAGACAAAACAAGAGTCCAGGCAGGAGGTGGACTGGTGGAGGATCAGGGGGAGGGATGGGGGGCCAGGCCCATGGAGGGAAACGGGGACAAGGGGTGACAGTTCATCTGGCGACCAGGGCGGAGACGACAGTCCATCGGGCGGCCAGGGCGGAGACGACAGTCCATCGGGCGGCCAGGGCGGAGCAGACGACCCATCGGGCGGCCAGGGCGAAGCAGACGACCCATCGGGCGGCCAGGGCGGAAACCACAGTCGATCGGGCGGCCAGGGCGGAGACTTTCCCTCGGGCGGCCAGGGCACAGGAACCGACACCGGCTCAGGAACTGGAACAGACACCCCCGGCTCAGGAACTGGAACAGACACCCCGGCTCAGGAACAGACACCCCCGGCTCAGGAACAGACACCACCGGCTCAGGAACAGACACCACCGGCTCAGAAACAGATACCACCGGCTCGGCGGCGGCCATCCTGTCCGAAGACACAGGCTCGGCAGACGTGACGTGAACAGTCTCTGGATCGGCAGACATGACGTGAACAGTCTCTGGATCGACAGACGTGACGTGAACAGTCTCTGGATCGACAGACGTGA